>NW_024040152.1:21376643-21976643 GCF_014851395.1 Micropterus salmoides
CCACACAGTAAACAGCATGAAGCAGTCAATATTATACAGCATATAACGCTTGTTATCGTCCTGCATAATCTGTATGTCAAGACAACTGTTGCATAACAAGTCTTTATGACCGTGAACTTCGTCCCATGACCTCCCTCCACCAGCTCCCCCAAGGTGACTTACAGGCAGAAGAACATTCCTGCTGACTAGCAGAGCTCAGGCTTCATGTCTGGGAGTCAGCACTCCCGGGGGGGGCTTCCCTCCAGGCTAATCATTGACTGTTTACGAACAGTTAACTGTAAAACCCAATTCCAGCTGGAGATTAATCTCAAGTTTGTAATCAAGGGAACTGTTTTACACAGTAGCAAGAAAGAACAAGATTCAATTGCAAGATCGCAATTCCCTCTCCTTACATGATATACCCTTTTTTCCAGTATACTATTCATATGTAGAATGAAATGCAGGTAGAAATGACTTCACAGCTATATTTTCCTTTCTTATTATCAAGTATCTATTTTTTGGTAATTTTATAATACTAAGAACAGCAGTGCAAGGTGTGACTTGAGTTTGTGGTACACAGATCACAGATCATATTCTACTTTCAACATCAGCTCCTAATCCCAGCCAGCTGGCGGGCTTTGGAGAATCCAAAAAGACTGATCGTTCGAATCCTCTGGTATGTTAACATCTGGTGGGTAGATTGTCAGGACCTTGACCAAACGTTCATGGTGCTGTTCAGTCAGAGAAATGCATTTAGACTACCAGAAATACTTCTTATAAATGCAGGGAACTTATTCTTTAGTCAGTTTAACATCCATCTATATCTTTAGCAGGGAAGGGAATTACTTCAGGTGAGACTGAATCTCAGAGACAATCAGCCTACAAATGTGATATTGGTATAAAAGAGATGTGGCTCCTTTGCTGAGGCTCACCTGAGTAATTTACTCACAGGAAAGAACAGGGTTGAGGCTTGATTAGTCATAACAGGGTCATTGTGAATGTCATATTTTTCTGAATGGGATTACATAAGGGAATTCATGGAATGTTTTAATTAGAAAATGGCCTTGTGTTTTGTTCTGTCCCCCAGGTATTTTACATTTTTATGAAATAGTCACAGTCCTTTCTTTATGCTTTTCAAATAGTCAGCCCTGACTCCTGACTTTAATTAAGCTCTTATCTTCCGCAAAGCTGGGAGCCTTCTCTCTCTCTGACTCTCTGGGGGGGAAAAAGACAGGAATGTGAAGAAAAGGAATGGCCCATATCTCACTTTGATTCCCTTCATCCTTCCCTCCTTCCTTTAGGGACACAGGTCCTAGACCGTGTGTCAGTAATTACCCAAGGCCTGTTCCACACCTTGGCCTGATCAAAATGACTGGTCTCCTCTTAAGTTAGTTATTGCGTAAGACTTGGCCAGACCTTAGTTGCTGTGTGACTGTTATTATTGGGTTAGAGGAAGATAATGTAATTGTGAATAACTGGTTCACATGAACAGAGTTTATTGCTTTCTTTGACTCTCTATCTATCTATCTATCCACACTGCTCAAAAAAGGGGACACTTAAACAACCCAATGTAACTCCAAGTCAATCACACTCCTGTGAAATCAAGCTGTCCACTTAGGAAGCAACACTGATTGACAATTAATTTCACATGCTGTTGTGCAAATGGAATAGACAACAGGTGAAAATTATAGGCAATTAGCAAGACCCCCAATAAAGGAGTGGTTCTGCAGGTGGTGACCACAGACCACTTCTCAGTTCCTATGCTTCCTGGCTGATGTTTTGGTCTCTTTTGAATGCTGGCTGTGCTTTCACTCTAGTGGTAGCATGAGATGGAGTCTACAACCCACACAAGTGGCTCAGGTAGTGCAGCTCATCCAGGATGGCACATCAATGCGAGCTGTGGCAAGAAGGTTTGCTGTGTCTGTCAGCGTAGTGTCCAGAGCATGGAGGCGCTACCAGGAGACAGGCCAGTACATCAGGAGACATGGAGGAGGCCGTAGGAGGGCAACAACCCAGCAGCAGGACCGCTACCTCCGCCTTTGTGCAAGGAGGAGCACTGCCAGAGCCCTGCAAAATGACCTCCAGCAGGCCACAAATGTGCATGTGTCTGCTCAAACGGTCAGAAACAGACTCCATGGGGGTGGTATGAGGGCCCGACGTCCACAGGTGGGGGTTGTGCTTACAGCCCAACACTGTGCAGGACGTTTGGCATTTGCCAGAGAACACCAAGATTGGCAAATTCGCCACTGGCACCCTGTGCTCTTCACAGATGAAAGCAGATTCACACTGAGCATATGTAACAGACGTAGTGACGCAGTGGAGAACGTCCTACATCCTCCAGTATGACTGGTTTGGCGGTGGGTCAGTAATGGTGTGGGGTGGCATTTCTTTGGGGGGCCGCACAGCCCTCCATGTGCTCGCCAGAGGTAGCCTGACTGCCATTAGGTACCGAGATGAGATCTCGGAGATGGATGGATGGATGGATGGATGGATGGATGGATGGATGTAATTAGCTTCATCCGTTATTTGCAGCATTGTCCTTAATGGCCTAATATTGCCAGGTATATTAAAGGAATAGCTACCACCATACAAAGAGCAGGGCAAAAAGGTGGCCAATATAATATCTCACTGTCACTACTGTAATATTACCCAACAACGCTACTATATCAAAATATATTTTCTTTCAGTGCTGACTAGTTGTTCATTTGTTGTCCATGTCCTCCAGAAATGAATCCCTGTAATAAAAATGTCCTGTACCTGGGTTATTACTATGACTGCATTCCTTCTCTGTCTTAAGAATGAAACTTTGCAATTCTTAGTGGCTAAATGACTGTGTGAGACTCTCCGGATACAAGTAATCAGGCAAAAGTATGAGATGAAGCATGGGAGATAAAGAAGGCTCCTGTTCACCAAGGTTAACCTCTCCTCTCTCTGTGCTGTCCCCTCCCTCACCTCCCCACTCAGAAAATGTGAGGAATGTTCCCTCTTCCTGTGGGACCTGGGCAAGAATAGCTATGTGAAGTGAGCATAGAGGGGTGTGTGTGTGTGTGTGTGTGTGTGTGTGTGTGTGTGTGTGTGTGTGTGTGTGTGTGTGTGTGTGTGTGTGTGTGTGTGTGTGTGTGTGTGTGTGTGCGCGCTCTGCTATAAGTGGCCAGTTTCAATACCACAGAACTATTAAAGCACACAGGCAAACAGGAAGCACGCGTAAAGTGTGGAAAGACACCAGAAATTAACAGAGAAGAAGAACAGCAGGTCGGTATATGTCTTGGCCATGACATCTAATAGAACAGCGTTTAATCTGTTGCACCTGTCTAATAATTGGATTTGATCAGCATTTACCCCACATGCGTTTGATCCAGATGTGTTCCCTTTCCTTAGTGCAGCACTGCTTGGTGTCTCAGCAATATTATATTAAGACACCAGCACACCATAGATCCGTTAGTTTGATTTATCTGCCTGGGATGCAGCAGGATATAATGAATATTGCAAGAGGGTCCATTACCTTCAAATGGGTGTAATTAATCACCACGGTCTTTATGCGTTAGTGCTGTAACTATTTTCTGAGACCAGGCTCACGGCTTTGCAAGATTTTCCACAGAGACATTTTAACATTCTGTCATTAACTCACCTTTTCTTGTCTGCTTTGATATACTTATTGTATTTCAATAATAAACACACTTTTTTCTTTTAAGAGGCAGTTTTTGAGAATGAAATGATACAAATTGACTTTTCTATCTGTGTATGCAGGTCGAAGGCTGAGAGGGAAGGCGTTCTACTATGTTGGAGGGAAGGTTTTCTGTGAAGAGGACTTTCTGGTGAGTAGTCAATTCACAATCAATGTCTAGTATACCTCAACTGAGGTATGTGGTCTTGTAACCTTTATTTTGACTTCAAAAATAGGTTTGGATACCTTTCTCATACTGAATTGTATTCACTTTCACACAGTCCACATGTCCATTGTCTCAAGGCTTCCAGATCTTTCTGTATTTAAGATTGGTTAATCAAAGTTAGCCCCTTTTCCTTAAATCACCATTCATCCATATATCTTACACACTTAAATGCAACCAATAATCTGTCAGCCTTTCACTTAAATGCAAAATATCAGCTGGAGACTTTGACCTTGTGGCCCAGTTTTTAGCATCCAATGCAGCAGATTCATATCAGTTTCCTCCCTTGGGTGGGACTGAAAGGAGGTCAGTAACTGGAGAAGCTGCTTTGCTAGGGTTTATAGGGTGGAGAGCGGTCAGGCCATTCACACCAGTGCAAAAATGGAAAACTTTCAGTACGCATCATCATAGGATGTCCATTAAAAATCAATTGAAACTGGTTGGTGAAATTTGCCGTTTGTCATATTTGTTGCCAGTTTACATGCTGTTTTTTAATGTGGGTTTTTGGGGGGTTAAGTTTAGGGTTGCTGCAAGTACTGCCAACTCATCCTTGTATTCACACTGTCAGTGGCTCTGTGTGTGTTTACCCACGGAGCCCTCTCTGTATAAAAACTCATCTATATCTCTTTCACCAAAAGCTTGAAGTTGCTCAATTAAAATTATAATTTATACCGAATTAAATTTGCTCTGGCCATGCTCCCTCTATGTTCTGTTAATTACATCTGCTCCTCTGCCAACCCTGTTAGTGTGGCCTCTCCTCACTCACACTGTTCATACAGAAAGCACATATAAAGCTGAGCTGATTGATTCAAATACTGTATCAGTTACCTAATCTCACAAAAGAAAGTGATTTTAGGCACTTTTAAAAAAGGGGCTATATGGATTTTTTTCTAATGAAATTATTAATAAATCACTTTTTTTACTTCCTTTTGTCAATAGGCTGTAACCTCACTTAGAAATTAAGCACACACCTGTTTTCTCAGTTGCTTGCAACAGCCACTATTCTGCTTCTTATGTGAATGTATTGGGTCGGGATGTAGTTGCTAACATTATCTGGTGCAATATATTAGTTGTATATGTCTAATACTTCGTTACCTACCATCTTATGTAAAATATAAGGTGTGTGAAAAGACGGGCAATAAAACACTTATTTCACCACCTCAAGCAGAAACACCTTGTTGAGTTTGAGGAGAGTCAAAAATCCTGCAAGGAGAGGTCAACAGCTGTTGCGAGTTGTTAACCTAAATTTTTTTAGTATTTGTCCTATCATTAAGAACACCATTATCACAGAAATACCCTGAAATATTGTGATATTATTCCATATCACCAGTTAATTTATTTTCCCCTTAGCATATACGCTCAATTAAGAATTGAGTTGAATTAAGCCTCTAAGGCTACCATTACGATCTGTTGTTTACATGGCTAACGTTCTACGGAGGTTTTTAAAAACGGCATTGTGTGGGCTAGCTCAGTCATCATACCTACATAAGTAGAAGAAACTACTCTGAAGTAGTCCCTCAAAACAGGGAAACTACGATCGTTCCCAGCTCTTGCAGTGCAAACACACTAAAAAGGGGGAGAGATCCTCCAACCGGTCATAAAACTATGAATTCCTCAGGTCCAAAAATGCCTATTGTGGAGTTGCTTAGCGTTCAGTCTGAAATGGTGGGTCAGTGAATTCAGTCATCCATTAAATAACCAATTCCAATGACATCACTGTCGTCTTTTTTTTTCTGTCTGTTGAAGTACTCTGGTTTCCAGCAGTCTGCAGACAAGTGCAACGCATGTGGACATCTGATCATGGACATGGTGAGTGTCTGTTACTTCTTTCCAGCTGTGTGTACTTTTGTGAGTTTGTGTGTGTGAGTCAGAGCCAGGTGATCTCAGCAGAAACTTGAGAGTTACTTCATCCTAATTGAGCTTTCTGTGGGCACATCTGGATAAAGACTCAGGAGACAGCATTGGCTCCACATGTGCATCTCTCTCTCTCTCTCTCTCTCTCTCTCTCTCTCTCTCTCTCTCTCTCTCTCTCTCTCTCTCTCTGACACACACAGTCTCTGGGGTAAAAACAAAACACACACACACAAAGCCATATGATGAAGTCAGGAAGTGTCGCATCATATGCAGGATTTTTTTAGACATGAGTCCTCACATGTTCTCCATCCGGCAGACAGAGATGGAGTACATGTCTCTGTTTTTATTGTGCTGCTTATCTTCACATCTGCATATTAAACGTGCTGTATATGTATGTAGCAGACATCTGTTCAGACTGTATGTGTGTGTTATGTTTCTGTATGTAACATACAAAATGTCATCTGCCTCTGTCTTAAATTTGCCAGAAAACACATAGTATGTTTATTTAATTGCAGCGTTTTTCTTTAAGCTTCATTTAATAGGCGTGATTACTTGTTAAATGATCCTGAGTGTCTAAGTGGGCTTATTCTCTGCTTTGTCTTATTCCTAGCTGCTTTCACGACCCACTATAGCCACAGGAATCATTACAAGTGAATCTAATCAAAAGGCAAAGATTTTTAAGAACAATGACTATATTAACCGTGGATACAAATAGTAAGGAAATATAAAACGCCAGTAGCAGAATGAAATAGTGTATTGATGTCCTGATTTTCTTCACTCATTTCTCTCTTTATAGATCCTGCAGGCCCTCGGGAAGTCGTACCACCCCGGCTGTTTCCGCTGTGTCATCTGTAATGAGAGCCTTGATGGAGTGCCCTTCACTGTGGACACTGAAAATAAGATCTACTGTCTCAAAGACTACCACAGGTAAGTGTTCTTGTTATATAGTATTTCAAAGGAACACGAGCGCATGACCTCGATTTATCTGTGTTAGTTTAGCTTGACAATGGAAAAAATGTCTAGGTGTCATATTCCAAGTTAAATGACAGCACAGGTCCTTGACTTTCCCTTGTTACTGCAGGATCTGGTTGAGAAGGGCCAACTGGGTTTCTCTCTGCCACGTGTGGCAGACACATGAGAAGTGTAGTAGGGATGAAAGGAGAGGGAGGTGGAAAAGATCACTGTCCAGTCAGAGGTGTGAGGAGTGGCGCATGGCCGTTGGCTCCTACAGAGCGTCTTAACGTTTGAAGGAAAATCAAGTTTTTCTGTGTGTGAGAAAAATTGATACTGCAGCTAAAGTTATCAACAGTAGCACCTGTAGTACCTCAACAGTTACAGCCTTTCTTCTTACTAGCACAGCATGTACAGCATAGCCAGGCACATGGCCGATCACCGTCTGGCAGCCCCCACATGTTCTCGATTAAATCAGACAAACCTTATTGTGTATACAGTATGTGCTTGACTTTTAGCGGTCATGCCCATCCACAGTGAGAGGCCCCTTTGTTATTCCCTCAGACATCCAGGTGCCAGCCATGTGTGTGTGGAAATAAAGAATTCATTTTGCTTTTTGCTTTTCTACTCCTTTTTGGATCTGGGGATTCATATGTGTGAGGCAAAGCCAGCACATCTGCAAACCTGGCATCTCCTTGGTTGGATCAGGATCTTTAATCTAGTCAGAGTCGGGAGGGAGAGGGGGCAGGCTCCTGTTGCGAGAGTAACACCAAATATGAACTGTGACCTTTATAGTCTTTGGATAAAGTGAATTCAAGTTACTCAAGTTCACTTATTTGAGTGCAGTTCAAACAAATCTATAAAAACTTGTTTCTCTATGCATCTAACCCTGTCAGGGTCCTGGCGCCTAAATGTGCAGCCTGTAACCAGCCCATCTTGCCCTCAGAGGTAAGCTAACACTCGCCTTTATTCAGGACTGGGTCATGATAAAATATTTTCATATGCTGTCTCTCTGTATTATTATATTTTGACAAAATTCTCATATCAAGGTATTGTGGTACACTTGTCTCAATCAATAATAAGTTTTAAAAAAGGTTGAGATCTTAAAGTTTTACATTATTTAAAATGTTGAAGATTCAGGTTTTGTTCTAAAGAAAAACTAAAACCATTTAACTCACTGGTATGAAGTTTTTAACATAGGATTTTGAATACCTAGTTGGATATCTTGTCTTACCCTACTGATTTGAAGTAATGCTTTGATAATCAGTATAATACCACGTGTATGTTGTGTGTTTGTTTTGTTATGGTGGTTCTGGTGTCATGTTACATGAGCAGTATGTATGTTGACAACATATATGTTTTGGGAATGTTATGTTTTTATCAGTGAGTTGATAGAAAAGGCGGGAAGTCAGGGGAGAGAAAGATGTGGAATTAATGCAACAAAGGGTTGGATTTAAACTGGGCGTTGCGGTTCATGGTCAGCACCTTCACCAGTTCCACAGGGAACCCCTGTGTTAATTAAAAGGAATGTTGACAGTTTTAATGTCACTGCATTATATAGCAAGTCCTGTTACCCCAGCCACAAATGCCTTACTTCTTAGTTTACAAGTCACTGTGATAACTCACTGTGACATTCCAGTATCAACTTTAAATACACTCAGGAGTGGCTGTTGACTAAGGCATAGGTTTTATGTTTGGGAGATGAATGCCAGGTCTCCTAATTTCCTTGACTGGCTGAAATGTAGATGTACATAACAATATGAGCATTAATTTTTGGATTTTTTTTAACCTGACACTGGGGAATATTTAGTGGTGACTATACGATATCAGTTGTAGTCTTTTAGCACCTTCAAAGCCACAAAGACAAATGTCAATGTAGAGGGAGTGTCACATGAATTCCAGCATGGTGTGAGTGATCAGCTTCATAAATCTAGAGGTTGTCCACCTTTTAATCAGTAGGAGCCCAGCAGGTGACGAGTCCTTATGTGCTCATGTTAACTCAGTTATGACCCAAACACAGAACTTGGCATACAAGTAGCAAGTACTTCAATACAGCCATATTCCCAGTAGACTACAGGTCAAAACTATGTGAGGCCTAATATCTCTGGGCTTTGATTTGATGTTTTGTTAAGGAAGAAAGCAGAATGATAGTAGGGAGAAGTTCACACAGGCAGGACATGCTGGCAAAAGCAAAGAAATGTCCAAACTTAGACTTGACTTTGCTGGAATGTCCCGTGCCCTCCCCTTTGAGTAAGCATTGAGGCCAGTATTTAGAGGAGAGGTAGAGCGTGTGTGCGAGTGTGTGTGTGTGTGTGTGTGTGTGTGTGTCTCTTGGGGAAGGGGGTTATGTCTGTCTTGTGCATTTATGTAAGCTGCTGGATGGATGTTAAGGGCAGTTCCCTCTCAGGCTTAAACTGTATGAATAACACTTGACATGAATAATCAGGAGGACAAACATCACACAATCTGAGATATAGGATCTTTGGACAGATTTGCAAATGATTTCCTACAATCTTTGGCTCCTTGCAGCCATATTTGTGTCTATATATATTTTTGCTAATGTGATTTCTAAGTCCTATTTTGAGTGTGACTTGTTGAAAAGTAAATTCAGAAACTATAATGGAACTCCACTGATAGTAAAAGGGCCGTTGACAAACCCGTAAGCTCCAAGGTTGTGATGCAGAGAAGTACTTTAAAGTACAGACATTTCATCTCTTGGCTGACAGTGTGCGCACACTTTTTATCGACCTTTTGAAGCTTTTGTCAGACTGAACAGAATAAGATGGAGGAGTGTCTTTTGGCGAGATTGGTTTCAGCTGCGTTTGTCTGTCTGAATTTCTTTCCAGGGGTCTGACGAAACCGTTCGTGTTGTATCCATGGACAAGGACTATCACGTGGAATGCTATCACTGTGAGGTGGGTTAAAACTCGTCACATTTCTCTGTTACAAAACTGGAAAATGAAATATGCATGTTTAATGGCTCTGAGCCAGGGACCCTCTGAATGGCTCGTTAAGAGAAATCATAATGAGTAGATCCCCAATCTTAATTACAGTCTCTGTGCTAATTACATACTGCTTTGGAGAGCAGGTATGCAACACCTCATCATCCCTATCTCATCATTTTACTCAAGTGCCTCTTCTTTTTTTGCCAAAGGCTGATTGACAGCTGCTCTGTTTTCACGAATAAAAATCAGTGGGCTGTGAAGAGCAGCTCCCTGTTAGTAGTGTTTAACTGTTGAGTGGCTGCATCCTTCCAGTCGTTTTTTGTTAATCATAGTAGTAGCTCAGAGAGGAGCATCTTGACATTAGGATATTGTCTTTGTAAACACTGTAAGCCATAACACAGATAAAGAATCCATGTTTTTTTCTCTGTATGCACAGATTTGAGATTTGCTAATAATGAGCAGTTTCAGTCCTTTTGTAAACACAACACCTCTGAGGCAGTTATTGCTGTCCAATCTTTTAGTGGTTGGAAATGAGGTCAGAAATCACACAAATTCTCCTCAGTTCTTCTATCCAAACTCAAGTAACCTTTCAGTGGAGGCGTCTCATCCGTGGTTCCTCCTTTGTGATATTCAGGAATGTAAGATGGAGCTCAACGACGAGGAGGGTCACCGCTGCTACCCTCTGAACGGCCACCTCCTCTGCCACTCCTGCCACCTGAAGAACATCGAGCTGGGCTGCTCCTCTTCCAGCGGCGCCTCCTCCTACTAATGCCTCTGTAGGTGGAGTGAGACACCTGGTGGATTTACAGAGGAGTTGCCACAAGAGTGTCAGACAGCAGTGGTGGCGATGTACAATTCTTGTTGTAGAGGATTGATTCATGCAATGCATCAGGTCATACTTGTGGTTTGATATGTATTTTCACAGGAATGTTAATGAAGTTTATGCCTCATGAGGTTTTGACCCCATAATGAAGTACACCAAAACCTTACTTTGAATGCAGTTAAGCATTATGTTATATTCTGCATACATACTTGGCAGGTGTTGCCATGTTGTTGTTTTTTATGTAAATATCAGTTGTGTTGGCTGTGTAAATATCTGATAGTCAACTTGTTTTAGATATGGTGTACCTTCAACTTCACGTTTGCACTTCAGCTCTGAATTTAATTTCAAGATTGATTCATAAATCATCTGCCTGAAGATTCTAATAATGATAATCATTTACACAAAATATAATTAAGTCCACTGTTGAATGTGAGACAAATCACAGCTACCTAATGTTTCAGTCGGAGAGAAAGGATCATCTGCTGGCTCATTAACTAAGATATTAATGGAAATAATTGGTTTAATCATGTGATAGTCTGGATGCCTATAGTGCCTCCACCATACGTTTCTACATGCAATAATATCAGTTTGTATGTATTTACATATGAGTAATACATAGAAAGTAACATTATTTGAACATTATTTTAAAAAGTCATAGCATAACAATAAATCGTTTTCAATTTGTTAACCAGTTACCACTTTATAGAAAGGGTTTGTTTTCTTCTCAAAGTGGTTAACAGCGATAACCAGAGCCTTGAGTGTTGGTATTTTTCCATATACAAATTCCATTATGCAATAAATTAGATCAAACAATCATTTTTATACACAACCATTCCATAGAAATGTTAAATAATGCCATTATCCTTGATGTTGCTACACCTTTGTGTCCTTACCAATTCACAGCCATGTAAACATTTTTATGACATTTCTGTCTTGCTTAAATTTGAGTAAGAATGCTTATTTTGTACTTTTCCAGGTTATACTGTTCTGTAGTAAATAAACCAATAAGCCAATATTTGTCACATACAGTCTGCTCCAAGCAGACAGACAGATTTGCAAACTCTCTATTTACCGATGAAGATGTTGGTATTAGGCCTGGACATCTATGTATTTTGTTACTGTGGTGTCCGAACGATAATGCTGCGTGATGTGTTGAGAAGAAATCCGCTTGACACTGTTCTTGATTATAAAAGTTTATTACATCAAAGAATTCAGCATCAATTACAAGCTCTGCAGCAGCTTGGAGAGTGACCCAGCCCGATGACCACTCTGTCTCTCTGTACATCGAACACAGCTTATATAGGACATGTTTAGGTCTCTGCTAAAAACCATATAAGGGCACAGTCCCTTCATACACACTAACCTCTACTCCCCCTACCACTGGGTCAGAGGTCAAATTTCATAGAAGGGTTCACTCTTTGCACACCCATCAATCATTACTTCCCCTTAAGGGTTCACTGTGCCTCTCTCCAGCTCTGAGTCAGTGGTCAAGTTCTATAGGAGAGTTCACTCTTTGTACACCCATCAATCATTACTTCCTCATAAGGGTTCACTGTTCCTTTCACCAGCTGCAGAGCATTATATTAAACTGTAATGTCAAAAGCATATGTTATACACCACATTACAAACATTGTATATTTAAAAAAGGATATATATTGTAGGACTATATTCCTTTATTTGTGTTAAATTCTTTGCGCAAAACCTCTTAAATACTAATCTGATCTGCAATGGGAAGTACTGTTTTGATTGCCTACTTTGCCATCCTTATATTATTCATGAGTTTACTAACTTAATACTTGTTGCTTGTCATTTCAGGTCCTTATTTCATAGCCAATTGTAGTTACAATGAAGAGCAAACATATACGTGTGTTGTATGATTGCTGTAAAGAAAATATTTAATAAATGCATTGCAATGGGCCAACTTTCTATTTTAATTTGACCCTTTTTTACAGTAGAAACACCTGAATTTGTTAGTAAATCCATATATCTTACTTTCAGTGAAGACCGATATCTATTTAGTGGTACTTTGACAACACTGATGCATTATTTGATCAATGTGTTTACAGTATAATTCATGCATTAATACAGTCCATTTCCATTCAGCCCTGAACAGTCATGTCCAATGTGGCACTGCAGGCATGCAGACTGTCGTCCCCAGCACTGCCCTGTAGATTGCTGTGCAACACACAGTGCACATTTTGCAGAATTTGGTCGATAGCCCACATTTTTTCAAGTGTGTGTGCTCATAACCTCTGCCTCTGATGAAGCACTAACCTAAACATGAACAATGAAAACAAACTTAAATTAAACCCATGTCTTCCTGATGTAATTTCAAGTGTGCAGCTGAAACCACAATATAGATGAAGACAAGGAATATGTATTGTGCAGCCCTTAAAGGACACAGTCAAGTGTGTGATGTGGAGTTGGGGCCGGAGAGATGGCCTGTTTGGAGTTTGCGGTCTCTCCTTGAGCTTTGCCTCCCCAGCAGTGTTTGGTGGCAGGATGAAAAGGTGAGGCTCAGTTAAATTGCCAGAATGCAGAGTTGGTCCTTTTGAGAATAGCCGCAGGAAGCTCCCCAGGTCCTGGCGTGGGTGCGTCTGGTGATTCCCTGCTTCAGAATCTCCCATATCGCCATACGCAAAACCAGCCTAACCTTCGAAAATATAAAACGACCTGTATTAACAAAACATTTACTTCAGCTATAATACTAGAGATTGTGGGATCAGTTGCTATTTGATCATGACTGGGATGCAGCAGTGTGACAAAGCTATGATCACATAGAAAGTGATCACACTCTCTTATGTAATTTGTAACTTTCACTTTTTAAAAAATGTAGATTTACCTTATGCAGGTGCCTTCACCTTTTTGTTGCAGTCAGGCCAATGTGCGGGACCAAATTATGAAACAGCTGCAAATTACAGCAGAATACATATTATTAATATAAGATTGTTTTCAATGTGTGATCCTTACCCTCTGTGTAATTTTTATTGTAGTTTTCCTTTTTTTGTTCTGTTTTTAAGTTTGTCTACATTGTTTTGTATTGTCTAGATGTACATTTTAATATCTTTGCATTTATGTTGTCTTGTTTTTTTTTTAAATAAATGCTTTTTATTTGTTATTGTTTAAAGAACTTTTGTATATGTCTTATATGTTTTGAACCCCAGGAAGATAAGATGGGTTTTCAAGGTGTCAGCTAATAGGGATCCTTTAATAAACTTAAGTAAAAGTATAAAGCTGGACATTCAGTCCCTGTGACCCGACCCCGGATAAGCGGATGAAGATGGATTGATGGATGGATGAGTGTCAGTTGTTCTAAGAATTTTTAGACAATAAAGAGACTGTGTTTGCTAAATTTAACATACTTTTGGTGCCCTCCACACCTGGTGGCACAATCTGCTAAGTGGCCCTGAATCGCCCCTGTCTTAGGGTGGTTTGATGACATGGTGGGTAAACGGTCTTCTCATACTCTCCCAACGACTGCCACAGGGTGATGACCTGGGCGCACTCTTCAGTCAAGGCAAGACAGTGTTCCCTGAGGCCACCCAAAAACTCTGCACGGCCTCAACCCTTAATATTGTCACGTCCAAAAGAATCCTAATATAATATAATCCTAAAATAATTTTAGAACTTATGATAGCAGCAATGAAGGCTAATAAACCTTCGAGAGCACAGCCAACATAACCCAGATTCTGTTCACAAACATATAATGTACATTTAAAAAAGAACTGGGACCTTAATCGTGCAATATGGACCCTTCAGAGTCTACATGAAAAAAGGTAAATATTTAGTTTAAGTTTGTCTTTGTGACCAATATACAGTTAGAGTTAGTGTGAGAACAAATACATGCTAGTGTGCTCCACAGATGCTTGGGGAGGCAGCAGGTGTTTCTTTCTGTGTAGGTGGGGACAGCAATTATTTTTGCATGAATACTGAAGATGGTTGTGGGAATGTGCAGGTGCATCTAAAAGATACACCTGGAGGAAGTTGTCACTTGCCAATGTAGGCGACTCATGAAGGTGGCATACAACTGGTGAGAGTCAGTGGTGAAACCCACAACAAATCTCTGCATGAAGAGCTATATGTCTAACCGGATGGTCATTTGCTCCCACTCCTCAAACACCTGCCTCAGAAGAGTGTTGCCACAGCAGTCTCGGCCGACAAACTGTACCTCAGGAGGAGCCACTTCGTCTGGTTTGTTGAGACCTTTAATCATCGACCCAAGACCAAAACCTCAGAATCAGCTTTATTGTTAAGTAGGTTTACACATACAAAAGTAAAGCATCATATTGGAGTGATGCTTGCTATCAAAACTATTATTTAACACAGCTTCTGTCCCACCTGGGACAAAGAGGATTCTACAAGTAAGTAAGGCGTAGTGGATAAGGGAAAAGGGACATGGACTTTACAAAGGTCTTTTAGCATAAGTACTAACTTAGCTATTTATTTATGAATTTACAATCTGTAACTGCATGACTAGCTAAAATAAAATGAAATATAGGCCAGCCAAAGCAGGAGTAAAACTGTTTGTATCTTAATGTTAACTTAGCTAATATCATCAACAGGCAAGTTAGTCTCTCAGATATACAAGTTAAATTGACTTTGCATCAACATAATGTTAGTAGGATGTATCGAAATCGCTATTGGAAAGCAAGCTGTATGTGATTGGACAGGTAAGTTATGGTAGCTAGTCATTAACTTTACTAAGCCACAGGTTATTCCTTAACATACATACAGTATATGCCAATGTATTTGTATTCACAACAGCCATAAAGGAGTGAGTTACTTTTGATATGTTGGTAAAATGTGAAACATTGTAATTGATCGTTGTCTAACTTTTTGTATTTATTATTTCATGCAATGTCTCTTTGGCACAGGGATTGGTCAATTCTTGGTGAAATCTTGGTAGCAATAGGAGTGCTGATTGACCACAGCACGCAAATCCTGGTAGATTTGTTTTTTTCCCTATGTGGTTGCAGAGGGAAACGTGATTGACTTTCACGGTCACTGACAAGAACAAGGTGGCAGGAGGGAGCACCAAATTAAAGTAAGACATATTTGGACAATGTTCAAAGTCTAATTATATATTACATAGTTGCTATTATACTATATAGCTATTAATATAACATTTAGGTGGGAGTATATATCGATTTCTACACTACAAACCCTGATGTCTTGCTTTCTTTGAAGACAATTCTATATATATTATATATATATATATATAGTGTTACTTTTACAAGTACATCTGCTTAATATTTATTAACATTGATGCATTATTTGATTAACGGGTCCACAGTGTAATTCATGCATTATAGGCCTGCATTCAGACATTAGTCCCTGCTGCAGTAGTGGACAGTCATGTTGTCCAAAGTGACACTGTAGGCATTATAATAAAAACAAAACACTTAAACACAGTTTGCTTACTTCGATGGGGTACAGCCCTAAGCTGGAGTCGAACCGCCAATCTTGTTATCCGCAGTCAGACGCGTATCAAGCTCTCAGCCTGTGTATAATAATGATCGCTTGTTTCAGTGAGTTTCCGTTTCGGTTCTTAGTGCTAGATGGCTGGAACATTTTTCAGTCAAAAGTTTCTCACAAATATTTTTTTTAAATATGAAAATTTCGAGCCAGCCAGGAGTCGAACCTAGAATCTTCTGATCCGTAGTCAGACGCGTTATCCATTGCGCCACTGGCCCGAGTAAGGAGTTTTTGAGTCATATGTTCTTCTTAAAATTAACAAAGCTGTTATTGTTGATGGGAACGATGAGACTTCAGCAATAAAGCAGCTGAGGGGCTGAAAAGGGTCAGTAAGTCAAGCAGCGGACCAAACCACTGTGAGGCGCATGAAGGGAGAGGACATTATCTTAAAACAAAACAAAGAAAACATTGGATTCGTGGGAAGAACAAGCCATGTCAACCGTGTGTCTACCAAATAAACATAACTAGACGCTGACGGACAACAGTGGTTATATGTAACGTTAATTGTTTTAATCTAAATTATTGGTAGGGACAGTTCAGTCGTCGCTGGACATTGGTATGGATCGTCTCTGCCAAAGTCTACGCTCTTGCTAGTAGCCTAACGACTAACTTAAACGATTTCTACGATTTCTGAATCGTGGGTCGTGTTATGTTTCTGCCACAACCTGTTGACTGTTATGTATTATTAGATAATGTGGCATTCTCAAATCTATGATCTAAAAACTAAACAAAAAAGATTTCCCGCAATGCCCTTATTAGCCAGCAGATGTCGCGGTCGGACCTTGATATCCACCAAACGCTATGACAATAAGGGAGATTTCTCTCATGTTCAGTGGGTTGTCTTGATGGCACTGCATTACTAAAAAGTAATGTAAATTACTTCAGCTTGAATCACTTGAGCATGCTTTACATACAAGGTGGTTAAAACAGAGAACACTGATAAATATTGTGAGTTGTGAATAGCTTTACATGCTATTCTTTATAGGCCTACTATATGTTGCTCAATAAACAAAGTTTGTTTCTGAATGAACTAGCCTACACTCCACATAAAAGCTGAACTTAAAACAGCAGTTTTGATCTTACATATCACCCCAAACTACCTTATTGTTCCCCTGTATTTTTTTAAATCATTTTAAAAACATGATAAAAATACATATAAAGGTGAAGGTATAAGGGTATACCCTCCTTTGCAGGCTTAACCAAATGTTTTGTTCCAAAGCAACAAAATGTATTTAATATTGATAAAAATAATAATTGTCATTTCCCAAAGTAAATGTATCACAATTTTAAAATACATAGGTGCCCAGTGAGTATTTTATTGATGTTCCATAATACTGTAATGTGTAATCTGAAGCATTATCGGTGTTTATAACATTTTGTCCATCCAGTTAACATACATGAGGGTGGCAATATCGTGCAAACATCTCTCAATATAATGCATAATGCAACCAGCTTTGTGAATATAGAATTTATAGCAGACCTGTTGTTGTGAATTGCATTAGACTGAACAAGAGCTAATAAAGTGGCCAGTGAGTGTATGTTAGTGTCAACAAGCTCTGTCACCACGTCTAAGTTAGTATTTGGTACTGTTAAAGCATGTATTCTGTGCCACATAAGATAAATTTGAGCTGAAAGGAATCTGTGAACAAGTAGAACTCCTTTATAATAGCAAGGATCATGTTCATCGACTTTGTAGGAGGGAAAAGTGCAGTCCTGCTGTCTTCACACCAAAATGGGAATCAGGTCTAAGTCCTGCTTTGGCCAGGCACATTCCCATGTAAACATCATCAATGGGAAAAATGATAATGGACTGGGACATATTGTATATGACCAAAGCTGTATAGCCAGACAAGAGGAACCCCCCACCACCACAGTAGGGGGGGATATGAGTCTGACTCCTGCACCTGAACTGGAATAAAATACTTGCTTGATGGTAATCTAATAGGCCCCACATTCTGGATCAGATGGCCAGTAAAGAGGTGCCTCTTGCCATCATTGTCCTTGAGGCTTTAGAGATACTCAACCATGTTGTCTGTGTTGGCAAACACATCATCATCACCATTTAGCAGGAAGCGTTTCTTTCCATCCATTCTAAGAAGAGTATCTGCTTCAAGGTGAGGTTGCAGAATGTGTCACAGAAGTCCCATTGGAGAATGTCTTTGTACTCGCGTTGCTCCTGCTCTAGGAGTTTGTTCAGTCGCTCTTTCTTAAAACCAGCATCCATTGTTCCTAACAGGAAGATCCTCCTGATCCACACACCACTGTGTAACCTCTCTTTAGCCCAGGTTTTGCGCAGCACCTCTTGGCGGTTGTAGTTTACAGGGGCGCTTTTAATGACCAGTAGAAGGAAGACTTTGCGGGATGCATCGGCTCCCCCACATTTGTCAGGAATGTCTAGTAGCATGGGAAAATGTCGACAGTGTCGATAGTAGAGAAAGTCTTGTATGGCATCAGGAAGGGATCTGAAGTTTGTGATGCTGGCAGCAGACACCTTTTTTTGTACATCTTGGCCATGGGTATACATAGAAGGTATTTTTACTGGGTAACTTTGTTTCATCCTTTCTCACATCTACTTTGAGGTGAATGGTTTTGTGGTGTATGCAATATTTACAAAGGACCATGACAAGAGCTCCCACCAACAAGAAAGCTCTTTTCCTCCTTAAAACTCTGCAGTGACAAAAAAGAATTTTCACATGAACTTATCTCAGTCTGACATAATATTTCAAAGACTAACATTAAAGTACTAACGGTTCTATGTTCTTTGAGTGTAGCAACGGGGGACTACAAACTTTCAATACGTTGTACAACCTTGTGTTGTATTTATATCATTTTCAAAAGAGGAATGCAATTCACAGATCATGCAGCACGCAATTAAATCAACCTTAAACAATAATTACCTGAACATATTGGTAGATCAATGAGAGGGGTCGATGAGCTTCTCTGTCATAGTCCGTCTGCCCAGATTGTGACTCATACACATCCTGTTACAGGATGCCTATGAGGAAGTCTCAAAGCCCACCCTAACCAATTGGCAGATCGCCAGCCACAATCTTCCCAGAAGCAACTTCTGGGTGTTCCAGCATACACAAATCTGATTTATGAACAACAACAACAAAAACAATTTCCACAAAACCAAAATTATTTGTTTAATTTATAATCATGCAGCAGCCTTTCTCCCACCCTGTGTACATCAGACTCTTTATATCTGCACACACACACAAATGCAGAATACAGTGAGCGAGCAGATCAAGTGGATCAAATAGATGTTTCGCTTGTTACTCTAAGTAAGTGCAATAAAACCTTCACGAGTAAAAAGCACAGCATGCCAGCTAATAGAAAATTGTTACAAACAAGCTAAAATGAAAGTTGTCTGTATGTAGCCTGTTGAGCTTAGTTTGCCATGCATCTTAAAAGTTAACAAGTGTTCTTTCTGTCACTCTCTCATCAATAACTAATTTTCTAGCATGCAGGGCAACCTACTTGGGACTGCATTGTGTTTTCTACTGGAAGGGCACTCTAGAGGGCCCTGCATCACATTTTCTCCATTGGAAGGACACCCTATGGGGCCCTGCATTATGTTTTCTCCACTGGAAGTTGACCACTTCATGCCGGACTTTTGAAGGTGTGCTCTTCTCTATTAAAAGTAAAGCATGAGCTGGCACGTGGAACTGTATTCCTCTCCGGGTAATTGTATGTTCACATAGAAGGCAGTTCACGCATCCCGTTAAACTGACGGATGTAAATCTTGATGCCTTGGGCTACATCCACACTAATAGGATTTTGTTTTAAAACACAGCACTTTTGCTGTGTTTACGCCTGCTGTCCAGACTGAAGCAGGGAATCCGAACACCTAAAACAGAGTTTGAAGTTTGAAAACGAACTGTTAAACATATGTTTGGGTCAAGAAAGCAATGCAGTTGTGATAGAAATGACATCAGTCTTTAGTTACACAATATGTGGGCATTATTATTATTATTATTTTGTTTGTATATTGTATTGCTACAATTACTATTTTATATCATTTTATTCCCATCATATTTATTACTGGGTATAATATTTGTATTTCTGGAATGAGAATAAATGCATGCAAGTGAACTCTCACTGATCTCATTTTTCTCACTACACATCCTTTTGGAAATCGGTTCTGGCACACTTATATAATAAGACTAAAATCTTATCTAAAATATAATAAGAATAAAACTAAATCTAAAGCTACTCAGAATGATCCTGTTCACATTTTCAGTAATTTTGCAAAGAAAAAAAAACGTCATAACAATCACACCTTACCACCAAGTCACTTAGGAGAAAAATACTCTCATATATTGAGCAAAACGGATGGAAAGGTGAATTGGGACTGGGAAGGAGAAAAGACAAAACGTTCTCACATACATTATAGAGCTAAAGTATCCCCTTTAGTGGAAAGCTAGACCAAAAACCATCATTATTAACAAAAATGAGGTCATAATCTTTTTCCGAAAAGCTCGAGTTCTTTGTTTAATAAATCTAATTTCATTCGATTTGTGTCCCAGTCTTTTAAGTCTTTCCAGGAGAGGGCGGTGTGTGAATCGAGCGCCTCTGTAACCCCGCCCCTACGGTTAACTCCCCCAAGTGACGACAGCAGAGTCCTCCCAATGCGGGGGCTTTGTGGATGGGCACTGGCTGTACCGTGGTGAAAAACGTGCGTTCATCTCGTGTGGTGTGTCAGTGTCAGTGCCAAACAGACCGACCCAGCGCGAAGAAGAGCACTCGGCTGTTTTTACAGACATTGTAGAGGAATACACAAAGCGAGTTCGGCGTGCACGCATGCATTAATGTATGTGTGTGGGTGTGCAGATATCTGGAGGTTTTCGAGCAATTCAAAGTGGACCGCTGCTGATGGAGCTGCTGGCACACTGAGGCTGGGGTGTGACTTGTGACTGCCTGCATTGTTGCACATGTTTCCTGGGATGAAGTAACTCTCCTCATTCATCAAAGGAATAATTGATAAGCTCTTCTTTTCGCTCTCAATGGTGCTTGAAGGGTAAGCAAAAAGCGAGCTGTCAGTGCATTGTTTACTCTGCGAAATCGTCCCCGCGTGGATGCTTGCATGCCTTTGTTTTTCAGTCCATTCGTCCCCACCTTTCTGTGTTTTTGTCAGCTAGAAAGCTGCTGGTGCACATTTTGCTGCACAGCATTTCTGCTCATTTTACAAAAATGCAAGACTGATGCATTTTCCCTGCATGATGAATTTGTGTGTGGCTGAGCAAAAACACCCTGGTTCTGTGCCTCTTAGCAGAGAGATGGACCGGATCGGGAATACCATGCAGAAGAAGGCTGCAGAGCTGGAGCGGCTGGCCGAGGTGCTCGTCACTGGAGAACAGCTGAGGTAGGTCGGTCTCTACCGGGATCCCCAATGACCCCGAGTGTGCTGTTGGCCAGACATTGAGGGAAACTGTGGCGTTTTGGTCAGGATAATCTGCAAACTGAGCACCAAACTTGCAGCTGTGAATGAATAAACCTGAAAATCACTAAATCCTTTATTAATATAATAATATTTCTTAGTTTTCATGTTCAGTATTGCATGTTTTGTGTGGCGCAGATCATAATAAACCAGAATATGACGAAAAAGTAGGTGTTGTGTAACTGTAACAGGCTGTTTCAGATCCATTGCAGCATGCAAAGCCAAACAAAGGCGTCCACACCTGCACAGCCATCCCCATGCACATTGCTGCTCCTCACCTGTATACTGTAACATACACATTTTAGCCCAAGGCATAGTAATCCTGTTTTGAGGTTAGGGTTCCTGTTTGAGACTGAACACGTCAGTAGTTTTTGTTGCTCCAGTAATGCAGTGCCCTTTGAGCTGCACAGGGAATGATCCACCTACTAACCCCATATCATTATCATGCCCTGCCCATTCATCCTATCAGGGTATTATACTACAAATGCTGGCAGTGTTGTTGACATGCTGTACCCTTTGACCTACTGTATGTAAAGAAAGGCCCCAGAACGCCAGTGGTGTTCGCTGGCTGACGCGCACCAGCCATGAATAGAGACTCAGTGGGTAAAGCATGGCATCAATGCCTGGAATTTCAGGCCCCCACTGAACTGTGAGGAAATGTGCCACTGAATTGTGTTTTCCAGCTTGGTGGGATAAACTGAGTAAGAGCTTTTGTTGTTCGTGAAGAAATCCATGCTGTAACATTGTCCTGTTCACAAGAACCATAAAAAGTAATAGTCATCACCTCGAGAGATTAATGGTTTGTGTCTGCACAAACTCTTCGGTGTACTTTTAGCACCAGTGTGTGTTTTCCTGTTTGTCATTGTGTACTCTGTGTGTGTGTGTGTGTGTGTGTCAGTGTCCCTGGCACAGCTGTATACTGAGGCTGCCAGCTGTCAGTAGCTGTCCCAGACTCCTCTGCCTCTGAGACGCTGCTGTTCTGGGGGAAAGGACTCAAGGATTGTGACATGAATGTCTTTCTTTCTGCCTATTCTACAAACAGCAGTCAGCCTATGAGCTTTTTAAGCCACATGAGCAGCATGGCTCCAGAGATGGCAATGTTGTTCTGTTGGTCGGCGCCCTACTTTGGTCCGGACTGAAATGTCTGAACTATTGGATGGATTACCATGACATTTTGTACAGACATTCATGGTCCCCAGAAGATGACTCTCATTGATCCCCTGACTTTTCCTCTAGTGCCAACATGAGGTTGACATTATTATTATTATATAATAACAATAATATTTTGGTAACACATAGCCTGACATCGCCAGACTTAAATCGCAAATGGGGCGTTATCACTGTGCTCAGACCAAAATGAGCAACAAAACATGTGACTTGGCGTTGTTGGTAAATTAAAGTTAGTTGGAAGTACGCCGGCAAACATCTTTCTTGTCAGCAGAAGCTTTAAGTGCAGTAGTTTGTTATTCTTTTAGAGAAAATATGCAGTCAGGTTTTTTTAATACTCATGCAATAGCAGATTGAACAGAAACAGCTATACATCAGCGGCAGGAGATGCGTGCTGTAACATATCGTATCACGATATGTATCAGAATAAACTTTAATATGATTTAAGAAAATTATATTGTGATAATGAAAATATTCTGACTTGTTGATGTAATGATGTCATAACGGTACACACTGCAACAACAAGCATACCTGAAAAATGTACAGTAATTGTATCAAACCTGCCCCATATTACATAAACAGTTGTGATTTGCCCAACTGGATGGGTGGAAATCTGTCTGAATTGGGTAGGTGAGCGGGTCATTTGCTGCCAGAGCAAATAAACCGTGACCTCGCAGATTTGTCACAGGCTAGTGAAAATGTATACAAAACCAATAATGTTCCTACTGTCAGCCTCAGCTGTACTCAGCAGTTGCAATAGAAATTGTAAGTCTCTTTAGATAGAAGCGTCAGCATAAAATGAGTAAATGTACTTAGTATTTAGTGCTAATTTGCAAGTGTTACCATGCTAACATGCCTGCTTAGCATCAGCATGTTGTATTTTCATTGTGAGCATTGTTATCCTTGAGCTCCACATACCGCTGTGCCAAGTACATTCTCAAATAGCCACTGGTATGGCTGTAGGCTATTATTCTTGTTACATCGTCTAGTATGAAACACACCGGTCAGTTTAATGATTACAGTTCTCCCTCAGTGTTTTAACTGGACTCCCTGCTTTAGCTTTGTCCTTTGGTCTAAATCAGACCAAATTACATGACAAGAGGGAGTGAGAAAGTGGCATTCAATTTCTTTTTGTGAACTGTAGAATATACGAAAATAAGATTAGACCTGATATGAAACACTGCTGGTATAAAAGCAAAGAGTGTACCTAATCCACACCTTTGTTTGATCTTTTTTTTATTCACGTGTCAAGCTCATAGCACATGAGTGATATTGTTCCTGGTACTGATAACAGTACACTTTCTGTTTATCTTATCGCACATTCGTGTCCCATCATGTCGATAGCTCGTATCTTAGAGTAAATGTGCTTCAGGGCTGAAAAACAGACACAAAGATGGATACCATGGTACACAGAAACATGCAGCTGCTGTGGTAAGTCCAGTGACCAGCTCATAGTTGTGAATAGACCGTTTGTTGCACCATGGTAGACTGCAAGAGAGAGTCAGGCTTGGTGAATGTTTTCAGTCTGGGACTCAGCATCATTATAGTCTACTGCGAGCCAGACATTCATTCAGAAATACTCCTGCTTGTCATTGTTTGATCCAGCACAACTTTCAGAAATGCTATTAGATAGAGTAACCATCAGAGTAAGTACACCTATCACAGCAACTAGTCTGCCACCTGAGCCTCGTATAAGGACATGGCAAGAAGAATGATTTTGCTTTGAGCTCCATTTGAGATGATTTGTGGGTAGATTAGACTGATTACTTCTGAAACTGAGCCAAAGGAGGAGTAGGGGATATTGATGGACCTGGTTGGAAGTGAAGTCTGTAACTTGTTTGCATATCTCAAGTATTTACAGCACAGTGTGTGTGTACTTACTGGGCAACCTTGGACTGGGGATGTCATTGCTAATCCGGAGTGATGCTAGCCAGCTGCACAAAGACTCAGCATGTAGTGGAACTAGCTGGCTGCAGGAAGCTTGGGCAAGGCAGTGATGGGCTGTTTCACAATACTTAGGTTCAGAAAGAGGTCATCTTGATGACGTGAAAGCAGCATCTAGTGCAGCTATAGAAGCGCAAGAGGGTTGTTATGACATTTTGCAATATAGTCACATTATAAAAAAAGGCAGACAACATTTGAATAGCATGCATTCACCTCTGTCCTAGAGGACTGCTGTGTCTAACTTTATGAACAGACACTGCTCAAAAAAGTAAAGGAAAACTTAAATCACTCATCAGATCTCGATGAATGAAGTAGTTGAAAATGCAAAATACAATGTGCAGTAAAGATTTGTTGAGAACAAAATGATGTAGCAATGGTCAGTGGAAACCGAAATCACCAACCGACTAAGGGCTGGATTCAAAATCACACTGAAAATCTATATAAAATAATTAAATCATAGGATGATCCAACTTGTGTGACTTTGATCATGGCAATCCATAATGTGACACAGTAGTGTGTATGGCCTTCATGTGCCTCTATGCACTCCCGGCTTTCCCGGTGGTAGGGAAAGCAGTGTTTCCCGTAATTAACCAATAATTTGGATAATTATACATTTTTACTAGGCATATTTAAAATCATTTTTGATTAAGGAGCTGTATTGAGGAGCATATATTTGTGCTCGTTAGAATAACCCCCCCCCCCGCTGTCATTCATGTAAGTAATATAGTAACGTAACTAGTTACTTTTATCACATCAGCATAACATTCACAATGGCATATTTGACCTCCTGGAGGAGTTGGACTACCTGTGCAACCTGAATGAGCTGAAGGTACTGCCTCGTGCTACCAGTAGTGACAAGACACAAGCAAAACGCAAAACTAGAGAACAATCAGTAGTTTAGGTGTTTAAAACACCTACATGTTTACGGTAGTAGTCACACGGAACTGAAATTAAAGAACGTTCCTCCATCATGCAGCAAAGGCTGTTGCACACCTTCGACAAGCCTGCATCGATGCTCACTCAGCAGTGGAGGGTTTCATAACCCACTACCACTCCGTGCTAATTGGTTTTGGATGGCACTCAATGTGGCGGACCCTCCAAGCGAACACACAAACGGAGTGGAAGTAAGTAGAGGGAGGGAGGAGCAAGTACTTTTGGAAAGGGCCACATTCATAGTCGCTTATACTTCCTAAGTGGACAGATTGATATCCCTGACGTTTAACTGACTTGATGTTATACTATGATGATGAAGTTTTTTTGAGCAGTGTAGAGTTGACCTGGTATGAATGTTCTGCTTATTCCTAGCTAAATTTTCTACTACAAGATGATAGATAGATGATAGATGAATCTATGATATGAGGCCCACATAGATTACTTCCAGGATGAATTGTTACTATTATTGACATTTTGAATGGGCACTGTATTGTGGTTTAGCGTTTACAGACTGTTCAGAAAGAGCATCTTTGGTGTTGATATAAGGTATAAATTCTCAATCATTTCCCCCTCCTCTACGGCCTGTTTGCTGCACTCCAGGCTGCGGCTCCATGAAGGGAAGGTGATCAAGGATCGGCGGCACCACCTGCGAACGTACCCAAACTGCTTTGTGGCCAAGGAGCTCATTGACTGGCTGATTGAACACAAGGAGGCTACAGACCGAGACACTGCCATCAAAATTATGCAAAAACTTTTAGACCAGAGTATCATTCACCATGGTAAGGCTGAGCAGTGTGGGTGTAGTCTTGCATTTGCTTTCTATTTTCTATAACAGAGAGAGTTTCTCTCTCCTTTTTTCTTTCTTGGCATTTTCTGGGAACGTTCAGTTCTTCTTAATAGATGATACTTCATGTCTCCCAGCCAATTTGGCTCCAATGTAGCATCTCACTAGCTGTTTCACATTTGACCAGACACTGAAAACAGAGACGGGGCACCCGTGTCTTTCTGTCTTTAGTTGAAGTTTAGACAGAACCAACACAATATTAACACATCCCAGCTACAGATGAATGATTTAATGATGTAGATTTTAGTGACTGTCTTAAACAAACATAATCAAAAATTCCCATAATCCCATTATGTCACGTTTGCTTGTGCTATTTTCTACCATCATTAATTAAACCCAACACTTAACTGGCTGTAAACTAAAAGGGCCCTTTGTAGCTGACAGTTTGAAATAAATGCATTTAGCTATTCCGTACATGGCAAATTTAATTTCTCATAATTTAAGTCCCTCTGTGTTTATTATGATACAAAAATATCAACATTCAGTAAGAGGAAGCATAGCATTTGTTTATATACAGTGTTCCTCTGTATGAAACGCTCTGGTTCTTGTGCGTCAATTAGTAACAACCTCTTCTTGTTCTGGCTGTTTGTCATTGAAAATCCATTTATGACGTCTGTGTTCCTTGCCCTTAAAATGAAAACATCAATGCATCTGTGTGTTTTCAGTGTGCGACGAGCACCGGGAGTTTAAAGACCTGAAGCTGTTTTACCGCTTCCGAAAAGACGACGGCACGTTCCCGTTGGACAGTGAAGCCAAAGTCTTCATGAGGGGGCAGAGGATCTATGAGAAGTAAGAACACGCACAAACACAACCACCCAGCCATGTTCTTCGTGGTGGATTATGAGAGGGATTATAGGAAATTGCTGTTAGTACAGTTGTGTAATGATTTTAGCATTTTTGATTGATTTCATCTTTTTAGCGTGTAGCTTTTAAAGGAATAGTTTAGGGCTGAAACGATTCATCGATTAAATCGATTAATAAAATGCCTCGATGCTTTGTTTAATCCATATAACTATACAGAACAGTGTTTCGCACATTTATTACTATCGCACATCGCGCTTACGTTGTGAACACAACGTGAATTATAATGCTGCTGTTTGCAAAGTGGAGGAAGAGAGAGAAATTAGTGAGGGACAAAGAAGAAAGTCCAAAGTATGGGATTATTTCAAGCTGAAGAAAAAAACAACTCTGTAATGTTACTGTTCATCCACTGTAAAACAAAATTTATGTTGCCTTGGCAACAGCACGATGGCATCTGAACAAAAAACAGCCTGTGTTCTGCCAGCGGTAACGGCAACTTTAGCAATTAACTGAAATCATGATTGATTGTTGAGTTGAAGGCTAGCCAAAGTAAGCCGCAATCCTCAGCTGAAAATGTGCACATGAGCGTTTGTTGTTCTCCTTTTTGGGCCCCCTGTCACCGGTCACGTAGTGTGAAAGCTGCAACCAAGAAAAAGTACTTCTTAAAGGACGCATTGATGAATGGTTGAAATAATCTATAAAAGCTTTGAATACTAAAATCATCGTTAGCTGCAGCCCTAGAATAGTTCATTGTAGTTTTCTTGCCACAAGTTAGATGTTAGTCACCCCTCTTATATTTGGACGATAAATATGAAGTTACTGCCAGCAGCTGGTTAGCTTAGCTTAGCATAAAGAGTGCAAACGGGGCAGCAGCTAGCCTGGCTGTGTCCAAAGGTAGTACCATCTGCCTACCAGTACCTCTAACACGCTTTATGTCTCGTTTCTTTAATCTTAATAAAAGCTAAAGTGTAAAAACTACATTTAGCCATCGGGGAAGGCGGAGTTTTTATGTGTCAGACTGTTTTTTTAGCCGGGACCAATTGGCAAGCAACCAGCGGAGACTGCAGGAAGTTACGGAGATCGTTTGTGAGCTTTAGAGGTGTTGGTACGTGGATTTTGTTACAATTGTCTAGTCTTAATGCTAAGCTAAGCTAATCAGCTGCGGGCTGTGTTACATGTTTACTGTACAGACATGAGAGTGGTATTAATCTTCTTGTTTGGTTTCTGTGAACAGTGGACAATCTGATGCTGTTTAAACTTTTACAACTTCATGGCCACTTTGCAAGCAGTAGCATGTCATACGTGCCATGCCATGAGTGTATTCTCCTGCCGTTCTCTTTGTGAGAGTCACTGGAAATGCCACCACCATTCATTTTTAGAAAATGAGTTTTTCTGGTAATTTGGATTCTGTTAGATTAGAGAGCATAATATTGAACTTGAACTGTTTTTAACCATGATAAAAGCCTGCAGGGGAAATCAGAAGATATGGGAAGAGATGACTCACAACATTTGCCCAGAGACAGGCTGGATTTAGAGCAGTGCAGAGGTCACCACTCGTGAGACTGCCATTGTTTGTCATTAACTTTGTGCTCATGATGCTGTTTTTCTAGTAGTGATGAGACTAATTGTTTCTATAGTAACCCCAAAGTCTTCCTCTGTATGTCTCCACTCCTCTCGTTAGTTGTCTGAGATCTGTCCTGTTTTGGATTTAAGCACACACTCTGTCTTTGCCTTTACAACCAAATCAGTGCTCTCTTAACATATAGACCTATTTTTCACACACGCACACGTGCACACACACAAACACACACACAGGAGTTGCATA
This sequence comes from Micropterus salmoides, assembly GCF_014851395.1. NCBI lineage: Eukaryota > Metazoa > Chordata > Actinopteri > Centrarchiformes > Centrarchidae > Micropterus > Micropterus salmoides. Next base: position 21,405,512 of record NW_024040152.1, read on the forward strand.
AGAAATAGTCCAAGGGGAGACATCTGTCGTCTCCGCTCTCAAAGCTATGTGTTTATGTAATCACCATGGTGCAGGCCGGGACACAAACCACAAGCACCCCCAAGCTTGCGCTGGTGGTTGCTTGCTTGTGAACTAGAGTTACTTCACGGTTACACTTATGGCACAACAACAGTCCTCAGTCTTGCAACAGGAAGAACAACCATCTCCCAGTCTCCTGTGCCTCAGTGTAAATTGCAAATATCTCCCATCCGCGAAGGATCATTGGGCCTCATGCAAGAATATTTTCGGATTCTTATCTGAACTCTCTTACTGCTCGTACGAGTGTGCCATGTCTGATTCAGCTAATGCTTCTTGCTTCAGATAACGTGCAATGTGTAAATGACCCATGTAAACATGATGAATGCCTTCTGTGCACAAACAAGTCGAGTCCACGAGAATTGTAAATTAGCATAACTAATAACTAATATTGTGTCCTACCCTATATGGTAGGATGTGCTCATTCATAATTCCTGCTTCTGGAGATTAATAAAGGAAAGTCAATCATTTTTAACAGCGTCAGCAGTGGAATTAAGGGAATAGGGTTGGATCTGTGTGTCTGTCTGCAGAGTTGCAGCTCTAATAAGTCTCACATTTGCAGAAGCACAGCCCGTGTTAATCTATTTAACAACCATTCATCTGTCTCTGTCTAATATATCAGCACGCCGTCTATCTTTCCAAAAGATTACATTTCCAGCTGACCTTAGACATTTTGCAGTTTGAGATATTCATATTGATACCATAGTGTTACAATAAAATAGCATCAATAGCCAATTTAAATGAATGATGACATTGTTAGGCTATATGAATACATCTAGAATTATATTATATTTTGAACTGCAGAGTCAAACAGGATAATGTCAACATAATTGTCAATGTAATTTATATGGGATTTTCCAACTCAAAATTCCTTCAAAGTAATGAAATATACAATCCCTTAGGGAAAAACCTGGTTGGGGTAACAGCAGACTAATTGCACGTGACTCTTGTGACAGGTCTGGACCACTTGTAAAGTGAGAAAATTCAAATCACAAGACAATTGGTGAATGCGACAAGTTCTCCTTAATCATATGTAGATTTAGGAGAACAAATCTGTGTGCCTGCATGAGGCCCGATGTGTCTACTGCTTGTTTTCATAACTGTACACTAACATATGCTTAGGCTCTTTGGTAAGAGGTTTGCAAAGATTCAATTAAATTTCAGTACTTAAAATATAAAATGAATAAGGGGTTTTGCTGGGTTTTAGGATACTCAAGGACCAATAATCACAAACATCCCAATACAAGTTATTGGTCTTGAACAGGAAATTGGCTTCACTTGGTTGTCCTCCACAGTATACACTAGGGATGGGCATTTCAAGTAGGGCTGGGCGATATGGCCAAAAATGTTCTTTCAAGTTTAAAGGCTGATTTTTGCTCCTCAGTGAAAATTTAAAAACCAGATGGTTAATTATGTGGTTAAACTTTCTGTCTTTATGGTCTGAATGTGACAAACACTTGATGCCAAACAGTGGATCACTTTACAAGTCTGAGTTTAAATTTCAAACTATCATATTTTTAAACAGATATGATTAATCTTTTTTCAGGCCTCTTTTTTCAACAAAATAAATATTTTAATAGAAAAATTAGGTGCTAATTTGTTTGTGATTCAAATGAATTAAAGCAAATATTTGACGATATATTGAACATTTATTATATTGTTATTGAGGAAAATTATATTGTGATAATTATCATTGTTTTATTTCCCAGCCCTAATTTCAAGCAAAAACACTATTCGATAGTCACTGGGAAGTATTCGACCATTCTGCAAAGAAAAAGTATAGCCTCACAGAACCGCTAGCATGGCGGTAGATTATGGTTTTAAAATTAAGTTAAATGTTTGCCTTTTTATTTAACAGAGTTTAGTCTGGATGATGGACATGTTATACCTCCAATATATTTAAAAAAAAAATTGTTTGGCTGTTTCAGGTCTTGAATTTAATGTAAATTCATTGCTGGTTAACAAAAGTGGATTTGAGAGTTTGGAGTCAAAATGTGTTACTAAATGAACTTCTCTAAAGTAGTAGAAAGGTGAATTGCACAGTACAGCAGCTGATGAAGCAGGACACTACCGCCATGGTCAGGTTGGTTTGGGGATTCTCGTACGGCTCTTATGCACTGGCAAATTCTGACTTAAAGTTACTGTTATTCAACCAGCAAGTTGTTTCTTGATTAGAAATGACACAGGCGTCTGCCAGAAGATAATAAGACAATGTACAAGAGGCATCATTATGGAAAAAAATATTACTCATCTTTTATTTACATTTGAACAAAAAGTGGCATGTCCTAAATGATTCATACCTGTCTCAATAATCAATCGAAAAGCCTTTATTGGCTATTACAGCAATCAAACGCTTGCTATAATTGCTGACCAGCTTTCTGCATGTCTCCACTGGTATTTTTTTCCCCATTCATCTTTAGCGATGAGCTCCAACCATTTCAGGTTGGAGGGTCTCCTTGCCATCACCCTGATCTTTAGCTCCCTCCACAGATGCTCAATGGGATTTAAGTCAGGACTCTGGCTGGGCCACGGCAAAACGTTAATGTTTTTGTCTGCTAACCAGCGTTTGCTGTGAGTTTTGGGTCGTTGTCGTGCTGAAATGTCTACTGGTACCCAAGGTATTGCTCCTTTTTCATGGTGCTGTTTACTGTGATTAGGTTCCCTGGTCCACTGGCTGAAAAACAACCCCAAAACATTACGTTCTCACCACCATGTTTGACAGTGGGGATGGTGTTCTTAGGTGGAAATCAATAATAGACTGCCATTTCGCATAGATCGCTATATATGCAAAATCACAGACCGTACATACTCTACAAACTCCATTATCATACAGTATGTTATATCAAGTACTCTTTCCTACAGCAAGTTTCACATCTAGTTTCTACTGGGAAAAATAAACAGCCCTCCTCATACATGCAGATCTCACGCATTGATCTCTGATGCCGTTAACTGTCATATCAGCATACACAAATAAACAATAAATAAACCACAGGCAGGCATTTTTTAAACAGTTGTTACGACAAGGTTAGTCAGAGAGGACAGTGTTTTACAGGCCTTTGAGAGGATTGTTCACCATGTGGACTGTTTTATATACTCACGTGGATAAAACAGTATGATTTAAAGATGATTTCGTCAGCTCACATTGAACTGTCAAATGGAAAAAAAACCTTTTGAATAAATTAATGAAAACGTAATCTAGCCTTTATTTATGTGGTAGTTGATTCGATTCAATTCAAATTAGCTTTATTGGCATGAATGTATAACAACAATATTGCCAAAGCATTCACTTCACTGCCAAAGATTCATTGAGCATGAATGCCTTGCTCATCACATCTCCACACCTACAGTAGATGGTCCAGTAGAACCAGTCTTTTCTGTTGCCTCATTGCAGCAGATGTGGGCTTTGTGCATTGCTGAAGGGCGATCGTCTCCGTAGAATCAAGTAGGAAGGTTCAAGCTTTGTTTTTTAACTTCCATACCCAAAATGTATCTTGTCAGTGTACAGTAGGTATCAAACCAGCAACTTTGAGGTCAAAAACGTACTTCTCTAGTCCACTTCATTAATAAGGAATCAAACTTTTACCTGCAATAAAATGTAAATTATGTTCTCGCCAATTCAGTATAGTTTACTGAAGTCACTTCAAGCATAGAGAACGATGATCAGTATCTCCAATATTTGAGCTTTATTCTCACTACTTGATGACACATGAATTTATTTTGTGTTTTTGCATGACCGTTTGCTGAGTCAGTGTGTACTTTTAGTGTGTGTGAGAGAGAAAGAGACAGGCAAATACTGCTTACCTGTTCCGTGTGTCTTTTCAAGGATAGACAACTTGAAAAACAACAAAGACGGTCTCTCTTTGCCCAGGCACCACTGTCCTTAAAGGAGCATACTGGTGGTATTGCATGTTTTAGCCCATAAATTACAAATTGCCTGTGCTTAACATTATCGGTGACCATTTTTCTGCATTCCAGACTTCATCACACTGAACATGTATTTATCTTTTTTCTGCTGCTAAATAAAGCGAGAGCAACACAGCCTTTATTTTCCAACATACCACTGGTTTAACGTGTTTCACAGATATAAACATTAAAACATTTCATTTTATTTAACTTGGATGGATTAGTAATGCTAATGGCTACTGAAAGTCCAGTACATTAAGTACAGTAAGTAACATTATCATTTGTTTTTCCAGGAGGTGGAGACTGTAACTGAGATTAAGGGCTGGACAAATAAAACAGATTTGACATGAGAAAGATGTATGTCATTAAAGGTTCAGAGCTGGTTGTGTTAGAGTGCATGAGTGTGCTGGTCTGTTTGTGTAACAGAAATATATTTAGTAAGAGTAATTTAGCATTCAAGTGACCACAGTGCAACTGAAATGGGATTATAAAGGGGGAAAAAAGTGTTTTCATGTGTGTTTTCTGAATAAGGGTTCTGAATTAGGTATAGTGTTGTTTTTCTCATATTTTAACAGTTTCCCCAGAGACTTCAATAACCTTTTTAAATCAAACCTACAGGCAAATTAACAAATTAACCTAAACGAGACAAAAACACAATCATGTTCTCATGCATACTGTAGATACAGTCTCATGTAAGGCATGATAGACTGTATTGCTTATGTAATACCCAACAACCTATTATTCCAACACTAAGCTTTTCTTTGAGTTACAGTACATGGAGTCAATCCCGTTGAGCTAACATAACATGATCTGTTGACTTAACATGTTTACATGGATTAAATGGCTTTGTGCGCACAGCCACGTCTCATGGAACATTATGTCCAGTTCTTTCAACATTGGTATTATGATGCTGGTTGCTAATGTGGGCCATAGCAGCTGTCCTACTAAATAAATCAAAATCTGACATCTAAACAAGGCATGTTTTCTGTTGTGTGTTGACTTGAGTACATGAGTGAAGTACTTCAGCAGTCCCGGGTGTGCGCCTCAGCCTATTTCCTTAAATGCTTTTAAACTGCAGTTCTATTTTTTAACCCAACACAGGGTTGAAACTTGAGGAACACAGTGTCACCCTGGGGTCAAGCTATAAAATAATGTCTCATTTTTCTCTCGAAATGTGGGGCTACAGCTGTGGATTATCAGTCATAGTTGAATGAACCACACTGAGGATAGTGCTGGCAGAAAGCTCTCAGAAGAATCCAAGGCCTTTTGCCGAGAGGAGGCTTTTTACAGCCTGCACCTGAATTAGGTTTATTTAGTTTAATTTCATGTATTAGGATCCTCCTTTAGCTTCACTAAAGCAGAAGTGTTTTCCTGAGCTCGGGAGGTTTTACCATTAATGTTAAACCTTTTTGGAAATATGCTCATTCAGTTTCTTTCTGAGAGTTAGATGAGAAGATTGATACCACTGTATGGTAAATATGTAGCTTGAGGCAGCAGCTGGTTAGCTTAGCTTAGCATAAAGGCTGAAAACAGCTAGCCTGGCTCTTTCCAAAGGTAACATAATCCTCCTACAAGCATGATGGGCAAATTTTGTTATATTCGGACAGAGCCAAGCAATCTGTCTCTCCCCTGCTTCAAGTCTTCATGCTAAGCTAGGCTAACTGTCTCCTGGCTGTAGCTTCATATTTAATGTATAGATGTAAGAGTAATATCAGTCTTCTCATCTAACTCTCTACAAGGAAAGTGAATAAGCATATTTCCCACATCTAACCACTGTCACATTTAATCTGTTGACTAATCTGGTATGAAATTGTGAAAAAAAAAATCACATCCAAGGTTAAGTTGGTACAGCTTGCACTGGCTCTTCTATCCAGTTTAGACTGGTCTAAGTAGGTGGGTGGCAGGATGGTGCAGTGGTTAGCACTGTCTGCTCACAGCAAGAAGGTCCGGGGTTTGAAACTTGGTCATCCCAGGCCTTTCTGCGTGGGTTCTCTCTGGGTGCTCCAGCTTCCTTCCACCATTCAAAAACATGCAAGTTAATAGGTTAATTAGTGAATCTAAATTGCCCTTAGGTGTGCGTGTGTGACCCTGCACAGATAAGCAGGTTTAATGTATAATTAGATCTGTGTTTGTTGAAGTTTCTTTGCTTAGAGCCTACATGCTTCATACGATGGCGGTGCAAATATTCATTTTCTTTTGGGTTTCCATAATTTCAGTTCATTAAAGTTTCTAATCATTCCTACAAATCTCCAAGCTGCTATTATTTCCATAAATTATCTGTCCGCCTGTATTACACTGTTTGCTGTGTAGAGGCGACAGTTTAGTGAATGATTGATAGCCATTAAAACAGAGTGTGGGAATGTAATGGTGCCAGCAAAACACAGCCAACCAAGATGTGGAACGTTTAGTATCTCTCTGATACAGTTTGTTGCTTTCACGTGTTTTGACATGCACAGGTGTGTCACGGAAAGCTTGCTGATTTATATTTTTAATCTTCAGGCAACAGTGTTTAGGTGTGAGTGACTGACGTTAAATTTTTAAGATACCAGCATTGGGAGAGAGTCAGCAGTTCTGTTCTGTGCATGCGTGCCTGTTTTTTTGTTTGCATATGTCTCATCTGGTGTTGTCCAAAAGAGACCACAACACCTGCTTCATGTTATCCTTTGATAAAGACTATTCAGAATTACGCACATCTATAAAAAAAAAAAAAAAAAAAGTAAAACAGGCTCATTTGTGATACTTTAAGTTTCAGTAGAAACTATGAAATCTTAACAGCTTGTTTGAGCTTTTACACCCGGCTAGGTTGAGCCCACAAAACCTCCACTGACTGTCAGTTAAGCAGATCTCGAAGGTTTTTTCTCGATGTAATTACCTTGCTATCATGCTTCTCATCTGTGGTTTTGGTGTATGAGGCTCTCTGAATAACATGAATTTAGATTGTCAGTGCCTCCAATAATGTGGCTAAAGTGCTAACCCAGAGACAGTTAACAGTGCAGTGTTTGTGCATTTTGACTGTGCTGAGTGGCGAAATAGGCATATTTGGAAGATTTTCCCTGCTGGAAATTCCCACTGAAGAAAGCGTACTTTTTAAAATTAACCCCCCCCCATCAGCTCAGTATGTATTGCATATAACACTTAACTGGCAGCTGTTACTAAGGAGACAGTAAACCAAAGCTGCAAAATGTGTGTTATGGCATATTCCCATTGCTTTCTTGATGTAGTCAAGAATACTATACTGTAGATGCTGAACTGATATCCATCACCAAATTGATAAACAAAATTCCATTAGTGGAGTGGGTTGCTAAATTTTAAGCTTAGTAAACGGATCGCCGACCTATGACTTATCTCGTAAGGTGGTAATGTACTCTGCTTCTTGACTAATTAAAGTAACAAATATTTGCTCTTTTCACTCTGCAGGTTGATGAACACAGAAAACAACCTATTACAAACCAGGGAGGAAGAGGGCGTGGCATTCGAGCGGACGCTGGTGGCATCAGAGTTTATCGACTGGCTGATTCAGGAGGGTGAGATGGCAACCAGGGAGGAGGCAGAACAGCTGGGACGGAGGCTTCTTGAACATGGCATCATCCAGCATGGTGAGGAATATGGGACAACTGTGTGTGTCACGCTTCAGATAAGACCCAGGAATAGACTGGAGACAAGAGCTGGTTCTCAGAGATTTATTGAGTCAAGGAGCTGGTGGTGGCTGCAGGGATCAGGGCAGGCGGGTGAAGGAAGCTGATGGGGTCCAGGCAGAGAGGCAAACAGGTAACAGGCAGGAGAGTGAGAGCCAGGAGGCGGGGAAGGTGAGTTGGTCACGGACGTTGTCAGCTTAACAAACAGAGTACAGGTATGGTTCCTAACCAAACGAGCTGGTAGCAAAGACATACAGAGACAACTTAACAATCCAGCAAGGAGAGGATGTCAGGCCGCTGCTTAAGTAGGGCAGGAACCCGAGGGAGTGCAAATCACGTGCAGGTGTGTGTAATCAGCTCCTCGCAGCTGACACGCCTCCCGGCAACCTGCAGGTGAGAGAGAAAGGGGAAAAGGGCCGGAAACCAAAAACCGCAGCCACACCCAGGGGAAAAAAAACCCACACAAACAAGGCAGTCTTCCACAAGTCAGGGTTAGGTCGCAGCAGGGGGGGGCGTGACAGTGTGTGTGACCTGCGTGCTGAAAATGTTCTTTTATGTGCTGAAAACATTTCAAGAGTAACATCTGCACCATTCTACTAGTATCTAAAAAATTCGTGATCAAAGTTGAGTTAATTTAATATATTCATCTATGTAATCACCTCTTGCTGTGTCTGCATAAACCCGCTCCGTAAAAAAAAAAAAGCTTTTAGTACCTGTATGTAGTCCCTGTATGTAGTCCCTGTACGTAGTCCCGTCTCACCCTTACATAATCCTGTCAGAGAGCTCTTAAGTTCTGCCATCGGCCATATTCAGACTACAGACTGACTTCTTCACAGCTCCTCCTTAACTGCTACATTAGCTTTGCTCTTTTGGGTCATGCAATCTGATAACTGTTGTAGACGTTATGATTGCGGCTCACTCTAACACCCTTTTGACCTTTTTTATTTCTTTTTGTCCATAGTCGTGCAGTTCAGTCTGAGCTTGCAGCAGTTTTTAACACAGAGGAGTCTCGGCTGACAGCTTCATCACTTCACCACTTAATCTGACCTGCATTACAGTTATACCTTTCTATGAACCCCCCTTCCCACCACCACCACCCTCACCCCCCAGAAAATAGGTTAACATAGTCTCAAATGGGAAACAGGAAACTTCAAATGGAAACTCACCTAAAAGTCATTACATCTTATTTTGGGCTCCCTGCTCTTTTGGACTGACCCACATTATACTGGGACTGTATTTCACTAGACTTGATTCTGTGTCTTCTATACTTAACCAGGCCTGGCTGGTTTCAAGAGTATAGAGAATAGAGTCACAGGTTACTGAGTAATAAACAATGAACATGAGGAAAATGTGCACAGGTATCAGGAGGCCAACAGGTTCTACTGGCTGTACAGAGCTGAACCAACTGAACTTTTATTTATATTTATATATATATATATAATTTCAGCTGGTAAGATACTGCGCAGAACCCTCAAACTCCCAGGACCCGAGCTTGAGGATGAGACACATACCACTCCACAAGGAGGGTGGAAGGGGGAATTTATTTATATATATAGTTAGTTAATTAACCCATAAATGTTTATCAACTTAAAACAATAAAATCGCCTGCCAAATCTGTCTAGTGTAAACAAAGAGAGTGTAGATGTAGAGACATACATACAGAGACAGACACATTATCACTCCAGAAGCATATTGGGGAATTTCAGAGGAACTGAAACCCAGAGTGTTTTTCTCTATTTTAGAAGAGCATTAATGTTTCTGCTTTGTGTGCAGTGTAATCAAACATATCACTCCCAGCTGTGAATGTGTGTTTGCATCCTCTTATTAAATCAAGCCAAGGGCACAATTAGCGCCAGCTGTACTGAGAGGGCACAACATTGTTGATGTCTTCTCACCAAAAAAGCTGTCTTCAAATGTGCAAATATTAGAACACCGAGTGATGAGCCACACAAGTGCATTTGTATATTCACCTGTGGGGTGTGTCATACGATGGTCTTCATTCTCACCTCTACAGTCTGTGCACGGTTTTCTTTAACAATGAACGTAGATCCTGAATGAATCTCTGTTGGCTCACCACATGACATGAAATTTAATTTGACGCTGATGTCTATGGCTCAGTCCCGTGTCTGATTAAATTAGGATGTGCATTTCTGCAGAGGAGTCACATGGCCTTAATGTTGGAGTTTTTTTTCTTCATTTGAACATACAGTAATATGCAGATTTCACCACATGATAATTAGTAGCTAGACATGTTCACACATACACAGAGCACTTGGATTCCATTTTTAAAAGAGTAAACAATAGCAAAATCATATTCAATTGAGGCATTGAACATTTATAATATAACCTTTAACTCAGCTACTCTGGTGTGGATTACAGATTGTATATGGCCATTAGGGACAGTACATGCCACTTCACTTTTAATGCACTACAGAGCCAGATCTGGTTCCTGCCGGCCTCCCTGTGGGAATAACTGAACCGGCATTACACGGATGATATGTGGACTTCACACTGTACATATCAGTATACGCCCTTTTATTTCATTAAGGAGAGAGAATGAAACTAATGTAGTTGTCTTTACAGGCCTTTAATTCCCATTAGAAACACATTATAAACATGGTAGAGAGGAACAGTTTACTAGCTAATCTGCATTTCTGCTCTCTGCTCTGCAAAGGTCATGGTCACACATTCATTCGTATAATGTATAGAAACAAAGTCTCGGTGGATCCACATTGTATCATTGTTTACTGTGGGGCAGTATGGTAGCTGTTTTTCTGCACTGTACATCCGACCAGCTGACATTGGGGATCCCACACTAAGAGGCACCTTTAATACAGACCTACAGTCAAGGTAAATTTTTCAGACAATGTATATAAGCAACTTAAGTATATGAGTTACTCAAGTGGACAGTGTAGAGTCGGTGTATCACTGTGCCAAAGACAACCGAGATATTCCTAAACCAGTATAACAAGAGAGACGGTGTTTCGGTTTCACAGTAGTTCAGTCCTAAAACACTTCTCTAAAGACATTTCCATAGTATTTTTTTTTCTTTTGTCACATATAATATTAATATATTAATATATGAATTTATTATAATATTGACAATAGCCATGCACCTACAAAAGGATATGTGAACTAACAAGAAGTCTAATGTGTGTTTCTTGTCTACACAGTAGAACACTAAATGGCTACATTTACATTTACGCTAGTACAGTACACTAGTATACACTATTAGTGTACTGTATGTGTGCTACTTATTACTTGATATTTCTATACTTTTGTCGCACTCAAACACTAACCATTGATGACCAGAATTGGGGGTGGGTAAGGAGATAATGTTGGAGGGATTGGCTAAGGGCATGTAACGATTACATTTTTTTTAAAATGTGTACGTTCGACTGTGTACACCATTTCAACCATAGAGTGAGTAATAAGGAAGTACAACTTTATTTATATTTCACCTCTTTTAATACAGGTGAATGCTGTACATAATATCAAGCATAAACATAAGAAATGCAACACTCAGACAAGAGAAAAACATTTAAAAGGTCATACACATACACCCTCATACAAATGCAACACACCTATGACCACCTAGGATCACAAAAGAACGGTCACCTTTTTTGCGGTTGTCACGCGGTTTAGCCAACAGGTTTTGGTTGCATGACCTAACAGATCGCTCAGTGGTTAGTAGCTCGGAAATGTAGGCAGGAGCTAAGCCACGTAGTGCTTTATAAGTGATTAAAATAATTTTTTAATCAATCCTGAACTTTAAATAGCTCTGCATGACTAGTCTAAGCCAGTGCAGCGAGGCTAAAATAGGAGTAATGTGTGATCTACGACTAGTCCTACTTAAAAACCTAGCTGCTGCATTCTGTACAAGCTGTAGAAGTGCCAGGGCCGTTTGAATCAGGCGAGTGAAAAGGGTATTATAAAAGTCACGTATTTTTGTGGGTTGAAAAAAACATGAACAAGTTTGTTGACATGGTTTTCAGATTTCAGTTGAAGTTCAAAGATTTCTAGAGTATGGTTTGACATAGAGGCAAGTGGGCCAATGTACTGGAAGATGTCTTTAGTAGCATTTTCAGAGCCAATGATAAGAAGCTCAGTTTTTTCAGAATAAAGTTGAAGGAAGTTTAGTGTGATCCAGTCCTTTTATAGCCGCTAAACAGGACTGTAAGAGATCAAATTGGCAGGAGGGCAGGCGCAGATAAGAAATTGTAAAATGATAAATGCAATTCACAATTGTCAGTTGAGGTAGCAGGGATAGCAGTGGGTGAAGGATGAACAAATTGATTGATTGTGCTAAACAGGGCTGGGGATTTATTACTGGTCATTTATTCTCAGACGTAAGCTGTTCTTGCATCCTTTAATTTCTGATTGAGCAAAGTCAAAAGCTCTTTCATGAGGAAGGTTACTGGAAGAAATTACCAACATGATACGTGCTTTCAATGGGTATATATGGAGCAAATATTTATTTCTACAAGGTAATTCATGCTTACTAGTGCAACATGATCTAACAATAACATTTTTTTCAAGAAATGATGGGAAATAGGAAATCTAGTGTTTTTCTTATTAATTAAAATTAAATTGTACTCCGTCAACTCCTCAGTTCAGCTGCTCTTATCAGCTCAGCTGACGTGCCTGAGGTCGACGCTCTCTGAGGTCAGTTTTGTGTTTGTTCAGCTCAGGTGATCTCAGCTCAATAGACAGTTTGTTTAGTGCTGCAGAATTTAAGGCGTGGCTGAGCTCAGTTCAGGTGAGAAACATGAATCTGTGAGGTTTTCAGCCAAGCTGGCCTACAGAAGAAATGATTCACTTCACTAAAATAATTTGACTTAGGTGTAAGGATGTTAGATTCTGACTCACAACCAGTATAGAAATACATTTAACAAGCCAATCAAACCATTTCCTCATGTTTAACATCTCAACCCTTGTCTTATCTCTCTCTCTCTTTCTCTTTAACAAAGCTTATTTATTCCCTCCATGTCCCTTTTTGTTTGTCACCAGTCACCAACAAGCATCACTTTGTCAACGGGCCCCTACTCTACCAGTTCAGGATGAATTTCCGGCGACGCCGGCGATTGATAGAACTTCTTCACGAGCGTGGCCGCAGCATCCCAGAGAGTCATGACAGCCCCTTCTGTCTCCGCAAACAGAACTCAGACGGAGGCAACACAAGCTTCCTCTCAGGTAGACACTATACCACACACACAAAGTAATTGTATATACAGTGATCATATCCAGTTTTACAGTGTTGTAAACCAGCTATTAATAGTGGTCAGTGTGTGTTTGACAGAGAAGGTGAAGTTAGCTGTCCTTCAATTGAAACCTTACAGAAAACTTTCAATGTGTTACTTTTTTCTCATAATTCACTTTAAATGTTTCCCTAGGTTATTGGATCCTGTTTTCTAGGAAAAAAAAACTGTGACATATTAACACCGTTTAGCATTCGCTTCTGTTGACACAGAGGATAACTGGCGACCTTGGTGGTGTCTGCCATGTAAAGATAACAGAGTGGATCTTTCATGAGTGTAAAATGATTGGACAAGGGCTGCAATTCAGATACTCCTCCTTATCAGGAAACAGGAAGTAACGGGAAACAGGGTTTACATAACAAATATTTATAGATTTTTTTGGAGACTTATGTGATGGTTTATACTAATTGAGGATGATTAAATGAGGCATTTGTTTTCATAATGAGCTGTAATTCGGAATATTAATTAAGTAAATAAAAGGCTCCATGTAAACACATTTAGGATTAGTACTTTTCAAGCTGTTTATTGACCGGCAGGAAGAAAGGCTTTCTCCTCCTCCCGTCTGTCTTTAGTCATTCGCCTCTCTTTGTCTCTCTCCGTCTCAGTGAGTCCCACTAAAGAGATAAAGGTGGTGGTCGGAGTTCGGCGGAGCAGCATGAGCAGCAGCTGTGGCAGCAGCGGTTATTACAGCAGCAGTCCTACGCTCAGCAGCAGTCCACCTGTCCTCTGCAACCCCAAGTCAGGTGAGATGACGTAGGGCACACTCACAAACACAATTTTGTTTTCAGGTAGTTTATGTGTCAGCTTTTATAAATGTGTGGTTTTCAATTAGTTCTTTCTTATTCATGTTGGATGAAATCTGCGTTAGCCAATGGCAACCTGACCAAGTCGGTTTCTGGTTTTCACCCAATCACTAGATCACTGTCTCACCATGAATGTGGAAAACTGGTATAGAAGCGGAAGGGACGGGATAGATGTTTTTTGTACATACTGGCAGATGAATGGCTCCTGGGTCAAGCCTTTTAATGTATTGATTATACTGGTAATGAGTTCTTTAAGACACTAATTCCTAATGTGACTTTGCAGTATACATTTTAGAACATTGCATATGTTTATTAAACTTTCCATCCTTAACACTACTTTCTTGTGACTTAAGCCACCTCATGCCATTATTCTCATCACAAACTGTAAACTTCATTTTATTTAAGTGAACTTATAAAGAGAAAGGCTTAATGGCCTCACGTTAACTACAGAGTTAGATATACAGTCCCCTCCCAAAGTATTGGAACGGTAAGGCAAATTCCTTTGTTTTTGTTGTTCACTGAAGACATTTGGGTTTAAGATCAAAAGATGAGTATGAGTTCAGAATTTCAGCTTTTATTTCCTGGTATTCACATCTAAACGTGTTAAACAACTCAGGACATATCACCGTTAGTATTGTATTGAGCCAAGACCAAGACCAGTTCCCCACAATACATGAAACGCAATTAAAACACCCACATACAAACACTCCTTTTCCATGCTTACCATCGCGGGGAGGGGTGACAGCCGTTAACGGTAACAAAACATTTTTAATTAGGGTTATTGGTTGCATTTGAATACGTTTTACATCCAATCAAAGTTAGGTTGTTAACAAATAAATCAGACAATGCAAAAGCGATGTATTGATATTCCCTAAGTTATGGTCTTGACTGGTCTTGAAATAAAATCCAGAGTCTTCAATGTCCGAGACCGAGACAAGACCAAGTACAAATGTGGTCGAGTCCGAGACGAGACCAAGACCGTCAAAAAGTGGTCTTAAGACTGGTCTTGAGACCAAGACCGATCTCAAGTACTACAACACTATTTGGTGGCATAACCCTTGCTTGCAATAACTGCTTCAAGCCTGCAACCCATCGACATCACCAAACTGTTGCATTCTTCATTTGTGATGCTATTCCAGGCTTTTACCGCAGCTTCTTTCAGTTCTTGTTTGTTTCGGGGTGTTTCTCCCTTCAGTCTCCTCTTAAGGAGTTGAAATAAATGTTCTATTGGGTTAAGGTCAGGTGAGACTTGGCCAGTCTAAAACCTTCCACTTTTTCCCCTGATGAAGTCCTTTGTTTTGTTGGCAGTGTGCTTTGGGTCATTGTCCTGCTGCATGATAAACTTCGTCCTGATTAGTTTCAATGTATTTCTCCATAAATTGCCAGACAAAATGTTTCTGTCCACTTCTGAATTCATTCTGCTGCTACCATCATCAGTTACATCATCAATAAATATTAATGAGCCTGTTCCAGAAGCAGCCATGCACGCACAAGCCATGACATGACCTCCACCATGCTTCACAGATGTACTTGTATGCTTCGGATCATAAGCAGTTCCTTTCTTTCTCCACACTTTGGCCTTTCCATCACTTTGGTAGAGATTAATCTTGGTCTCATCAGTCCATAAAATTGTGTTGCAGAACTTTTGCGGCTCATCTCTGCTCTCACGATATCTCACGTCATCAACTACTATTTTCCTTGTCCGACCTGGTTGACGTCTGTTGCTCAGTACACCGGTAGTTTCTTTCTTTTTCAGGACATTCCAAATTGTTGTGCTGGCTCTGGTGGATTTACCTTCTTTTCTCAGCTTGACAATGCCTTGTTTTTCTCCCATAAACAGCTCTCTGGTCTTCATGTTGGTTTATCTTCTTTAACAGGAAATGCAGTCTTTATAGGTTTGAACCAAGGATGAAAACTTAGACTAGTCATGCAGAGCTATTTAATGTTTGGACAATCAACCTAAAAGGCAACACCTGGGCAACAAGAAACATCTGTCAGTCACATGTTCCAATAGTTCTGCTCACTTGAAAAATGGGTGGGTTCAAACAAAGGGTGATATGTCCTGAGTTGTTTAACACATCTAGATGTGAATACCAGGAAATAAAAGCTGAAATTCTGAACTCTTGTCTCATACTCATCTTAAACCCAAATGCCTTCAGTGGACAACAAAAACAAAGGAATTTGCCTTACCTTTCCAATACTTTGGGAGGGGACTGTATATGTGTGGCTTGTAACAAGTGATACATAGTACTTGGAGGTGGACTGCTTTAACTTCTGTGCGGAGATTTAAATGAAGAAGGGATGCCTTTGAGATGTGCGTGTGGGGGTTTTCTGCTTTGTGTGTTTTACTACTGTGAGGTTTCCTTTGATGTGTCTAATCCAAGCAGAGTCCTTGACAGAGTCTCTTTGTAGCAGCAGATACCCTTTCAACATGAGCGCACACACACACACACACACACACACACACACACACATAAACACAAACTCTGCTTCACATTAACCTTAGGAATAGTGTGTTTCACATGATGGGAAGGTAAGAAGTCCAAAAATCTGAAACATTCACAGTAGATGATGACACAAAGGTTGCTGAGTGTTTAAGAGGATCTGTTTCTGGGATGCATTTATAAAGCCAGACTAAAAAATAACCCAGTGTTGGCTTCTGATTTGAAGTAAAGCTGGCAGATGTCGAGGTATTAAAGAGGTTGTCCTTAGATCTGATCAGATCAGGATTTCCACAGAGAGATTATGGAAATGTCCTGATCAAGAGAGTAAAAGGTCTCTCTCGCTTCACGTCCTCTCGGTTATCAGATTAGAATGAAGTACTACACAGACCACAAGTGATTTGTCAAGAACAAGCAGTGCAGTACGCACAGGCCCTCTAAGGGATGTGCTCTCAGCTTTGTGTGGAAACAGTAAATGCATTTCAAGTCATTTTAGCACTTAAAGGTTTGTTCAGCACACACACATTTTCTTAATTCACACTGTAGATGCTGTTTTCTGTCTGTGTTAAATAATAAACTGTCAAAAACTGCTGTATAAAGCATGACATATGATATGGTTCTGGTTTATAAATCCCAATCAATGGACATACAAATGCCTTTAATCAGCCTAAAGGAGAAGTGCAATTTCAACAAATGTCTATGTGCACAGTATAGTGTCATTCATTAATCACTCTTGTACATATAAACCATAATCATTCGTGTTATCTCAATCATCAGACCTGAGTAAGGTAAACAGTAATGATTTAGTTGACATGCCTCATTTTAAAGGGTTAATAATGAACAAAACATTTAGGAAAAAAATACAAAAGCAAGAATAAAGAATGTGAGCAGTTAACTAGAAGTTTGTAGTTGGTATATTATAGATCGATGTGTAGATGGCAGAAATGCATGCACACAGTGAAATTGTCTAAAAACCTAAAAAAAAAACAACCTCTAAAATATATGAGATTTATTTTCTTTTTCTTTTATGTGTGGGTATTGGTGTGTGCATGGATCGTCCCCGCTCTATGTTTTGTCAAATGTTTCATCAGTTGTGAGTGAATTTAAAATTTTTTTATCATTTTTTGAGACGCAAAAGTAAATCCTGTGTAGAGTCGTGTTTAAGTGAGTAATGTTTCGGGGAAGTTGAAGCACGAGAAGGGGAGCTGTATTGATTCAGGAAGCGGCGGCCCTCCAGGCCCTGTTTGCATGTGACAGTCATTACCACTTTCTACACACACATACATACATTCACACTTTTAACCAACAGTATCGTGCTTGTGTGTTTCAGTGTGTGTGCTTGTTCATGCATGTTTACAGAGGTATGTGTGCACTAACAATATATATGTTCAAATGAATGTAGCCAATAACAATTTGTGTGTGAATGTTTGTGTGTGTTTCAGTTCTGAAAAGGCAAGTGAGTCCAGAGGAGCTGCAGAAACCAGGAGGACCTTTTCTAAAGAAGACATTCACTGTAGGACACACACAAACTCTCTCTGTCTCTCTCTCTCTCACTCACACATGCACACACACACAAACAACTGAGTTCAAACAAAGACAGCATGGATAAAGTCACACACACTCACAGTCACGTATCCCTCTCACATGCACACACTTGTGGATACATAAGCCACAGATGAGTGTGATCACCATAGGGTGCCAAATGAGTATCACTCTTCCGGAGAATACTGAAAATTGAAAAAGTATTATGTGTGTACAGTAATTTATAGACATGGTTGCAAAGTGTGGATGTTCGTTATTGACATTGTGGGAACAGTATATGATGGAGAGAGTCTAACCACAAAGATCCACTTACTAGCTACAACCACACATTTTAACAGATGAACATTTTGGTGTGGTTTAAATACTAACCCGTGTGTATAAAAAATAGCAAGATGTCATGTTATGTCAACATGTGTTCTCGTTGTTCCTCAGATTGTAGGTGATGCTGTGGGCTGGGGCTTTGTGGTGCGAGGCAGCAAACCCTGTCACATCCAGGCTGTGGACCCTGGCGGACCTGCAGCTGCTGCTGGCATGAAGGTAAGAACAGGAGAAATGTATCGAGTCCTGAAGTGTAAATTAACCAACATATAGAGTGAAGGTGAGGTAAGGAGGAATTGCAGTTCTTGATTTACATGTGTGAAAGTGTTACTGTAGGTAATCTGCTGAGGTTGCAGTACTGTTGGACAAATGGGTTTTGTCATCTGTGATTTTATAACTATCTTCATGACAGTGCAATGTGATGATTGGAGAAGGGAGCTCGTGTTATTTAATTCTGAGCGATTGAAATGTAAAACATGGTGTTGGTGCCATGGTGGCGCCATTGATGTTTGAGACAGCATCTTCTGTGCTTGGCCACAAAGTTGTTTTCATAAATGCAAAGTACATTGCAAGTAATTGTCTGAACAGGGTTTTATGAGTGGGTTGTTAAGTCTGCACTTAAATATAAACTGTTATACTTACTGTGCTGACTGTGTTAGACAAGAATGAAAGAGAGGAGTAGGGAAGGAGTAGAAATAAATATACTGGGAAGATCCTGTAACTTAAGCCTGCGTGATGGTTGGGACAGGAGCAGAGAGAAGCTGTAAAAGCAGTAAAAGTGTTGAAGGTGGGAAACGGGGTAATTGTGGCTCTGCTGCCACAACTGGCATGGAGTTATTTAAGCAGAGTGGCAGCAAGGAATCCTGGGAATGCAAAGCACAGCAACTTAAACCGCAGCATGGAGAGGGAGGATAGAGGAAGGGCTGAATAAAAAAGGCAGCAGAAGCCAGAATGAGGAGCACAGAAAGACATCACTTGGAGGAGAGAGTTGGGAAAGGAAAGTTATTAAGCAAATAAAAAAAAGTGTTGGTTGTGTTTTTAAAAGGTAGTAAGCATTGCTAACATGCTGTGGAGACATTTGAAGTGAACATTGAGGTTTTTCTGGAGGCATAAAGTAAAATGGCTTTGAATCGTCTGCCAAGTGTCCAATATGTCAGTTTTAATAATAACCCAAAGGTTTATTTTACCCTTTAAAAAAACATGACAATCTGTGGAAGAACGTTGCTGACTAAGTAAAGGACAGGATGTTAACTCTGAGTGATGTTAGCGAGAAGACACACGAGCAGAAGAGCGATGAGTGTGGAGGATGAGGAAGGAGGCAGGGGTAGAGGAGCTTAAGTATGAGCACTGAAAGAGGAAACGGTCAGTGGAAATAATATCACTTCTGCTTTGGTTTCGGTCAACTCTCATATTTTATCACCATGGAGATATATTCGCAGTGTGCAGAAGTGTGTGTGCTACAGCATCGGCAGTTTATCTGTGAGTTGTTCATAGCACTCCCTGTAGTTCCTAGAAGGTTAGCCCTGTTCCACTTCACCTGAGTGGTTTTATTGATGTGTAACTAGGCAGGATCGCAATCTGGTAGAGGGAATGCCGTGCTGTGAGGTGCTGGCACTGAGATCCAGGCAAAAGGCCAAATGAGAAACTTACACCTCTTGACCTCAGTGGGGGAGGTAGTAAAAAGCATCATGAAGCTTTTCTCACTTCTCATCATACACTCGCGCTTTCAGGCACTGTATCTCTGTCAGACACACACATCAGCACTGTCCTGGCCATAATGGTACCAAGTACTTATACTCCTGTTAGAGTGATTTGTAATGCCCTTTCATAAAACAGCCTCCATCAAAGATTTTGATCCTTGAAAATGAACATTTAAAGGTATGAATGTTAGATGAATCAGGAATTGCAGCCTGAATACACTTATACTACGTGTAAAATCATTTATAGGGATATTTAATAACATCTTAAGTATATTGAAGACACACAATTATGACTAGTTGAGACATAAAGTACAAAATCCAATAGTCTGTTAAAAGAAAAGTTTGACATTTTACGAAAAACTCTTATGTGTATAATGTGTTAGTTAGTGAGCTGTAAACCAGGCAGACACTGTGTGGATTAAGCCAGATTTTAACTCTGAATTTGTAGCCCCAAATAATTTTAAGGCCGGGACAAATTTCTGCTGAAAGTTTTTGTTCAGTTCGAGGGAGCCTGATTAATTGCACATATTATTATCGCTCTGGCTCTGATTGGATTTAGAGCATGTTGGAAATTTTGCTCAGCTGTCTTGTAGGTCAAGCAGTTCCACGGTCTGATTTCTCACATGGCTACTGTAAAAACATCCTTTACAAACTGTAGTGAGCGTGGTTTAAGGTTATTGGGAGTTGTATTTTACATTGTGTGGCTACGCTGGTCTTGACTGAGACTGTGCTGTGATTTAAAGCTGAGTTCGCTGCACAACAGACAGACCATAAAGTTCCATCTTTCCGACACTCTGTGGCTCCATATTTTTCCTTTTATTCTTCTTGCTTTCCGTTAATAGAAGCCTTGCACAAAGTAATGCTGTTTTTCTCTTTTTGGCAACATTCTTGAGGATGCGGCCATCTTCTTTAAATAAACTTTATTGTAACTGTCAATGGACAACACTGATTGTGATCGGTTCCGTCTTTATGTTCAGCATCAGTGTTTTGCTGTACAGAAAGGCCAATTAAAATGTCTAGTGTGAGTTAATACTGCCTTTTTTGGAGAGGAGCAGGCTAGCTCTTTCCTCCGTCTTCCATGCTAAACTAAGCTAACCGTCTTCTTGCTCTAGCTTCGTACTTAACTGTCAGAGCGGTGCGAGTGATGTCAATATTATCATTTCATTCTTGGTAAAAAAAAAAACAACATATTTTCCTAAATGTCAAACTATGTCTTTAAAACACCAAACCAACCAGGGAACCCTGCCGTCTGTTTTTCAATTTACTTAGTTAATCCACAGCCTGAAAGCAGAGAAGAACCAGTGGAAGAGAAGAGTGGGGGAGGTGTTGGAAGAGAGTAAAAAGAAGTTGAAAGGAAAGGTGGAACGGAGAGAGAAATGGATAGAAGTGGAGAAAAAGACTCCAGGTCCAGAGTACTTTGAGTATATAGGCTGCAAAGGTTTAGATGTGATTACAATGAGAGTCTAAAATTCCTCTGCAGCATTAAGAGTCTGGGATTTTTTTCCTTCCCTCTATCACTCTTAATCTCTCTTTCCCCCCTTATTCCCGCTTCCTATTTTGATCTCTTTCCTGAAACCTTTAGGACGACCTAGTTACCTCTTTCTGCATGTATTCACTATTCTTGTTTTCATATGTAAGTAAGTTTATGTAAGGAACAGGCATGGTTGCTCCCTGTAACATGTTTCCTGAGTTAATGGCCCATGAAACACATCTGTACCTGCAACAGTCACGTTGTTGATTTATAGGCAACATAAATGCCTAAATGATTATGTGCTTTTGTTCTCCCTGGCATGCATCAAACCTTTTTCGCATCTTGCAGAGCTTTTGGAAAACTTTTGGGAGCCAGTGAATTGGGAGTGTGTGTGTGAGTGTGCACCTGTAATAGCTTACCAAAAAATAAAAATAAAACCCACAGCGGCAGCAGCAGAAACGCCAGCATCATGTTGCAAGAGCAGCAGCCAGAAGGCAGCTCAGAGAACAAGCCTTATCTCTATCGGTGCTGCCAAGTTGGTGGTAAATAACGATAAGGGAGGTGGGGTACAGACGTGAAAGGAGAGTGATTAGAGCGTGGCTGTCATGTTGTACCTGGTGTAATTTATGTCAGGCAACACTATCAGTGTATACCTGTTTCTCTGTACTGTTGGAGCTTTGAGTATGTTGTCTGTGTTGTCTACCTGGTGTTTTGGGTTTGTCGGCTGCACTGTGAGTGAACAAATTTTTTTTAAAGGAAAATGCTGAAATTGTGACTTTTGTACATCAAACATTCACCCTCTGCCTATTTAAAATGTATAGTTTTTCTGTGCTACAACACAACCTAACCGTTCTGTGGTAAAATACAATACCTGGGGCAACAATAAATATTTAGGCATAACTTTATGCAATGCGCAAAAACCTGAAATAATAAGTTCTTTTTGACATATAGTTTGACATTTTGGGAAGTATGCTTATGTGCATTTGTACACTCTTATCCCTTTGCAAGTCAACCGGTGGAGACTTAACCTACTGTAATAAACAAGATAAAATCTGTTAATTAGTGACGTTAGAGCTGCTGGTATGTAGATTTAGTTTTCTTTGAAGAAAGCCAGGCTAGCTGTTTCCCCATTTCCATTCTTTGTGCTAAGCTAAGCTAACCATCTGTAAGAACATCTTGCCAAGAAAGCTAATTAGCATAAACATCTCCCCTCACAGGCCCTAGTTATATTATTACATATTTCCAAACAGATTTTCAGCTGTTATAAATTAGCAAAAACCTGTTGACACACAGACTGGAGCTTTCAAGGCTCTTGCAGCTTGGGAGCTTCAGGACAGTTGAAGTCTGTTTAGATTCACAGGAGTTGCAATAAAGACCCGGAAGTTAAAAAAAAACACTAAAATGTCCTTAGAAACTTCTCCAACCGCTCCATGCAATCTTGTACTCCTGTTAGGCTCCATTTTAACGTTCTCATTTGATTGGTGTGAAAGTGGAGAGCATTACAGCCACAGCATAATTCGTCTCTCCCCTCATTGTCCATCTTTCTTCAGGTGTGCCAATTTGTGGTGTCGGTGAATGGACTGAACGTCCTCTCTCAGGACTACCGGACCGTCAGCAGCCTGATCCTAACTGGACCCAGGACAATCGTCATGGAGGTGATGGAGGAGGCATAGGTTTGAAGAGAGCAATCCTTCATAGAAGAATAGTGCAGGAATGACGTGGGGGGGAGCTAGAAGGTTTAGTACTTGACCTCAAAACCACAGCGACAACTTGAAACGCAACTGACACTGTCTCTGTTTCAGCATTGTTTGGACAAGATGGACGACTGAGAGACTGAATGGGTTTAAGAATGTGGGGATTCAAGTCAAGTCTGTGATTCAGCCTGTTGACAAAACATACAGGTTGTACCTCATTTTTTTCATGGGAAACAGCTCAGGAGCCACCCCTTCTACAGATGCCTCATTCTTAATGAGGAGGCCCCAGACTTTATGTGTGGAACAAGAAGACCCACATTCACTGTTTTTGCTTGAGTTTTGAACCAGAACTGAATCATGAATCCGTGTCTGAAAATGATGAGTAGTGTTTAAGGGACGTCCAAGGATGAGCGATAAAGTTAAAAAGTAGGAGATAAAGTAGAGATAAAACTGTAATAATAAGGAAGAGTATTTCATGCCGACACATCCCGTGACCCTTCCCCCAGTTAGTTTCCAACCGTGGCTCAACACTGTTCTCTGCTGGAAAAGACAGGAAGACACACATAGACAGGAGCATTTCTACCACAACTACATAAATCACAAGGTTTCAGGGTGTTTAATTGTGTTTCCCCTTGTTTGGGGAACCACTGTGTTAAATAGAAAACATTCTACCCTTGTTGTGTGAAAGCAATAACTATATGTAGCTGCTAGGAATTAGTTAGTTTACATAATAAAAATGCAGTGATAAACTCTACGTGACATTAACAGGCACAATGTATATAGAAAAGTTATGAAATACTTTACGCACAAACAACATCTAAGAACATCTTTGTGAATAATTGTTTTTTAAATTACTCCCAATCTCAATTAGTATATTTTAGTATTTTGTGTTTTTTTTTTACCAGGAACTCCCACAGTGACATAAGATGTCATTATTTGTAAGAGTTTGTTTAAAAGAATAAGAACCCAGAGAGTAAATCTTGTTCTCAGCTCTAAAATACTATTAGGAAATGGAAAGTGTTGCATTTATTGCCTAAAAGACAAAAAAAATTAAACACACCATATCAGTGGCAATGCCAAATAAGTCCTAAACTATGATTCGAGTCATGTTACGCTATCCAGATTTAATTTGGAAACTTACAAGATTTTATTGTAGCGAACAGCAGATACAGTTGACCTTAAATATAGAAAATGTATCTATATATTCTTTGATGTTTGAAGAACATTAAAGGGATAGAATGAGTGTTTAAGCTCTTAATTTACAAAAGCACTTTTATTATTATATATATATATATATATATATATATATATATATACTACTAAATTGAACTTGCCTCCAATGTTCTGGAGTAGCAGCAGAAAACAAGCACAAACTTTTGTAATTATTTTTTAATTAATTTTATTGAAATGACCCTAAAAGTTGGGAAATTTAGGGTTAGGGGTTAGGGTTAGCCTCTCTACTTACCAGGCTGTGCGCACTCAGCCCGTGCACTTACTTGGCATGAAAATGTGTTTTAGGGGAGTGGCTTTTAAAGGGAGGTGTGAAGGAAGGGGGTGGGATTTTTTTGGTTGGATACTTAAAAAATCAACCTTTTCTCACTAGTTTCTCCGAGTGGCCAACCCCAGCTTTAAAAGAAAATCCCCTTTTGAGTTAAAGCAGGCTTGAGGTTAAGATAAATTGCTGTGTACATCATTAGCCTCCAAAATAATAACATCTGAATTAAATATATGTTTACAGATCGTGCCATCATGTGCTTAGACATACTAGCATGAGAATATCACATTTAAAACTTCATGATAATAAAAAGAAGAGCATGATAAGTGATGACATTGCTCACACAGTATGTGTCAGTAGTCCATGGTTGATTCCTGAGTAAATACGTTTATTTTTGTTTGTTATTGTTTGTTTTAGTCCAAACAACACTGCCTGGTTTGTAGGAGGTGTACTGGGTTTAGTCCTGAAGTGAAATTATTACTTAAAAACTTAATACAAATGCAGTACACTGAACTTTTTCTATTCAAGATGAGCAAATATTCAAGAAATCCTTATTGCCAAAAGTAGAATTAACACATACTGTATATCACAGTAAACTGCCTCCAAGTGAGTTATTCAGTGTAAATCTGATTAATTTTTTTCAATGTGCTTTGATGTTGCTTTGATGTTGTAAGCAGTGAAATGCATGATTCCCTGTAAATCTGTGTTTATGTAGCATTAGCTTCTAATCCAAAGCGCTTCTTCGGTCTGTTGACTTGTAGGACTGAGTTATCTGACAAATCATTTCAGAGGTAAAGTATATTTGAGTCTTAAGAAGTCTGTTTCCACTTTCAGGAGAAACAGAACAGAACAAAACCTCCTCAGTGGTGTAAATAAGAAGTTTAAGAAATTGTTATAGAATATTTTAGAGGTAAGTAGACACTGGCGATGTTCTCTGGTTGACTCTGCCACATTCATGACATTTTGTTTTAAGTTGCTGATCTCAAAACTGATGTTGTTGGATGATGCCATACAATGTTAATACAGTTCATGTAAAGTTCATGGATATTTTATTGGGAGGGTTTGCTGTGTTTGGTGACCCCGGCCCATTTTCAGACACATATTTCAATATTCTTTGATACTTGGAAGTTTGAAACTTTTGTTCCTCACTGCCATTCAGCAGGTAAACACGACAACACGGACTGTTCAGCATTAACCCTGAAAGCCTTTGCCTTAATACCTTATTTCGCTGCTAATCACAGTTGGTGGTCATCTAAACTGTTCTGTTCCCATCTCTTTTACCTCTGACTTTCTGCATTTAAAGTGCTCGTTGCTCCAGGCAATCATGCGTCAGTTCTATTGACAATCAGTGTTTCATGGACACCACCTTTAAATAGCACCACAGCGTTTTTTTTGTTTTTTTTTAAAGCAATGGTTAGACAGAATGTATTTTACCACCATCTTCTTCATTCTGCTGTTCATAGTGTCATTTTTATACTTCAACTTTAATGATTGGTTCGTTCAGTTAAAGGGATTCTTCACTTTATGTTCACCTCGTGAGGCCAGAGTGAGTGGCTCAGCAAGTACACCTGTGTGTTTAGTTTCTCCGCTATCAGAGATTGAATGTTGGGTTTGACGACGATATAAGCTCACAGTACCACAGTCTGTTTTTGACAAAGCAGCTATAGCTCATTTGATGTTCAGATGTATAAAACAGTTGATTAAGTGTTTAATAAACAAACTGATTCTACTCTGAGCTTGTGATCTCTTCCTCCCTAGTTGACATGTGACTAATCACATTTTGGCTTTTGAGTCTAGTGCAAGTTTAGTCCATAAGTGTGCTGAAAACACAAAAGCAGGCATTTTATTTAATTAGTAATAATAATATATATATTATATTATAGAAATAATTACTGCACACATGAAAAAGAAAAAAAAAAGTTGTTTTCAATCAATTAATTAATTTTTATTTCCTTCCTCTTGTGAAATACTGGATACTCTTACCTGTGCAGGCCTATAAAAACCCTTCATAGCACATCAGAAAAGGGAGAACTGTTTGAAATGCTCATGTCCACAATAAGGCCATACTAAACCTGTGGTGAGGGGTCACAAGTAGACATCTGAAACAGTAAACTGACTGCTGCATGTTGTCACTAACCACATGGGGTAAGACATAGCCTACTTTGTAAATTCCCTGGTTTTACTCCCCTCATATATTTTCCAAAAGTTAAATATAATGGTATAACGTCTCCCCTTTTGGATGTACTACCACAAATATACCAGCAGGTGGTACTGTTATACTGTAGCACACAGTCAGTACTTTATTTTCCAGATTTTAACACTCAGTCTATTTTGACCTGCTCTTATCTCATCGTTAATTTATTTTTGTGGTGGTGACATTACTAACTGCGCAGCTGGATGATCTTAACTCTCCGACCACTCTCCAGGTTTCTCTGGACTGACGTTACATATATATCTGTCTGTCTGTGTTTCAAATCACTGTACAGCATGATAAACACACACAGGAAATTAGAAACTGTCTAGCGCGCACACACACACGCACACACACACACACACACACACATGCACACAGAGCGATTGCCTGATGGACTTATTTGCTTGAAGAAGAAAGATATGAAGGTATCTCATTTAAACCACAAGTAATTCAACTGATAACAAAAGTGTTTATTTAACAGAAAAAGTACAAAGCAGCAAACAATACTTGCTGCTTGTAGGTTTCTAATGTTAAATTAAATCATTCAAAGTTGGGTTGAAAACAAATGTGTAGCAAACAGTAAAGATGTTTTTGGAGGAGTTGTGAGCATTTTTATTAGCCAATTTTGTTCTATTCATGGGCCCTTAGAGGGTAATGTGTTGATACAGCGTGATGTAGCTCGCCGCATACAGAATCATACTGCCAAAGTTACTGTAGGTTCCAATTCCAACTGGGCCCAACACACGCTAAAAATGTACATGCTCAGAGAAGCCTGGGATGAAAGCATTCACCAAATGGCATATTTTATAAGGTCATATTAAGGTTTGAAAAGCCCAATTGGTCCAATTAAAACAACACCAATGCAGGCGGCACAAGCCAAGATCAAGTAATTAATATACATATAAAAAGAAAATTTCTCTCATCACATTGACAGAAGCCAAAATGAGAGCGTTAAGGAAAAATATAAGGGGACCTGAAAGCAGGTGGATGGTTTTGGAGTGTTAGAAAAGGGCAAAGAAAAGTTTCTATCATTTTTCATCATTTCTATCCTGACTCCCCTTAATTATGATTAAATGTGACGGAAATTCTCTCAGGGCCAAATTGGATTTAAATTAATGAATTTTATCAAACTTTCAAACCTGAAATAAAGTTTCACCAAAATTTTCATCTTGTGTCTTTGTTGCAAAGCTCAAGAATTTCCCGTTCAGGTTGTTCCAGGAAAAATTTGATAGATGTGAAATACTGTTTTTACATTTTACACTGTATGTGTGAACAGTACTTTAAGGAGCCTTGGTCAATTACGTTCCCTGTTAACAGGCTGTCAATGATTGCAGAAGACTTTCTCAGAGAGAGAATTTCTCAGAGGATCAAAATTTTTTTATTTTTTTATCAAAATAAACCATACTTATATTAATGCTGGGTGATATGAAATGTATGCTTTCATGCTATTATACTTTCATAAACTTTTTTTTTATCATGTCATACATTACATTATGACAGAACAAATAATGTAACACCAGATAAATGAAATAAGATTCACTGGAACACAATATTCTTAAGTTTAATTACATTTTTGACACAGAGTGCAAATAATTGCAACTGCTGCCTTGATTAAATAAAGGTTATCAGTGTTATCATATGTGGGAAATATGGAGCTTTTTGAATATTACCCAGAGAAGAAAAGAAATGAAAAGGAAAGAAAAGAAAAGAAAAAAGAAAAGACTTACGTAGTTGAAGAGGAGAAATGTTTCAGTGCCTACTCAGGTTGATGGACTGAATGCCTTTGAGGCATGATTACAGTGTTTTCAAATGAATTGTCTCCTGTCCTCCACCTTCCTCCCCACAGGCGAGGAGCTCAGGACGAGTCACAGCAAGCAAAATCGTTAGTCACCTGCCAAATGCTTCTTGGACTGTGGCTGCCAGCTCTGTGAATTTGGCTAGCTACTCTGGCAGGAAGTCACCTTTTGTTCAACAAGCATTTGCTTCTCACCAACTAAGTGGTGGGACTGGGAGTTACAAATAATTTAGTACTGTATGGCTTATGGCACGCTATTTTACAGGACCTGATAAGGTTCAGGTCATGAGTGAAAAAAGTCTAGTTTAGTGAGAGGTTTTTTTAAAAAGAAAAGTTGCTTCATCCAATAATTTTATCAATGTAGCCTACCACATATTTAGACATTTGATCCCAAAGTATTGGACATATGTACATTTTTATCTGATGATTCATCCCCTGGGAATCGTGAATGGCTGCAACACATTACATGACAATCCATCCAGTAGTTGTTGAGATATTTCAGTCTGGACCAAAGTGGTGGGCTGACCGACAGACCCACAAACTATCATTGCTGTCTGTAGAATCATGTTCCTGACAAATGGCAGATGAAAAAACGTCATTGTGTGCAACCTTGATGGCTCTAGTGAATGCACTGTGCATGTTAAAGATACCTTTTGTCATAAGTACCTAAACATCTGCCTGTCACTTTAAATGGGGTTTTAAATAAACTACTGTATTTTTCTGAAAAAATCGCCTCCATGCATCCTACCACTGAAATGTTGCATAATGTGTCTGTGTGCATAATGACCTTAAGAGCTGTCAGGTTAGCAGTGCTCTGGGAAAGACAGGTCTGATACCAGATGACACGGCGGCTAATAACTGTGACTAGTTGGACTAATCAGTAGGCTGTGGTCACTTCAGTCTGCTGCTGCCCTCATATTAACCTGCTGCTTGTTATTAACAGGGCACTCAAGAGCAGACTGTGTGTGTTGGTGTGTGTGTCCAGCAGAAAAAAGGTTGAAATTCACAACATTAGGTGTTTGTCAGTGTGCCTGAGTTCATGTGTATGAGTGTGTATGCATACCCTTTTATGAAACTCTATTTGAACTTGTCCGGGTATTTTGCTTGAGCTTACAAGGCAGACAAACCATGTTTCTTCTGCCCATTTGAATGCAGCTCATTGTGTGTGCGTGAATGACACAGTGATCTCAGTTGTCTGTCACCGTGGCAGAGTGCTGAGCCCCACACCTCGGGTCTTAAAAAATGTAGGGCAGGGGGCTTTAGGGCTGTGTGTGTGTGTGTTAAAGGAAAAGAGAGCAAAAAGTTTCAGAGGCCTTTGTTTAAATGTAATATTGAGTGTGTTTGCAGATTGCATATTTTTGTCACTGTGTGTGTTTGTGTGTGTGTGTGTGTGTGTATGTGCGTGGACATGTATTGCTAAAAATTGCTATAAATCTGTTTACACAGTCGCGTTGTGGGTACTAGTCTAAGATAAAACGCAAGTCCCCATAACGTAAATCACTACATTTTAGGGAGAAGACTTGGCTTAAGATTAGGTTATGGTTAGGTTAGAAGAGCGATGGACTACATCCCAATGAAGTCTATGGTGCACAGGCACAAATTGAAATCTACATAAAATTCATCTAGTGATAAAACATCTTATCAAAATAAAACTAAGTAGTAAGGGTTAGGGTTAGAGTTAGGCAAGTGGTGGTTATGCTTACGGTAAGTCTCCAGGAAATCAATATAGTCAATGTAATGTCCTCTGAAGTAACACAAACACAACTGCATGTGTATATCTGTGTGTGTGTGTGTGTCTGTGTGCGCAAGTGATCCTGTTTCCTGGGAGAAATCCTCTGCTGCAGAGGAAATTATGCTGTCTATGTTTGTCAAAGCAACAATGGCTTTGACAAACAACAGCTTGTTTGTAGTAATTGTAGGCAGGAAGAGGAAATACAATAGGCGGTGGTGGAGTTTGATCATTTTTACTATTACAATATGTTGGTCCAGTGCAAACACCGGTGGAAGGACTGCTTATCACCGACGAGGCCACCAAAGTCAAGAAAACAGTGGATCAGGGGAGCAGTTATGTGGATTATCAAGTTAAAGCTTCCTGGCTAAGGAGCTGTAGAAAAAAAAAAAAAATTACATCTTGAAGAAAAAACATGTGCATACAGTTTTAAGTTTTTAAGAAAAGAAAAAAAGAATTTGTGTTTTGTGTGTGTAACACTTCTGTAAACCTTCTCAGTGTCAGACTGAGTATAATTGGCTGTCAACGTTTTAAATTTTTATCCATACTATCTCGCCACAAAGCCCTCTGTTGGTGAACCATCCAGGTTTTATAAATGTGAGATCTGAATGCACGTACAGTTAGAGACTGCATACATTCCTCTAATTCCTGATGTGTATAATACGTACAGTTGTTGAAGGTGAAAACTAAGATCCCCTACTCCATGTCACTACACTTGTATGCAGACTTTTATGTTGGTGTTTTTGGGGAGATTTGACTTATTCTTTTTTTACTTTAGTATTAAACAGTTCTTGTATGTATGACAGTAATGCTAAACTCCATCAGAGTCTAATATGATGACTAGGAAGGAAGAGTACCTGCAGTAAACAGGTATTTGTTTCAGTGCAATGACTTTAAAAACTTCATGAAGCTTCACAGATGGACCATATGGCGCCCAGCTAAATGACCCGCAGATCAACTCTACCGTGTGACTGATGCATTTATTCAACAGAGCCACAGTTGGGATGGACAACTATGGTGGAAAGTAGACAGAAGGGGGATGAACAGATTAGGAGTAGGGTGGAAAGGAGAGAAAGAGGGAGAGAATGAAAATAATGAAGAAATTAAATAATAAAGGGGGACAGATAAAGAGGGGAACAGAGGGAGGACATCAAGAGAAATTACCAGATGACAAAAAAATGGAAAGGGGACATGCAGGGAAGACAGCAGCATGGTTCAACCACAGGGCATGTCATTAGGTCTGTCGGCCTGTGCGTCCGTAGAGACGAGTTGTCAATCAAAATCCACCTGGGACTGCAGCAACTCAGAATACAAAGTTAAACCAAAAATTTAAACATTATCCCTCATATAACTTCTAGTTTCAAGCAAGCACACACTAACTTTACTGCTTTTCCAGAGAGCACAACTAGCTGAGATTAATTGGTTTTAATGAAATTAAAGAAATTATGTTATTAAACATGCATAATTAGAATTTAGTTAAGGGATCACTAATTATTAGGCCTACAACTCATCCTGAGGAGGGCCTGAATGTATCAAATACCATCCAACAGTTGTTGGAGTTTTCCAGCTAGATGAAAGGTACGGAGATCACCAATGATACCAGTAAAGTCTGTACCCAATCCATCAAGTACACGCTGATATTTCACATGATTTGTGAAAACTTCTAGTAGTGCCACAAGACAATTATCACCAAAGTCACCATGATTTATCCTCTGGACACCATGAACGTCTATACTGAATTTCATGGCAATAGTTTTTGAGAAATGTTAACATCATGGTGGCGCTAGTGGAAAGTCTGGGAATCACTAAAGTCAGATGGCTTCATCCTCTGGGGACCATGAATGTATTTTACAAACTTTCATGGCAAGCCAGTGAATAGTTATTTTATTCTGCAAAGTGGTGGACCAACAGACACTGCTGTCTTTGATACGTGGCTAAAAAGTTGTTGAAAAGTGGTGCAGCTGTTGAAAAGTGATGCAGCTCGGAAAGATAGTCCTTATATTTAATTGTGTATTGGACTGGACAAAAAACTGAATTTATTGAAATACAGATATTGTGAATCTGTTACCGTCCAAAATGAACTCACATCTCAGTTTTCAAAAAATGTCTATATAAATTTCTAAAAACTGATGCACAACCAATGACTAATCAAATTAAATAGGACAAACAACATACAAAATGGTGAAGAAAATACATGAGCTGATGTTTAAAAATATGATAATATTATTATATTTATCGTTATCATTATTATTTATCTTGATACAGAATTTAGGTCATAACATCCGGTCCTAATTGTGTACACTCACTGTGGGCACTTCCAGACACAAAGGGGCACACACTGTCTGCATCTGCTGTACTGTTTGATTGGTGTGTGTGGTCTACCACAAAAGGGCAACTGATGAATGGACGACAGAAGGACAGGAAGGCAGGAAGAGGCTGAAGGAAGAAAGAGGAGGAAGGAGGGAGGAGGACAGAGAATCCTTATCCACTTGATTATAGTGTTGATGGCATCTGGACAGTTGTTTGGCTAAGGCGTGTGCATGTGTGTATATGTGTGTGTGTGTGCATGTGTGTGTGTGCCTCAGGGACACACCTGGAGTCCAGCTATTTGCGTTTCAACTCAGCCAGCCACTGGCACATTTTACCAGCCTCTGTTTCCCAGGACTCCCATTCTTCTCCCCTCAGGGCAAGTCAAAAAGTCTCTTCAAAAGTAGAGGAGCTGAGTGCATAAACAGGATTACAAAGTGCACTTTTTCGAAGCCCAGTAGAAAAAAGCACTGGTGTTGATCAATTCATATAATGCTCATTTAGCTAAGAAATCTGACATTTTGGCACATAGACTACGCTGATTTGCTTCTTCTGACTCTGCCTAACTCCCAGCTAACTTTTAATCCAAAAATGGGCAAAGAGTGGAGTTAGCAGTAAGCTAGTGGCTAGCCACTTAGCATTTAGCCACCTGGGATTGCATCCAATTGGCCATGCTCTTAATTATGCACAACCTTAAACCTTAATATAAATTTAGCCTTTTCTACCAGGCTGTAAACATTTCTGCTGTAAAGTTGGACATTTTAACATGGCTGTTTATGGAGACTGACTCGCTTTTGGAGTCAGCCTCAAATGGCCATTTGAGGAACTGCAGTTTGGCACCCCATATAGACTTCAAAAACGGTTCATTTTAAAGGGGCCATGCAGGCGCGTGGGAAGACATTTTGGCTTAGGGGTGCTGCAGAGTAGAAATGCGGGCATGCGGTGTAGGGAGTAACGTGTTACAAAAGTAACGCAATTATCGAATGTATTGCTTTTTGCTGTAACACAGTTATGCCATGTGTAGTTTTCAGCAGTTTAGCTGTGAGGTTTCAGATTGCAACTACTACCTTCCCAAGCGGTGTGCTTGTGCTTGAACTCATGACCGACCAGATTCTGACACAGAGACCAAAACAATGCTTCACACAACATGCTGGAAACATAAGTAAACTCCCACTGCAACATCGCAGTTTTATTTATATTCAGCTTGACGTTGACCTAATCCATGCTCGATGTATGACAATGTAACATTGACTGCATTTAGCCGAAGTCGGTATTAGCTCTCTTGCCAATAACTAAGCTATTTGTGTATCTTTCACCACAGGCTCAGCTATGTCAGCACAGCTTGACACAATACCAGTGGTATTCAGGATAGTAATATGGATCACGTTAGCTGTTGAAGTAGTGTAGCAAGGAATACAATTATGCTGAGTATTTTGCACCGGATAATGTTAGAAACTGGTCTGTGTTAGCCAGCGAGCTAATGTTAAATAACTTGAGCCAAGTAAAGCACAAAATCACAATATACTTCACTGTTAGTTTACCTGTCCAATTGGAGGAAAGGCAACTCTGGATCGGTTATGTCCAAAACAAAGTGGAGGTCTCTCCGTGACTCAAGCCTTCCGACATGAACATGTTGTCTTTTGACCTGAGGCTTCAACACATGAAACATTAGCCTACTGTTTATTTTTACTGTTTGTGTTGGTGTCTTTGTTGTGATGGGGGCCGGTCTTTTTTGGTGTTAGCGGATTCCAGTTTGTTAGATATGGTGTTGTTGCTGTGTGTACAGTTCAGAATCAGTAGGCAAGAGGCTCAGCAGCATGCATGAATATCACAGGCTAGTAATCCAATGGATTTTGCAAAAAGTCCTACCGGATTTTATTCACATGGAGAGAGGCCTACAAGCCTTATGTGAGGTTACCACCCCTTCTCAACCCAATTAAAAAGTGATACATTTTATTTAAAAAACTAGCCTACAATAGCCTAGACCTTTTAAAAGGTTTGATATTGAACCAGATTTTCTAAATCTAACATTTGGGTAAAAATCCTATTTTAAAATTCCATGGCTTTACAGCTATAATCAGATAGTTTCTACTTTTGTAAATCTAACTTTCAGCTGAGGTGACAACCTGTGTCATTGTGCCTTTAACATCAGAGCTCGCAGAGCAGCAGGGCATGGACAGACACCTGCTCTGAGCGCACTGAGCCATGATTTGCAGACAGACTTTTTTTCCACAAATCAAACACACAAAAGACGAGTTCCAGCAATGACCATGTGGCTCCTTTAAAGCCGATTCCGGATATGTCCCCACGACAAGTCCCGTCGTGATCACGCACATGAAGGGCCCCGAGGGGCTGGAGCCGAATTGAAAACTGCAGGTTGGCGGCGGAGGTTTTTGCGCAGCAGCACTCTCTCTCTCTCTCTCTCTCTCTCTCTCTCTCTCTCTCTCTCTCTCTCTCTCTACGGGATGAACTGGGAAAAAGGGAAGGGTTGGGACAGGGAGGAATAGCTGGAGGGAGGGATTGCTGAATAACGAGCAGAGAAACACCCACTCCGGACTGACCGAATTGTATCTGGAGAGACGGAGTGAGAGAAAGAAAAGGAGGGAGAGGAAGAGTAAGAAGAAAGAGGACCCCGTTGGGAGGCAGCAAAAGCAGCAGCAGCAGACTTTGGTGTTCAGAGGATTTGTTCCTTTGGGGATAAAGGGACGCTTTGAATTGATGACTGGAGAGGTATGAACGGTGATTCCATTCATAGTGCGTGTGTGTGAGTGAGTCGCTCTCAGGTGTGCGGCGCTGGAGCGTTTCATCGCAACGACTTCATTGGACTAAATCTGATAGTTTGAACCACATCTGGCTGAGAAACTTAATTCAAACCAGTCAGCAGCACATTGAAATTATCACTGATGACAAAATCTTGACTATGCCGTCAGTGAATCAAACTTGTGCAGTCTCATGGGCAGGTGGAAAAATGGTTTCAGAATAAAAAATATATGTAGTATGTTTTGTTTAGCTAAAGACAGTTTTCTAATAGAATAAGTGTCCTGTTTTTTCCTTTGCCTTTAAACATGTTTGCTCTTGGCTGTTGCGTGCGTGCGAGGGTCGTCTGTGATGTTGTAGGCCTACTGTCATGAATTGCATTTGAGTATGTGTGCAAACATTTCACAAATAGCCTTAAAACATTAAACACGGAGACTGCTTAATTTTAACGAGGGCTGCGCCTTTACCCTGGTTTTCATTAACCAATTAACCAGCTGCAAAGTTGTCCTTTTGGAGTGGAAATGGAAAACTGAAGACAAGGGAAACTTTTTGGCCTAATGTGACTTAAATTTGGCTGCAGTTTAATGTGCGTTTATGTTTCAGCGTGAACATCAGACGAGTGAAGAGAGAGACATTTTTAATTGAACCTCACTCTGAAACTGTCTAATCTCGATTTAGTGAGATCAACTCTCATTGTGTGTGTGTGTGTGTGTGTGTGTGTGTGTGTGTGTGTACATTAATTATTTGTGTGTGTGACACTAAAATAATTTCCGTTCCTTCTCATTTCCCTCTCCATGTCCTGAAGTAGATCTATGAAAAAAAAATCAATCCTATTTCCTGGAGTATTTTCAGCGTATCATCGCGCATTGTCATATTTCTGGTGTCTGAATTGAAGGAGCTGGCCATTCTTTCAATGCCACGGGGTTACCTCCACATCAGAGAATGACTCAATCATGAAACAACTTTTGTTGCACGTGCTGTTTTATTCATACGACTGTCAGCGCACGCGCGCATGTGCGTGTTCCCCCAGGAGGGAGAAATGATAAGACGCCTGTGTCCATCCTCAGTGTGTGTATAATGAGTGGCAGACTGGAGAGGAGGTGGAAAGGTGGTGAAGGAGGAGAGGAAGAAGAGAGGGTGCAGAGAACATAAATTGAAGGGTGAAAGGATAAGGGGGGAGAAGAGGAGAGGAGCTGTAGTGTTTGCTCTTGTGGTTGGACAATGGGACTCATGAAATGTTCTCCTGCTGGTCTGTCAATCAAACTGCTTTCTCCCTGTCTGTCTATCACTCCTCTATCCTTCCTTTGTCAGCTCTTTTGCTCATTTCTCTTCCCTTCCCTCAAACAAAGTCCTCACTGTTTTGCCCTCGGATTGCTCTGTGTAGGCGGGAGGCTCGGCCACTGCTCTGTGGTCAGTCTAAACGGTCAGACTACTGCTCTGTAATTGTATCAAACTGGATATTAGACAGGAAGAGCTGGTGCCAGATCACCTCCTTGGGGCCGTGGGGGCAAGGTGGGTCTTCTTGACTCACAGTGCCCCTCTGCAGCTGAATGGCATTCATGACGCTGAAAGACAGTTAATGACACAGGAAGCGTCCTGTGTGTCATTAACTGCGTTTTTTCTGTCTTTTTCTCAACATAATCTAATAATCTTTCTTCTGTCTGTGCAGGTCTAGGCTGCTGATTGTGAGGATGTTGTCAGATGGGCAGATTAGGTGGTGTATGTGGGCTCCACTGGTGTTACTGGCCCTTGTTTCGCATTTCCCCAGTAAGGCACAGGGTCAAGGTAAGTACTCTTTTCCTCTTCTATAATCCTCTCTCTGCTCTCACCCTCCCATCCCACATCCATCCCCTCTTTCTCTCTTTCCCCGTGTCCAAGCGAGCTTCTCTGCCCCCCTCCCGCCCCGTCCAACATCCATCTTTGCTTTAAAGTCTTCCTCCACTTCCCACCTTGGCCATCCAAACTCTTCCCATCTGCCTTCATCCCTCTCTTCTCTCCTTCCTTCCCACAAGCTTCTACCCTCAGTTCTCTGCACTCCTTTCTCTCTCTCCACATCCTTCTCCCTTCCCTCATCTGACCTCTCTGTGTCCTCCCGTCCCTGTTTTCACATCATTCTTCCCTCTGCCGTCTCACTGTTTGATGTGCAGGCTCAGTCCCATCAGATTGTATCACGCTCATGATCATATCACCTCCATATCATCATGCCATTTCACTATGGCAGCATGGCAACGCTTGCAACCCAGCTGCCGATGCTGCCACGCTTCAGAGGGGTTTTAATAAATGTGTTGTAACGGTGCGCTTCAAGCAGCGATGATTTGCTGCGCAACGTGTCGCACAATATATATCGCTCCAATGTGCTTCGCAATCAAACTCACCTCAGCAAAGCTGATTTAATCAAACCGAGTCTCATCAGAACGTGGGCTGTTGTCTGTTTTGTGCAATGTTTTTGGTCATGATGTGACAAATCTGGATTCACTCTGAACAACTGCACACTTGAGTTCCAGCTGAACGTACTGCATGTTAATATGTCATCATGTGCATTATTAGCACATGTTAATATGGAACAGATGTGTTTTTTTCTGAATGAGACTCGGTTAGTCTGACACTCTTCCTGCTGCTCCTCTCTAATCTTTTAAAACAGATATTGGCTTCAGACCTAAAGCCAAACTGCAAAAATCTTTTTTTATCATGTGATCAGAGGTCAGGTGATTTAGATGTTGGATGTTATTTTTTCAACTACAGCTGTAGGATGCTTTGACTGAGAAGCTTATTCCAACAAACGAATCCAAGAGCTCTTTTCCGAATCTTATGACTGCAGTGAATGTGTGTGTGCAACTACGTGTGTGTGTAGTGCATGAGTTCATGGTACTGTGTATTTGCAATTGGCAGCCCATGACATGCAGAGGGTCAGACCTCCTGTAGGATCTGGATCTGGATAGAGATCATATGAAAATGACCCCAAGGGACACTTAAACATTTAGCTAGCCCTGCTTTGTGTGTGTGTGTGTGTGTGTGTGTGTGTGTATGTGTCTTTGTGTAGCTCACATTCCTTTCAGGATGTGGAGTTTGAGGTGCAGGGAAGCAGCAAGTCTTCTTTAAAGGAACACTACACACAGATGTCAAATTTATTTTCTCTTTCTGAAGTTGTTGGTGAAAATCAATAATCTACATGACATAGTTCTTTTATTGATCTGTTTTTACAGCAAAATTAAAAAGAAATTCCACTCTAAAAAATAATGTATTTTATTACAGTGCTCTTTTAGAGGTTGGTTTTTGTTTGGAGTAAATTTTTGCTTTAAAACCTGAATGAATCAATGTGGGGCAGCTTTGTGTTTATACCAGTGGAAGTCCTTACTAAACAGTGAATGATTGAAACAAAACGAGGGCATTTCTATTTTCTTCTGTCTTTCTCCTACCCGCAATTTAGTGCTCACACTTTACACCTTCCTTTTCATTTCTTTTTAACATTCATTTCCAGTTTTCATCAGCAGTTCTGTAGGTCATGTTTTTCATTGCAGGCAGACAGAAATGGGAGGTGAGACAGAAGTGTGGCAGCATAAATTAGGCTGAGACTTGATCGCAGTGAATCACAGCAGAACGCTGATGACCTCCCAGACACTATGGGAGCGTGCCCTGCTCAATCCTTTCATTAGGGAGCATGTGATAGCCATTAATTTTTGCCTGCTCTGTCCCCGGTAAGCTGCAACATCTGGTCAGATGGGATTTGAGCTTAAGGATTAGTGTGTGTTCTACCCACGGAGGATGTTTGTATACAACAGAAATGTCTGGATATCGTCAGGAACTCCCACGACCAAAGAGTGGGTCAGTCCGGGAAGGGTTTTTTTCTCTGCAAGAAATGGCTAATGTAGCAAATGATCTGGCATTCACACCTAATTAGTAATATTTAAGATTATTTAAGTCCGAGGATATTTTAATTGGTGCATAATTGCATCCTAATCAAGAAATCAATCAGTCCTTAGACAAAACCATTAATATGTTAATCTTGCATTAGGTATTGTAGGGAAAACTAATTATATTGGTTCACTGGGAAGATTAAGTTGTCTGATGCTAACAGACCAGTGTTTAGCAGGTACATTTAACCAGGCAATGGCCTGACCTGATGGTAGCGCTAGAAGAAAGGAACTTATCTACGGACCATGAATATATATGTAGTAAATTTCATGGCAATCCATTGAATAGTTGATATTTCCCTCAAAACCAAAAATATCAACCTCATGGTGGCACTAGAGGAAAACTCAGGAGATCAACAAAGTCATTAGAATCCATCCACTGGAGACAATGTGTGTCTGGACATAATTTCATGACAATCCATCCTATAGTTGTTGAGACAGTTGTCCTGTGAAATACAAACTTGGACTTGGCGCTAAATAAAAAATCAGGGGATCACCAAATTAAGAGACACACTGCCAACCTCAGAGATTCGCCACTTACATAGCTTAAAAAAATTATCCTCTGTAGCATTATATTCCCTCCTAAACATCTTTACTAATGCTATATTACTGTACTGTATATGAATAAATGATTTAGGGGACAGTGTGTGGACACAGCATACACACGAAGCTTCAGCTACACCAGATCTTTGCTGGTCTATCTGACCTGATACTGTTCTTAGTGCAGAGAGTGAGCAGTGTGCAGCACAGTGGATTGTCGTTGTTGTTTTTTTCTCTGGCTGTTACTTTGGCCTCGAAACATATTCAAAAGCTAATGTAAACCTGACCTGACCTGGCCCATTGTGTTGCTGTTCCCAATGCAGTAGTGTCAAAAGCAGGATAGATTGAGGAAAGATGCCTGTTGGTGGAAGTTTGCCACTGTTACATCTGAACCCAAAAGAGAAGAGTGGTCATGCCTCATTGTTCATTAAGCATTTATTTTTATAAATAGCCCTGTTCCCTGATGAGTCAGTAGGTGTGTGTATGTGTGTGTGTGCGTGCTTACTGTGTGCATAGTTAATTATTGTAATTGATTTTGCTGATTGGATGACAGCCCTAGGCCAATACTGTGCTTCATGACACATCACAATACATTATGTGCTTGAGAACACATTTACAAAGATGTGACACTTTTGTGTCTCTAGATGTGTGTGTGTGTGTGAATGCGAGTGTGTGTAGTAAGAGGTCAGCCTGGTAAATTAGTATGTGTGAAAGTGTTAGCCAATAATTTCAGTTATAATGAACAGGGAGAGAAGCCAATGATGAGAAATCATTTATTCATAAACAAAAGAGAAGATGAGATAGAACAACCTGTTTAGAATTTAAAAACTGCTAAATTATCCAAACCCAGACTGCTGTCACCACGCGACTCTGCTGCTGTTGATGGTAATCCAGCTTGTCATAATGATCAGCCACTTTGGACTAAATGGGGCACTGAATCGTTGGAAATGTGAGTTGTAGGAGGGTCTCTAATTGTGCCCTGTTATTGTGAGAGCATGTAGATAATATCCTGTGATTGTAAATAAACAAAATTAACTTTAATTAATGCGAAAATGAGCTGATGAAGATTTTTTGTGGAAATATGAGGCCTGATACAAACAAAAGGGCTGCACAATGTATAATATCACTCTATCCACTGTGGATATCCAGTTCACTCTACATCCAATATGCATGGATATGCCACATTACACAGTATGGGTACCACAGTGTGGAACAGTGAGCGTCTGGTGAAGTAGTGGTCTGAAAACCATGAAATAGGCTATGAGCGTTTTGCAACATAGCCATGCTTCCCAGAATCACAGAGTGGAGCAGTGTGCAGAGCCTGAAGTGACTCGAGGTTAAGCAGATATTGTATTACAAGGTTGTGAATTGGCTACTTGGGTCCTGGTTGTCCTGAAACAACCAATAGAAATTGCCATAGTGGTAAGAAAATGACACTTGTTTAAACTGAAACTTAACTTGTTGCTGCAGTTTTCTGGAATCATGTAATCTGAGTTTATAACATATTGGGTAATCATAATGTCTTCCATATTTGATCCCAAGCTTAAAGAAACTAAATACTATAATAAACTATGTCTGTATAATATATATATATATATATATATTATATATATAAATATCAGGCTTTAAAGGATAACTTTATTTGAAAATGGGCTGTGGCAGAATAAGAGACTAGTGAATTTAATATTTAATTATTGCTTAAAGTCAATCAACTCCGGCTGAATTAACCTAGTATTTTATGGTGATATTTTTTTCACCGTTGGCAGGCAGGCAGAATGTTATGGCTTCCCTCACCAGACTGCACGACTGGACGGATCATCCAACACACTCTTCATATTCAACCAGTCCTTAAGAGAGATTTCACACTCACACACTCGCAGACACACTCACACGCAATGCAGCACAGAGATAAGGGGAGAGAGAAAAAAAAAGCAGTGGCATCTAAGCATCTGGCAGCGCGTCTCAAGAGCTAATATGAAGCCACTACAGGAGTGGAGTTTAGGGGTGCAGAAGAGGAGAAGATAGGAGAGAAGAGTGAAGAGTGTTTAAACCTAAGGATGAGAAGACGAGACGTGATGAAAGAGTGGAGTGTTCCACAAGAGCAGCAGAGGCAATAAAGAAAGAGCGGAGAGGTGGAAAGAAAAATGCCAGAGTGGATTTGAGTTAAGTGCTATCTCGGTGAGCAGAGTAGTTCTTGTACCAACAAGACGCCGGCCACATCAAATGACGCGTGCTGTAGCGCTGAATTGGCACCAAACACAGACACTTCCTCCATCTCCCTCATGTACAGTATAGTAGCTATCTTGTGGTGACAGTGTAAGCCAGCAGTTGTCATCCATACTCCGTATTAGTGGAGCTACTGAAGCCTGAGTAGTAATTGTGGAGTCAGTACAGGGCTAATCTGCAGAGAGGGGGAGGAAAACTGGGAATTAAAACGATGGAAGAATGAACCGGATGTGTAGGACAGAAGATGAAGCAGAGGAAGAATCAAAGTAGAGAGAAATACAGTGTAGGAAAAAAGTGGAAAAGAGATGACTAAATAAAGGAGACAATGGGAGGAGAAAATGGATGGGAAGAGGAGGATGAGGGCATGAGAAAGATAATGGGAATGAGAAGATAGAAAGAAGTGAGAAAGGGCTAGAGAGGTGAGGAAAGAGGCAACTGGCAAAGAAAAGAGAGAATGAGAAAAGCCAGAAAGCTCAGAAGAGACAAAGGAAATACATGAGGCGAAACAGAGCAAGAAAAGACAGAGAGTTGAATAGAAGTTGAATAGAGATGTTGTTGAGTTTGGAACCAGGAAGAAAGAAGGAGACGTGAAAAAAAGAAGAAGAGAAAGGATAGCCAGTGAGAGAGATGAAAAGAAGCCAATGCACAGCAGGACAGTTGAGCCAAATCAGGAGATGGGAAGAGGACGCTTGCAGAAGAAGTTGAAACGGAGACATGGAACGAGGGGAGGGATGGAGAGAGGAGATGAGGTGAAGCACAGGATGGGACAGCGAGCATTTACTCATCCACCAGGAATCCTTGCTAGCTTTCACCGCTGTTAATCCTGGGAAGAGTCATCCCTTCTCAAACAGGGGCGTCAAGCTGTGCCTGTATCACACTAACCCAGATAACTCCAGTTCATACTGGGCCTTGAGTTAAAAGACTCTTCTACTTCACGCTCCCTATCAGGTGATACTTCAAATTAGACCCTTTTCAAAGGATCGTTGAATTAAGATTCGGCTGCACATGTGACAACACGATGTTTTGAACTGATTTCTATAATTTTCTGGCTCTGGGGTGATTTTTTTCATTGAGGCTTCAGTGACTCAGACTATTTACTTGAGCTAAATTTTGTTGCTAAGCAGTAGTCGCCAAAGTTCTGCCAAATGGCTTGGCTTGCATTCACAACCTGGCAAGAAGCTTATGCAAAGAGCTGTTGGGGGGCTCGCTGATTCCAGTGGTGTAACCCTTTTAGATAAATGGCTCTGGTTTGTGTGATATACTGTCGCGTTGTACATGGGTGTAAGCTCTGTAAGCCACCTAGCCAGGGTTTCTACAATATTTACGCAAAGTATCTTGAAATACAGAGTAGTCTGATGCGTTTCACAAAAGCATCTTGGCACTTTGATTCAGAGCGAGAGTGTGAAATGTTGAGCTCTTGGATAATATTTATGGTTGTATGGTGGTAAACAAGAACAGACGTGGCAGTTTGTGAAGGGTAATTTATATCAGAGACCCTCATGTTCTGTCAGCATCCATAGCTATTGGAGCTATTATGTCCGTATTCATTAATCATAGTTGCTGTCTCTGTAATAGCCTCCAACTTATAGACCTTGACATGCATTCACAGACTAAAAGAGGGTCATAGATGGCTCATTCCTTTTAAACACAAGTTTTTAAAATTACAATTCAGTGCGCGCTTGTGTGTGCATTGACATGCAAAGCAAAGATCAGGGTATTCAAGGCAATTTTCACCCAGTTATTAGTACCCTGTCTGCCGACTCAAATCACCTACTATCAAGCACACACGAAATGATACCGGCGTAATAACCTACCAGCTCTGTCACACACTTAAATTATTCATAGATTTGTATTGTGTGGTGTAATTATACCGTTTCATCCTATGCATTTTGAGTGTTTGATCGGTGGCGTGGTGATTACTTAAGAAAAGGAGTGAGC
This sequence comes from Micropterus salmoides, assembly GCF_014851395.1. NCBI lineage: Eukaryota > Metazoa > Chordata > Actinopteri > Centrarchiformes > Centrarchidae > Micropterus > Micropterus salmoides. The sequence continues at coordinate 21,449,244 of NW_024040152.1, forward strand.
AAAATGTAAAACTGCAACGTGCTGAAGTGGGGCTCTGCAAAATGATCAAACGGCATCTTAAGGTCTGGTGATGAAAAGTTGTCCTTGTTTGACAACCAGAGACTGGATTTTGCTCTCAGGGACTTGACTTTAAGCTGTGAGGTAATGCCATGACTAAAATCTTAAGGATGTTTGGCAGGAAATTCAGAGCTGAAAATATTTTTTGGGAAAGAGATGAACTTTTCTCTTTACTTGGATAATTGATTTTAGAGAAAAAATCAGTACACTTCAATTATATATTTTAGAATATAAACATATCAGCATATTAATAAATTTAAAGTAAATTGAATTTACAGTTTTATTACAGTTTTTTGACCCATGTTCACCTGATTTGCTTCATTTTGTGTTATATTTCGTAGTCGTAAGTTCAAGACCTTTATTTGTCCCCGATTAGATTAATGTGGCATATCCCGATTAGTTTTGCCGCAGTAGCAAATAATTTGACGTACAATACAAGACAACAATGACAACAATACTGATTAAAAATACAGGGTCAGACAGATGGGTAAAATAAAGACCAAAACATTAAAAGTTTAAGTTCAAGTGTGCCTTATGTGCAGACGTTACCTATTCTTTACAGAGTTAAGCAGAGAGATAGCAGAGGGTAGTAAGAGCCTAAAAAGAAATCTTGTCAGTCAGCTGACACACTGAGTGTTAAAAAACTCAAACAGCCATTTCTTACTTTTCTATCTACACCATAACAATACTATAACGCAATTTGAGAAAATGCCCTCTGATTATGGCCTGAATGGGATTTTCCATTGAGAAAGATGTCCGTTCTCCTCAGCGAGTGAAAATCCTGCACAGTTCCCCTCAGGTTTGTCAACATCATATCACCCATTTTTTCTCGACACCGCTTCTCCATAATGGCTCATGTACAGTCTTTACATGTCAGCACTCTATAAACATTCATCGGCTGCCATTAATTGACATATAAGCATCAATTTTTGTTTTAGGATTACGAATGTGGATCAGCAGTTAAGGTGAGGAGTCTTTTAAAGATTAATACAGTTTAAGGGGATTATTTTCAATTGTAGTTAATTAATATTATTCCTTGATTCCTCCAGGCACGGAGTAATTGGAACTTATACTCTCGTTCTTTAATTAGACGCATAGATTGCTGCAAAGTTAGCCCACTAACTGACATGTATCCAGAGAAGAAAATTATTTGATTTTGTGTCCCATTCAATAAATCTACTCTATTATTTTTTTATTAACAAAGTGCAAACAAAAAAACTATATTCTTTGATATCTTGTGCGACCCCATCTTCTTGTGGTATCCTGACCCCAAAGTTAGTTTCTGTAAGTCTAAGTATCGCTGAGTCATTACAGTTGAAGCATCTTTTAAGACGACATGTTTTTAAAGAGTGTTGACAGGTAAAATGACTTTACGTTGGCGGTGTCATCAGATTTATGGATGGCAATGTCAACTCTTTTGTAGAAACATATTAGAAATGAGTGGTTTGTGGTGCACTAATATAGCAAAATGGTGATATGTGTCGGAGACATAAAGGTTATGTCAGCGACTTTTGTTTTCATCTGAGGTGAATTTGTGGTATTCCTTAACACTACACCACCATGTTTGTGCTATCTGTTCTTTTCTTTCATTGTCTGCCTCTCTGTCTGTAGATTAAAAACAGTCAAATTCTCTTTTGCTTTTCTGCCACCTTTTCATGCAAAATATGCTGTCTAAGTGTGTTTTTAAGATGCCACAGTCTGCCCACACACACAAGAACAAACACAGAGATTAGTGCAGAGAATGGCTGCTGTCACCATTTTTGACAGTGAGCTAAAAAGTATAGTCAGCCGCTGAGGATGCTAAACCATTAATTTCTCTTTGATTTGGTATAGATCAGAAATGTACACTCATGCATTGGCATGGGCAAGACATTTTCACAGAACAGAAATCCTCCCTCCTCGTGTTACTTTTCCTTGGCGTGAATTCTATTTTTGTTTTGAGAATTTGACTGGAAATAGTTTCTTCTAAACCTGGGCCTTTTTAAACCTTTTTCATGCGCTTTTGAGCTGAAGCAAACTGAAGTTCAGCTGTATGCCATGCTGACTGGCTTTATGTGTTGCTCTCATGGATACAAGAACTTCAAAATTCTCTCTTTCTTCTATTCTGTCCATCTATTTATTCTGTTTCACCTGATTTTTTGGGGGGTATTTCTGGGTTTAACCACTGGCTTGTTGTCATGTTAACAAATGTTGAGTGGTGGCAGGGAACTTTTATAATTCATAAAATGTTCATTCTTCAACACATTATTCATTTCTAATCATTTCTTAGCTTTATTGAAGCTTTTTAATTGTTTTTTAGTTCCAGCCCCGAGGAGACTGCGTTTCAAAGTCCTGAGCTCAAGCAAGCTTCTCATTTCATGGAAGGAGCCCAAAGGAGACTTTGACAGCTATCTATTCCTCTACAACAGTATACCAGGTAGGATAATTTTTCTGTGTAGACACACACACACACATAGAGATGCTAGAAGTGGCTCTTAACTTTTGGGGGAAGGATCCCATTATGACTTGGATTTTCTGTCTGTCAGGAAGGATTATGTAATTTGCTTCTTATCAGAGCTCCTTTGAAAGGATCACACTCCTGAGAGATGTGGAGGACTCAAAGTTTGTCCTGCACCTCTGCCAAGTTTAAGACAAAGGAATGCTTATGCTGCGTTCGTGGAGCCTGTCAGCAGATTTGAAAATGGGACTGATAGGTACACAGGACAGTAGGACTAACAGTGACTCATGATGAAGTTCAGTCCAGGACAGGCGAAAGACAACGGCGGCCATAGTCGTAATTTATGCAGTATTAAACTGCCTTTTCACAATGTGTAGTTGTGGGCATGATGGGCGCCTGGCATCCTGCTTTCATCCTGCATAAGTCAGTAGTAGATCATCGAACAGACACAGGGCATGACCTCGTCTCTTTCTGGGTATGCACAGTATAGTCAGTAATCATCCTAATTGCCATTGACGTCGCTCTTCATCATGTACACCTTCTGTACCAGCCATAAATATCCTTCACATCAATTCCTTAACTATTGCCGCACCGCTGCCTGCATTTGTTCTTTATTAATGCTGTGCTGAACACTGCAGACAATTCTTTCGCAGCCGTTGTTAAAATGAATAAGTAGGACTGAATAAGCACTCTGTAACATAAAACTTGTGTCTTGCAAACAACCATTTGTGAGAAATGCCTCGCCTGACAATTTCTTGCTGCCTCCGACAGCTGAAAAGAGAAGAAAAAGTGAAATTTATGGCCACTTCCTCTCAGGGAGTGAGTGCAGCAGTAGCTTACTGGCATTCGGCAAATGCAGTAAAAATTGGACTTTCACAGTGTCCTTACTGTATCCATACACTATGGTTAATATAGCCTTCTTTGATAATGTGGAGGATGAGGACACAAATACCTGTCCTCTGTCCTGATTCCCAGTCTCATCTGTCTCTTAGTCTTTAGTCTCTGAGTCCGACGAGGTGAACAACATGCTTGGTAAAGCTTGTTAACACTGTCCTTTTGTTGAGAATAAAATACAATTTTAGATCACAAAAGGGGCTGTCAGAGTGGCAGCTAACCTTTTGGCTCAACATAATATCCCCTTTCTCCTCTGAGCTTTTCTAAAAAGGAGCAACTAAAGTGCAACTGGATAAGTATTCAGGTTTTAGTTTGAAGTAGATGGCTCATTTTTGCCAACAAAAAAATGACTAGCATAGCAAGTTTTTTCTCAATGCTAATATTCCTTAAAACATTGTCCCCTGTCAATAATAACTCCTTTATCGGCTTGTATCGTTGAAGATAATGTAAATCATTTCGCATTACATCAAAAGCGTTTGCCTGAAGCCTGTGCTTCTCTGTCCAGTGGCTTCATTCCCTGTTCTATGACAGTGCATGAATTTAACTAAAATAAGCACTTATTGGAAGTCTGTTCAATTGCCTGCCAACAGTTCAGAAATTCAAATAGTGTGGGTTGGTGTCTGTGTGCACTTGCATATCTGTGTGTTAGTTATCAGGGCCAGATGTCTATATTTACTCACTCAAATCTCAGTGGCGATTAAGCCAAACCCAGCAAAAAAAAAAAGATGATTTTTTATGTATGCAACTGCAACTTATTGTTACACTGTCGCTGCAACCAATTAACAGAATAATTTGGGAATAGAAAGTACATTGGAAGGTCTCTAAGGTTTAAAATAGGTTGTAATATTTATGGCCGCAGTAGAGGAGAATGTGAATTAGACAGTGGATGCACATGTTTTGAGCAGTCCACGCCAAGCAATGTAGTTCACCTTGATAAAAAATATCCAATCAGAATGAGGTGTTGCCATGACAGAGGGGGTTAGTGGGGTCAGTGTTGGTGGTAGCTCTAGTTAACCGTTAATTATGAATGGATCGAGAAAAAGCAAACATTTGTGACTCCTTGAAGCACAGGGAACCAATATTGTTTAACTGCAGTACCGGAGGCTGCAGTTTCAGGACCTCCGCAACCCTGGGACCGCAGTTCTAGAGCTGTAGTTCTTTTGCGACAGCGCCATCTAGTGGAGTGGTGGTGGTAATACACAGTAACAAAAAGGTTAAGGTTTCGGGGGCTTATAAGAGTTACATAGCTAGCTAGCTAGCTAACTAGCCCCAGCTAGCTGGCAGTGTCAAAGTAAACAAGGGTCCTACAAATGCAGTTCCCATCCTAGGATTGCGGTCCTGAAACTGCAGCCTCCGGTACCGCATACTACTCGAGAGAAAGTGCACTACGCTTTAAAGGAGGTGGGGCAGTTAACCAGATGTACATTTAAAAATCAACCAGTCCTCATCGATTTTCCCCAGTAACCAAAAAATATTGTTTGAAAATACCTCAGAGAAAGGACATATCTGTGTTGTTTGTCCAAGTAGGTTTTCTAGTGCAGCGGGGTTTTTTCGCTGTGATGTGCAAAACTGCAATGGGCTCAGTACTGCCCCCTGAGGCCGGTGGGCACAACACAACCACTGGGACCGTTGGAGAGAACTGCACTGGCTGTTCTTTCCCCCTACGGCCACAAGGGGCAACAATGGGCCCATTCTTCACGTAAAAAAAAATTCGACTTGTGACACAAGGGTGAGATTTGTGCGTCAATGTTGGAAAAAAGATTTTTTGGTTTTATAATACAAAAGATTTCAAGCATAAAGACTACATGTTTTTGTTGTGGGACTTGTGTGCGCACTGTGTTAAAAAGCACTTTCTGCGCAGTTTCATAAGTGAGGCCCCTGGTCTTATTATACATCCATGGTGTTAATGGACTACTGGAAGGTCTTATTTGGAAGCATTTAGAGATCATGCCAATAAGAAATATCACATTTTGAAATAAGTCAGGAGGGTGAAGCTGATGAAATATCAATAAAGTTTAACTCTGAAAAGTGTTAAAGAAAGCAGGAAAAAATGAGGAGTGTAACTGAAATGATATTTGATGGCTGAGACGTTTTCGGTAAGATAAAACGATACTGGGCAGTGCTATCAGGTCGACGTATAGAGGCTATAATCATTATTCTGTCTGTATGACTGCATTTATTGTTTAATTGATCAGACTAGCGAAGCCACATTGTGTTCTGTGTATGTGATAGATTATGGCCTTAGTTTAATTTTAACTTACTTGTGGCTTTTTTATACATTATTTTAACTTAACTACATTTGTTTATCCCCTATAAAGAAAAACAACATGGTTGTGTGCTCTTTGATGACGGTCGCAGGCCTGTTTTGCATTTATGATAAAGCATTCTTAAGCTGAATGCCATGGAATTCAAAACCAACTTATTTTTATTCTGGTTTAAAATTAATATGACAACAATTTTAAAAAATTGGCATCAGTTGTTGTGATGTAATTTTCCCAAATCTTCTTAATTAAAGTTAATATGCAGAGATGATTAATTTAATGGGTTTTCCACAATTGAGTCATCCGACGAACTGCATGCTGTTGTGGATACAATGGAAACAAATCTGATCAACCTTCATGTGGTTTGAACTTCATTCTTTGGAAAGTAAATTTCACTGATTAAAATAAATAGTTCAACGTTTTGGGAAATCTGCTTATTTGTTTTCTTGTCAAGAGTTAGATGAAAGATTGATGCCAAGTTTGGAGCCAGGGTGTGGAGTCGATAAGCTTAGCATAAAAACTAAAAGTGGGGGAACCAGCTAGCCTGACTCTGTCCAAAGTTCACCTCTGAAGCTCACTAATTGACACATTGTATCTCATTTGTTTAATCTGTACACAAACAGAAATGTAAAAATGGTGATTTGTGGTTTTATGGGGAGTTTCTTGCTTTAACAACTTTGTGGCTTGCTTCCCAGCATTTTCTTGTCACTGCAAGTTTGCAAAGCGAATGACAAAACCTTGTTCGCCAAGAAATAGCCACAAGCCCTTCTAAAATGACAAACAGTAATTTTTACATTTGTTTTTGTGTACATATTATACAAATAAGATACAACTTTTATTACTGAGCTTTTTTTGTGGTGCTGGTAGGTGTGTTTTTGATCTTTGGAGAGAGTCAAGCTCCCCTGTTTCCAGTCTTTTTGCTAAGCTAAGCTAACTGCCCGCTGGCTGTGTACTTCATATTTAGGGCACAGACACAAGGAGTAGTACTGATCTCATCTAATTCACAGCAAGAAAGTGAAAAAAAAAAATTCTCCAATATGTCAAACTTAAGTCTTTAACCCTTCATAGTCGACATTAGGTGCTTCTCAACAATTTCAGCCTGAGACGGAAATGAGAGAGAAGGATTCACGCACCAAGTGTAGAAAATATTGAGGCCCAGTTCTTTTAATTAAAAAGACGGAACGGGTGATTGCAGATGAACCCTTTGATCCCTTGCTGTTGTCACCTAATAAATCCAGCCTCCATTCAGTCAAGAAGGAGACATCTGTGTAGGTAAGGAAAGGACTGTAAACAAGTTTAAAGAAGGGTGTTTAGCCCTGAGACATGTACTCCCAGTGCCACAGTTATCATATGGTGATGCAGTGAATGCCTACCTTTCCTTTTGACCCTAGATATTTGGTGGCTTGTGGTGTGAACACTGATCCATGCAGTCACCTCACCTGACGCATTGTCCTCTTCAGCAGGATTTATCTTCCTCCCCTAAAGGTGTCTTTAGTCATCACTGCAGGCACAGGGGACAGAAGAGCTGAGGAAGCACACATTATTGATGGCTGAATTGATTGCAGGGTCAAAATTGAAAGGGGGTGATAATGTGACCTGCTGGCCTGATGGGGATTAACTGCTAAGGAAAGAAAACAAGCACACACACGCTTGTTTCTTTGTGAGGATCGACAGTTTATTTTAAGGACACATTTTATTTTCCTAACCTCCAAACTTAAAACTCTGAACTTTATTGTCACCCACTTGCCCTGGAAATAACAACATCAAAAGCAGAATTAACTTAGGACCCAAAAAACGTCTTGTTTTAGGAGCTTTTCTTTATTTTTATTTCTGTATTTTTGTGAAGATTTATGTACCCCACAAACACATGCACACATAAAACAATCTACAATAAAATATGTATTTCATCCTTGGCCGTAATGTTTGCCTGCCTTCAGAATATTTGCCTGCCTTCAGAATGAATATCGGCTCATCTGCTGAATTAAATTGGTCAGGAGAATACTAATATTTTGCAACCAAGGAACTGACTATAGCAACAAAGAATAAAAAACACTGGATCAAATATATCTGTGGGCCTAACCTTTGCCCCTTTGCTTCTTCTTCCTCTTCTCTCTCTCTGTCAGGTGGTCAGCAGAGGGAGATCATAGTATCGAAATCTGACACTAAGGTGTTGATAACAGACTTCAACCCCTCTAAGGACTATACTGTCAGTGTCATCGCTGTCAGTGGCAGTGAGCAGAGCAGACCACTACAGGGCAGACATAAAGGTGCATTCATGTGTTTTACTTTTTTGCTTCTATTCTATTCTCTTGCTGTACTGTAATGTATAGATCCCACATACTCTGCTCTACTCTTGTACAAAACGGTTCTTGCTCCCCGACACATCACACATGGACGCATGGTCAAGACCCATCGACATCAGTTTGTAACCCACTGGGGATCCCTATGGCGTCATAGTTCAACACGGGTTTCGTGTCCTGTGTGAAACAAATAGTAAACATTAAATATTTTTATTTAAGTTAAGCGAGTTACGTATATTGCATAAGTTACGCAAGTGACGTAAGTTAACTTAAGTATTAACTGACCAACATAGTTATTGTAACCCAAACCATGATCTTTTTCTAACCTTAACCAAATAGTTTTGTTGTCTAAACCTAACCAAGTCCTTTTTGTGCCTAAACCTAACCAATTTGCTGTTTCATGACTTTAATCACGTGCCGTTTCAAAACACTAACGTTCTATTTTGAAAGTCTAACCGGACATCGCCTATTTATTGTTGCTAACTTTGCTAAACGTTTTAACTTGACCGTGGAGCCTTAAACTACAAATGACGCAAAAGGGGTACCCAGGGTATTAAAAAGCAACACCAAAGTCGCCAAAGGGCCTTGACCAAGCATCAATAAGAGACGAGTCGGGAGTGAGAATGTGTTGGTACTATACTCTGCTACTCTGTTTTACTTGACACTTCTTGTTTCATTGCCTTTCCTCTCCTCTCTGCTAAACTTTGTTTTGATGTGCTATAGCACTTTTCTGTCTTATTTATTGTTATCCTCTCCTCTTGTTTCTTTTCCTTAACTCTTGTTTACTCTCCTCTTCTCTCCTTTCCGTTCCTTTCCTTTCCTCTCCTCTCAATTACGCAATTTTTCCTCTCCTAGCCTACTCTCTTCTTCCTTTCTCCTTGATTCTTCTGTTGTTACCTCTTCTCTCTGTAATGCTGTACTCATCTTCGTTCTAATTTGCTATACTGTACTTTTATCTACATTTACTCATAGCTGACACTTATATACAAAGCGACTTACAATTGTCATAATATGTCAGAGGTCGCAGGCCTCTGGAGCAACTAGTGGTTAAGTGTCTTGCTCAGGGACACATTGTGTCACAGTGGGAATCAAACCCAGGTTTTCCACACAAAGGAATGTGTCTTATCCACTGTACCATTGCCACCCCCATAGAATATTTACCATATTCTGTTCTGCTCTAATCAGTATCGCTGTTTCTGCTTTCCTTATTGGCATATGTAGATCCAGATAAAGAAAGGACTCTAAAAAAGATGTTTATTCAATGGGATTCTGCTAACTTGTGATTAATCTCTGCAGCTGAAAGAGGTGAGAGTGGCGGGAGAGACAAGACTGAGCCCCAGAGGCAGACTGATTCAGTTGTACCTCCTGAGGATGCCAACGAGATCTCTGGAGGTAGGACAACTGCACACAAACACTGTTTCCAGGAGAGGAGGCCATATACAAATCCTGCGCTCACATGAATGTAAATAAAATGAATTGCGCTGAGCAGGATTCTGCTTAAAGAGTCCTTCTGTCAGTTGCCATAGTGATGTTTGGAAGTAGGAAAAACAGCTGTTGGTGCTGTATTTAACACCAGTGAAAAAATATGGGTCTGGTGTCTGTCCATGTTCAGTTGGATCCTACTGTGAAGCCTTCCCTCCGTGCAGAGTTTGTGTGCAACTGGTTAACAGCAAAATCCACCTTTTAAAGCAATACCCAGACATACATCAGCCTGGTGGTCTACTTACCCAACAAGTAAGAGTAAAAATGTCAAAACCATCTATGCTTCAATGGTGAATCATCCACAGTGGTGCTTTGTGGAAACTCTTTAGCATATGCAACGCTAAGTGATATTAGGTGGCTGTGACTCACCCTGTTCACTTGTGGCTGTTCAAGTGCCTGTCCTCCCTAACAAGAAATTTTATTTTTGAAACCAAGATGTTCTTTCAGTTGGCAACATTAAGGTCATATGTAAATTCCTAATATTCCAACCTCTATTAAAATGTGAGAGAACAAAGGAACGCTTTCATTTTCATCTTTAGTGTTCTTTAGTGTATGTCTCTGCTTACATGGAAACTGCCTTCTGTTGATTTCTTTACCATAACCGTGAGCTCAGCAGGGAATCTTTGGCTGTAGGATAATTGATCGTTTGTAATATGATGTTCTGTGTGTGCTTCTGTGTGTGTTAGAAGAAAGATGAAGCTGGTAATTTGCAGTCTCAGACATGAACGATGCTTGTGGCTGAAAGTGAGACGCTAACTGCCACTGGTGTGTGAATGGGATTGTTTATAAAGATTTAAACTCACTTTCCATCATTGTTTTAAAGCCTAAAGTGTGCACAAAGACGTAATCTCATTATGTAGTAGGGTGTTTATTATTTAAGCACACTTTCTTTAGGCTGGTTTATTTGTGCTTTTGTGTTCACTGGGCACTATAAGAAAGATAGTCAGGAAGTTGCCATTAATGAATATGGTTTAAATAAGTCCAGCCTCCGTCTAACTGTATACAATGTGTCATAATTTTTATAGACTATAACCCTTATATACTATTTGCACAATGTAATTTTACTCTGCAATGCTACACTTCATTTTTGCTGATGGAGCAAAAGAGGGTTACACACACACTCACAGAGAGAGAGAGAGAGAGAGAGAGAGAGAGAGAGAGAGCATCACTGAGAAATTAACCATATTATAAAGCTTATTTATAGGCACTTTGCATCTGTGAATACATAATAAATTTGCTCTGGGGTGGAGATGAAAACATATTGATAGTAAATCAAACCAAATATCATATTGACTGCAATCTCTGGTAACACTTAAAGTGCTCTTATCACAATGTATTAACCTGCATATTGAGCTATGGACAAGTATTGGATTCACAATAGATAATGTGTGATTGTCATGCCTATATTGTGCTCCCACAGTTATTGTTCTGGATCGTAGAGGACAGGTAGTGGCTAGAGTTCTGCTTATTTAGCTAGTTAAGGTGAAAGTGATTTATTTCTATTTCTGTTATTTCTTTTTTAGAACCACATACACGTGCAGAAAACTTGTTGGGAATAAATTTAAATCCAGGTCCATGTGCATTCTTGTCGATGCCTCACAGCGATCACAACCTAATTAACCAGGTATCCCAGACAAGATTAAAGCCCACATAACAGTTATACAAAAAGAAGATATGTTTAGATTCTTCATGGCAAAAAGATATTCTTTCTGGAAAATACTGTACTGTCATTCTTAAGTATTAAAATAAGATCTGAAACACAATAAAAACTACAACTACATTGTTAATAAAATAAGCGTTGTTGTTTTACCAGTGATATCAGTGGATTTGTTTTCAGCTCCCACCGATTGATTTTGTGTCTCATCGTGACAATTAAAATCAGCCAGCGCAGAAAAATCTCTACAATTTAAATTGTGTGGTGACCTTAAGACCTTTTTGTTTTGGAAAGCCAAATTAAATTGTTGTGCACTCCTCAACCGTAAAGAACAACATGGTGTTAGAGCAGAATTTAGCTGTTTTTGTTTTTGGTAAAATTCACAGCTGTTCTTCTGGTTTAACACATCAGGTTACAAACTTACCAAAAATCTTTTATGTAAGCTTACATGGTGAACCTGCCTGCACTGCACTTATTCAAAAAATAGAAACTTAACTGCCATTGAACCCCAGACTGAAACTGTAAATAAAGAAAAAAAACGAATGAAAAACCATTAAACTGTATTGACTGTCTCTCTCTCTCTCAAACACACACACGGGTTAAGATCTTTGATTGTTCTTTTCTTGTTCTTTGTTTCTCTCTTGCTCTCCTCCTTCCCTTCACCCTGTCAGTAGATGAAAAGCTGGATTTCCTTCTGTCTGCTGTTATCAGAACCACTCACCAGTCACTGCAGCAGAGGTGACCTTGATTGGTGTTCTGCCTCGTACCTGTTGGGGATTATGATAATATCCTGCTGTGCTTCAATAGAATTTGTGAAGTACAGTGTGTGTGTGTGTGTGTGTGTTTGTGCGCGTGCATGTGGATGCAGCTTTGTGTACAGTAGTGATGATGATAAAGTCTCATTTTGGATCAACAGAGGTTGCTCTTTTATGTTGTACTGTAACGTGCTTCCTTTGCTCTCCCTCTCTATTAAGCTGCTCTGTGTGTGTATTTAACACCAATGGCCCACAGTTGTGTGAAGTCTGTGTGTATGTGTGTGTGTGTGTGTGTGTGTGTGTTTGTGTGTGTATTAGCAATGCTAACCCAGTTCATCACCACTTTGTTCCAGAGTAGTAATCAGCTCGCTTTTATGTCAGGCTGGGCTGTTTGCGAAACCTTTCATTAACAGCAGGCTCATATTCTCATCTCCTCCCTGATGTGTGTGACTCGTCTGATGTCTGCAACACACACAAACACACAGACATCTATTTACACTCTAGCCAGCTGTGTGCAATACACGACTAAATATGTATGCGTCACACCTCAGTCATAAAGTATATAATATACATAAAGAAACTGCAGTTTTTTTCACTCTAAAGCAGTTTTATTATTATGACAAATTAGTTGTGATGGCCATAGAGTAAAAAATTATGTCAAAAACAGTAATAATGTGAATTTTCCAGCATGAAATTCATTCAGCACAGTTTTGCATCTCAACTTGGCAAGTCAAGGTAAAAAAAAATGCTGAAAATTCAGAAAAGAAAGAAAAATATGCAGCAAACCTAAGCTTGTTATCGTTGACGGCCTATATCAAAAGCTTCCTGGCTGGTGTGAGTGTGGGTGTTTGTGAGCATCTAAGTAAGTTGGTTTGAAGTTGCTTGCAAGTGTGAGTAGAGCGGAGAGGACAATCAGCCAAAGGAAGATTCATGAATCTTCCTCCGTTCTCACTAATATCTACCTTAGCCCTCCCACTTTTCTACAAATTACTAAACTGTATTTTGCTGCCACTCTGAACTAAATACAGACTGTCCATTCCAGGAGCTTAAAATGAAACAAATTGTCTGCTCTCGGGGTGGCATTGACTGAGTTGGGCTCTGAGCAAACAGGAAAGGGATATTTTACCTTGATTTGTAGTTTGTACTCTTGTCCAATTTCCACATATTTGATGTCAGTCATTTGTAGGTCTGCACCTTAAAAGTCACTGATTCAAATCATCGGTTAGGGACACCCGAGTCAAATCTCAGTTTGGACAGAGGACTGAAGCATTTTTTACAGCCTCTAAATCAATCAGTGATCTGAGCACCGGATTCAGCTGCTCACTGCTGGAAGACGTGATGCCAATTCCTTTTCTCCTTAAATATCAATTTCTGAGTCAAAGTGTGTGACTTTTTTTTCTTTTTGCTGTGTCATTATCTTCAGAGAGAAGCAGGATAAATACCCAGGAATGCTTCAATGAATAAAGAAAACTACAAAGACTACTGTGCAGGGAATCAGTAACACTCAAATTATAAAAGACAAAAACTGCAAATCAGGATAATCTTGGAAATTTTTGAGTCAGATTGAGCCTTAGTTATTTAGTGCTGTTAAAAAAAGGGCACTCTTTTTTAAGTTGAATTGAAAACTTAAATACAGCACGCATTTTCAGCCCCCCCTCCCCCCTTCATGAACCTGAAGACAAGAAGAGAGGCGGGAGGGAGAAATATACTGGGTGAATCCTAAAGCAACAGAGATGGAGGCAGTGAGAAAATATCAATGTCCTTTGTGAAATTGTATATGTGTGTGAATCATTCATAGGTCTATAATGATATCGCAGCAGGTTAGAGACTGAAAAAGAGATGTTGCTTCAATGAGACACACTGTGAGTGTGTGTGTGTGTGTGTGTGTGTGCGCGGTTAGGTTACACTGATCTAGTCATAAATATTTTCATTTTCATTTCTCAAAGAAAACTTAATTTATGGACATTGTTGTAAATCTGCTTGTAATAAAATCACGGCAGATCGATTCTAAACTGAGCCTCATAACCACGACATTGTGAAAAATTAAACATAATACTGAACGAAAACATTTTCAGCTACTTGCCAGCTGGAGTGCCAGCAACGTTTGTCATTTTCCACTTATTTCTTTCAGTTTGATCTCAGCCAACAAAAGACTCTCTCTGGGCTCCTTAATAAAAAAAAAAAGGTGGCTTCAGTGTTTGACATTCATATTTAATTATCACAGTCTTAAGTGTCAAAACATCAACGTCTACTCTATCCAGTTTGGACTGAGACACGGGGGACAGAGCAAATACTGTGTAATGCTTAGCTGTTACACATGGAGCCACATTACGTCAGTTCAGGAGGTTGGCATCTTTGTTCGCTTGATTCAGTGGTTTATCTTTATAAATATATATATATCATTGTTAGCATGTTGACATTTGTATGTAGCTCAAAGGACAGAGTTGCTAGCATTTTTGTACAACATATATTAATATATATATATATATATTTCTCCCCACTCTGTTCTTTACTATAAACTGTCCAATAAAAGAAGTATTGGTAACACTTTCTATGAAGGTCATCGCTATAATGACTTATGCATATATTTATAAAGGATATAATGCGTCCATAAGACATTATAACAGTTGTTATAATCACTTACAAACATGCATTAGGCGCTATAGCGAAGTTCATAATGTATTATGACCTTTTGATTTAACATCATAGAAAGTGTTACCGAAGTATTTGGCAAATAATCTTTTGCCCTTCACATAATAGATTTAAAAACCATACATTTTTGTTCCATTATCTACTCTATTAACAGTAAACCATTGCTGCTGGTTTCATCCATTTTTTGTCCAACATAAAGCCAGTAAGGAATTCAGCAGCCAATAAAAATAAATCTCTCTGTTTTGCTTATCAAAGCAAAAACAAATCCATTAGTGGTCCCTTGTGCATGACAGTAATTTATTTTCATTGGAAATTGGCCCTAAATAATGTTTTCTCAAAAATAATAGCCGTTATTTGGACAGCTGAGTGATATTAGATCAGAACACATCTGTGTGTGTGTGTGTGTGTGTGTGTGTGTGTGTGTGCTGTAGGTGTGTCCATGACTGTATTTGTTACAAATATGGGTCAGTAGCCTCCAGTAGTAAAACAGAGGGCCATCGCCCTGCGGATCTAACAGATAGTGTAAGTCAGCACTGGTCTAATCAAAGTTTTTCTCAATTGCTTAAACACATTCCTTAAAATGATGCCTCTTTTTCTCAAAACTCTAAACACAAATCAAAGTGCAATTATTAGAAATATTGCTTGTGGTTCTTTTCACATGATGAACACAACAAAAGGAATAACAAATGTAAATATTTGCATTTTTATTCCTTATATATAAACCACTATACTGTCTGGTACAACACACCAAACAACTAATTATTCTGCCCCAGCGTCCTGTCTTTGGTCTGAGACAAGCTAGAGATTCTCTCCACCTCCTTCTCCACCTCCTCCTCCCTCCTCCGCTCTACTCCTGCTCCGCGTCCTCCACCTCCTCATCTTCCTCCTATCCCATCTCTCTTTCTTCACCTCTTTCTCCTTTCCATACTGCTCTTCCTCCTCCTCCTTTCTGGTGTTCTACACCTTTTTCTTCAGATTTCTCTGAATCCATTATTCCAAAACTGAGTGAACTTACTCCGGCCCTTTTATCTATCTATTGAAGCTTCTGATTGGTGTGTTATCAATTTTGACTGTTTGTGTTTCCACATGGGTAGCTGTGTGCTAATTTAGCTCAACCTGTGCTGACTTGAGTGAACAATATTTAATGTAAGGCAATAAGACATGAAGGGATTTGTGTGTATATTTTAGGGAAATGGGTGTGCTTTTTGAAAAATGGAGTTATGGTTTTGAAATTTTTATTTAAGCAATTGAGAAAAACTGTAATGCTGCATTGTTGGATGGATAGCAATATAATAGCAAATTCCAGTTGCTATTATAAAAATAGCAACCCACCACTGACAGTGAGTTATCACCTGGCTGACTTTTGAAGAAGCTTTGATTTGTGTTAAATTAGCCAGATATTTCTAAACAAACTATATTGCAAGATGTTTTAACATTTGCACTCTGTTTTGATATTTCATTACCCATGTTGTACTTGCCTTCCCCTAAATTAAAGTTACAGATATCAATAAAAAGGCATTGATGCCTTTCAGAACTCTTCAGTTACTTAACTAGGTGGACTTTGATATCGATACCAATCTACTCATTAAACGGTTGACTTGCTTTCTTTTAGCGTTTGTACGTAAAGCAATCAGAATGTCAGGCCAAATGCATACACAAACAAGTGAAAATCACTGAGCACTAAAGGGCAAAAGCTTCTCCTTCCCTCCATGCTACGGTGCCTTTTTCCAATACATATTACCTAATAGGATGTGAGAGGAGTGTTGCCTTCTTCACTCCCTGACTGAAGCTCGTACAGACAGACACACACGGATTGAACCCAAGGGACAGGCATTGCTGAAGTTGAACTGGAGGCCAATGAGATTCCGTTGGCATTCACCACTCTGATAGTGAAAAGGAGTGAAAGAGTCCTCTCTAGTATCCATCACATGTGCAGAGGGTAACAAACACACACCTGGAGAGCAAGGTCTCTATATTTATAGCCAACCTTAATCCCTAACATTATCATTTATTTCAGCTTTGGCACTCTCTAGCTGGGTGTGTGCATGTGTGTGTACTGTATATGTGTGTTAATCTCTCTATATTTATCACCTTGTTAATTCCCAGCTTTAACATTCATTTAGTCTAAATCTCCCCATCTCGATGTGCCTGTGTTCTATGTGTGCATATCTGTATGCATGCCTGTGTGTCTCGCTTTATTTATTGCCCTATTAGTTTCCAGAATTACCAGTTATACACTTCCTCTGCAGTTGTGCATTTTGCCCTATATTTAATTTAATTCGTAACCATTAACTCAGTGTGATGCTCAGTGGCTACACAGTATGTCAAAGGTTTGTGGCACGAGGCTGACAAATATCTAGAGAGGCTGAGTGAGGAGGCCAAACCCGACCACAAATGAAAGGAGACAAATACAGCGAATACATGCAGCCCGTTTAAGTTTGTGCAGGATGTATGTCTCAGCTTAAAGGCATTAAAAGGCTCCAATAAATTTAAAATTGATGTTATAGATGTGATTCAAAAATGGCTTGAAAATGAGCCGTTTCAATGTGAGCTGGCATGTAGTGTGAAGGGCAAAGTAAGGAGAGTGTTAAAGATAAGTATTTAAAGAGAAAGTGTTAAAATAAACTGAAAAGAAAAGTGAGTGCGACTTCAAGTGAACTCAGGTAAATGTCCTCCAGAAATGCACATTTCGTCTCCATTTGTCTCGTCTCACTTGGCACATCTTTCAAGTTGTGTTTTACATTTTGTTTTGGACACTTGCCAGGTACTGAAGTATTCCTGCTGAGAGGAACTAAAGAAATATCATCCCTTCACACGTTGGATGCGCGCTCAGAGGCTTGGGAGTAGATCAGCCATTGCTCACTTGGACACACACACTTAACCCACACAGTTTAACAATTGTGTGTGTGTGTGTGTGTGTGTGTGTGTGTGCGTGGTCTCTGTACTAGCCAGCCCTCTGTCCTTGTCCTTGGTTAAGTGAGAGGGGTTCATGGCTGAGTTGAGCTAATTGTTTGACAGTGGTTAACACATGTGTGTCTGTGTGTGTGTGTGTGTGTGTGTGTGTGTACTAATTGCATTGCAGTCATTAGTAGCAAAAGCCTTCTTAAGTGCAGAGGTCAATTAGAATAATTAGCGACCACTTCTTCCCTGATTTTCTCCCTCCCCACGGTCACAAATAGAAGTTATGTCACATTGCAAAATCCTGTGGCTGTGGTGTGAGCATTTAACCAGAAATGAGATATTTTGAAAACAATGTGTTTGTGAGGAGGCAAAAAGCAACATGCATGCAACAGCAGATGAAAATACACATACAAATGTATTGTAACATTACATACATTGACTACAATAGGAAAAGTTTAATGTAGAAGAAACTGCTTGGCGTAAAGCAATGCCTAGCTTGACTGTTGATACAGTTAGAAGTGACAGTTATTGCTTTTTGCCTCCTCTCCTGTATACCTTTACCATTACCATTTACCCCCACTTCCTTCATTCCCTATTCATGGCCTTTTATGCTCTTTCTATCTCTCCCCTTTGTTTTTGACCTTTCTCAACCTCTTTTGTCCCCTAAGCTCATTTTCCTATCTTGTCAATCTTGTCCTCCTTCTCCCTCAATTTCCCCCCTCTTATGACCTCAGTGGTTTGACAATTGTGGTTGACAAGGCACATCAGACCTGGAACCAAATTCTCATAGGTTGGTAAAATGAACCACATCCCCCTTTTAAAGAGAGGCTCATTCATTGCTCAGAACATTGTGGTTTTACAACTGATATTGTATCATTATGAAAGACAGGCAAATCATAGCTCTGTTTTGCATACATTTTACATGATTTTTCAGTGGCTAATAATTACAAGTTTAGCTGGAGTAAATCCTCCTTACACAATTTCCTGACTTCTCCACAGAAGTGCTTACAGTTACTGTACCTTCCCTTGGCTTGATGAATGTATACATCCATTAAACAAATAGTTGTTTGTGCTTGACTAAGACAAACTAAAAGATATAAACGCAAGAGGGAGAGATTAAAAAGGGGGGTGGGCTGGCAGGCAAACTGTCCTTCTGCAGAATTAATAAGTAACCAGAATTATATTGAGCAGTGACACAAAAATGCCTAGTTTGAGAGCCACACCTATTTCTTAAGGTTCTTACAATGTGTGCATGAAGCTAAAAAATAACCAGACATGATAAGAGAAACCCAACTTACCAAATAGAAACCCACACAGTTTAACAATTGTGTGTGTGTGTGTGTGTGTGTTTGTGTGTGTGCGTGTGTGTGTGTGTGTGTGTGTGTGTGTGTAGTGTGTACCAGACAGAGAGATTAGAGGGAGACAAACACGAAGAAAAGAGCAAGGCAGGGCAAACAGACACAGGTAGAGATGAAGCGATAGACTCAGAATGATATAGTTTAGAATCCATGTGTTGCATTCAGCATACATATAGTGTCTGTTTTTGTCAGAAGGTCTGTGTATTCTGTGAAATGGAATGAAACAAGACAGTGGATTAAATATCAGGAGGGCAAAATGTCTGGTGGAACAATACAAACCATCTAAAAACAGCTGTCGGATTACGCCTTAAAAACCCACTGGATCACACTACTCACACACTCACACACACACACACACACACACACACACACACACACACACACACACACACACATACACAGCCTTGTGGCACTATCTTCGTAAGGACCTTTTATTGAGATAATGCATTCCCTAGCCCCTAACCTAATTCTAACTTGAACCCTTAAACCATGTCTTGACCCTCAAAAACCCTTTAAGCTTGTGGGGTCCCGGATTTTGGCCCCAACAAAGCTGTCAGACCCCACAAATATAGTGGAATCCCAGTTTTTGGACCTCATGAACATAGTAAAACTAGACACACACTCTCACATAAGCCTGCAGGTCTCACAGATGAATATAAATGTTTGTGCCTGGCTGAGTTTGTCTGAGTTGCTTTGAGGGCCACTGAGCAAACGACAGGTGTATCAATCTGCTGCATGTCTCTTGATTGAATAAACCAGCCAATAAAACAAAGTAAATCTTGTTGTGAAACAAGATGTTGTGGGAAGGCTAAGGCTGAATTCAGACCAAATTTAGACGATGCTGCAAAAACCTCCCATTCGTTTTGAATGGAGGTGATCGGTTTAGGCTGTGGCCGTGGGGGCCGCAGGGGATGCCAGAAAAAGACGCAGCAACCTTAGGCTACAAAATCTATTTTTGCAGAAACGGAACCGCTACGGTGGCCACAGTGCTCCACACTGAATGAAGAGAGGGAGCACAGGTAGTGAGAAAGCTGGTGAATCAGATAAATAAAGCTTTATTTTGTGACACAGCAGTTATAAAAAGCAGAAATAACCCACAACCCCCAGTGCCACCACACAACCCTGCAACTAATAGCAGAAAAGCTGGATGTAGTCTGAACACAGCCTATAAATTGGTTGTAATTTTTAACTTAATGTTCCGTACATCTGCAGGTGAAGAACCTATTAGAAGTATATTATCTTCTGGAATATGAGAATAATTACATTTTGGAATAAGATTACAAGAAATGTCTCTTATTTGATGAGTGGTTAAACAGGTGTACACTAAGTTATGATATGGAAAACTGGCCAGCGAGGTCAGATTTTCAGTTCATCATGACGTCATTCATTGGGGCTGTCTCTTTAAATGCTATCCACATTTTCATCTCAGTTTGGTAGAGCACTTTGCATGCACACCTACACATGAGCAGATGAGGTGGAGAGGGACCAGACTGTATTGATTTAAAGTGGACATTTTCTCCACAACATACAGGGATTGCTTGTTAGGTTCCACATGATAAACAGCAGGCAGGATAAATGGGTCTTATTACTATTCATCCTGGAAAGATATTGAGAAAACATCTTTCAAAGGGGACCATAAAAGAGGCATTTCACCTATTGTATCATATTATTTCCATTGAATCATTTCACTGAAGTGTATTAAAATACTTAGTGGATTAATAATCAAAATCAAACATATCAACTTGTGTTAAACCTTCCAATTTCTTTGTAATAAATTGGCCTTATCTTGGAGGTGAATGGCTCTTCTGAAAGCAGGTTAACTCAGGAATCAAACCTCCTGCTAAGAGAATAAGGGAGATGTTCTCGCTGACGTGGGGCCTGTCGCTGCTACTATCCATCTATTGGCATGTCTGTCACTGTTCTCAATGTTAATTCCAGACACTGAAACACAATCACAGCAGCAGGGGAAATAAAGCTCAACTAGAGAGAGATTGAAATGACAGCACACTCCACTGATCCCTGGCTAAATAGAGGTCAGCAATAAATCAAGGCCGGCTCGGAAGAGCTACTGTTAATGAGAACAAAGAGCGACAAAGAGAAGGATAGAGGGTGGAAAAATTTTCAAAACTAGATACGTGTGTGCGTTTGAAGATGTGTGAGTCTCTGTGTTTATTAGTGTGTGTATTGTGCATACATTACTCTCCCAACTACATCCGTATGTTATGTTGAAGTGTGTGTGTGTTGCCTTCTGGGAGTGAGAGATTACAAAGCAATCTGCTATGCTTTAATTAATCTGGTCTGCTTTGCGGATAACATGTAGCCTCTATATGTATGTGTTTAAACCTCAATGTGCTTTATTTGTGTGCTACAATTGTTACCACTACTAACTGTACGTTTACTACATGTCTATAACATTTCTCTCTTCTAGTTTACAGCTCTTGTCCCCGGCTGAGTCACTGTCTTTGTCGTTGCATGTCAGTCTTTGTTCTGCTAGAAGTTGCAGCCAGCCAACAGTGGCTTCCATTGTTGTGCTCACATTTTTAATACCCATTTCTCCACTCCCACACAAGTTAATTCAATTGTCTGGGAGCCACATAATTTTTCCCACAGCACTGCAGACTGCATTGTGGGCTGAGTTGTAAAATGTGGTTGCTTCCTCTCTCATGGACACCAGGTGGACAGTCTGTCTAATTACATGCAGGCATGCCAGTAACGGTTGGTGCCTGTCCAATTGTGTACTCGCATGTAAATAGGTTCAAGGATGGCAGCGCCTTTTCTAATCATGTCCTTCTATGCAAATAAGGTTCAGATGTAGTTCAGCCAACCTCATGGTTCACAATTAGTGAATATAGAGACATAGACACAAATCTGCGAATTCAGCTTGATCACAAAAAATGTTTGAGCAGTAGCTGCTTCATTTACAGAGTCCTGTGTATGCTGTCTCACTGTCACAGTGTCTCCCTGTCTTTTCTTACTGGGACACTTGAATAGAACAGAACCATTGTTAATGTTATTAGTAACACTTGTGCTTTTCCTACAATGACAAGTAAATGTCTGCTGCTGTTTTGAACCTAAATGTTTTATGTCTGCAACTAAAACCAAGTGTTTCTGGTTAAAAAAAAGGGACTGCATTTTTGCATTTGCTAATATGACAACATTGCTGTGCCACTGCCACTAGTTACGGTTAGCGGCTACATTAGCCATATTTATCTACCATAACCACAGTACATTATTACTTTTCAAGGCACATACCAGCACAGCTTTTGGATACTTTTGCTCTGTGGACAGCCGCTGTCCTGCTCACGTTGGCTCTGGTTGTTTTCTTGCTTGATTTTTGAACAATGTATAAATTAAGCCAAACACAATTTCTGATGACTTTCAAGTCATAGATGAAAGTTAACACGACTTCAACATAAGTCAAGCTCAAATACTTGGTTACTGCATACCAAGAACTCCTTTTGGTTGACTGACGCGGGTTCGGCTCCAAAAGCTGGCTGAGGTGTAATATGCTCTCCAGCAGATTGATGAAATCTAGTCAAGCTCTACTGCTCTATAATCATAGAAAAAACTCATATTGCCACAAAGGAAACCTGTTAGTAAGAGACCACAGTAGTAGTA
The DNA here is from genome assembly GCF_014851395.1 of Micropterus salmoides. NCBI lineage: Eukaryota > Metazoa > Chordata > Actinopteri > Centrarchiformes > Centrarchidae > Micropterus > Micropterus salmoides. The sequence continues at coordinate 21,471,613 of NW_024040152.1, forward strand.
CTTCTGCCATTCATGACGTTAGAAACCGTCAGTGGACAGTGGAAGTTTAAAGAAACAGAGATTTGGCAAATTATTCAGGTACATCATCCCATGACTAATACACAATGTGCACATATATTTAAACTTTGGCAAGCATCAACGTAATTCAAATCTTTATCCTATCAGATCTGACTGAAATTGTGACCTCTCTACTGTTAAAAGAACTGAAATTAAGGACCATGTCAGCACTACATGTAAACCTTTGACTCCCATATAAACAGAAATACAAGAACACACACACAATAGTAAAGACTATCTTGTGCTCTGCCATGGCAGTTTGTTTTAGTTAAAGAAAGATTTTGGTGCCAAACAAACCTGTTTCTTATTAGTTAGCCACAGAGATGGACAGAGAGAGACATTTTGCCCTCTCACTTTTTTCTCCCTCTCTCCTTCACTTGTTCCCATTCCTCCCTTTCACACTTTCTTATCCCTCATATGCGCACACGGAAACAGTTCCCCACTGTTCCCCAGTAACTGCACTTTGACCAGCAGCAAAGGCGTTAGATGGGAAGAGAAAAAGGGAGAAGGAGGAGAAAGACGAAAGGCAGATGTGGCAGAAGGAGCAGAGGGACATTTTACAAGCCTGCTATTGTCTGGCAGAGAAGAGAGATTCAATAGAAACTACAGTAGTTAGATACTGGAAGCATTCTCCATGTCACCCATTGTTGGGAGGGACACATTTATGATTGCATATTTATGTGTGAGACCATGTATGGCTTTGATTTCCTATCCCTTGATTACCAAATTAAATTCAGATATATACTACAGATTGGTGAAATCGTTTTATCACTTTCTGCACCCCTAGAATGTTTGCAAACAAGACCCTGATTAGCTATTTCTAAATCCTTCATAAATTCTTAACTAGTTTCAAAGTAGTGATGTTCTAAATCAGGTATAGAGCTTAAGAAATGACAGTAAAGACAGCAGACTTTAGGGGTAGAAACATTTGTAGCCAAATAAAATATTAATGTGAACTGCCTTTGTAAAGCCCCACAACCCTGTACGCAGGATAAGCGGTTGATGATGGATGGATGGATGGATGGATGGATGGATGGATGCCTTTGTAAAGGACTTTATTCATATAATCTATGGTCAAAAATCTGTGTTAGTTTGAACTAACCTAACCTAGTCAACGTTATTAAAGTCTAATGTTTTATAATTTGAGCCATATTTTTTTATGTGAAATGTAATTTAAAGTGTTCCCAGTTTACATCATTATTTTAAACAAATGTGTGGTCAAGTGTCTTGAACATATTAGTTATTTTGCTCTTCAGTCTAAATGCGTCACATATTGGTAGGCTAACGCTAGTTCTATCAGTAAGTTAGCTATCCAGACAGTAGACAGACAGACAGTGCTGGATCAGTGTCTAAGATAGAGGTGCATGACACATGCATGAACAAATCATGAGCGTAATTTTGAAAAAGTTAGTTTGAAAAAAAAACCCACACTGATGTATTATTAGCGCACATTTAGGCAAAATCAAGTAAATGCAACAAAAACATAAATTATTCCTGGAATATTTTTCAAATTTAAAAAAGAAAGTGGTGTGAGATTTGTGCAATGGGAAGATTTGCAATGTTGCTCAAACTACCTTTCAATAGAAGACTGTAGGAAAGCAAAGCAGATTTAACTAAATAATTGAAAAAATGAACAACACATTCAGTATTCATGAATAATATGTGCAGCAAGACAAATTTCCAATGAGTTTCTGCTGTCAGAGCGGGAACTTCACTGCTATTGGATAGTCTTGATTGATTATCAGTGTTAATAAATCAAAATAAAACAGTTAAATATGTGAAAATAACATTAATTAAAGCTTATTTGATGAAAAAAAAAATTCACCCCTCCTGTTTTCAGAGTGTAGATCTTGATCAAGTACACTTCAGCAGAATAGTTGCTTTATGATCTTGGAGCAGATTAGTGTCCTGTAGAGTCACATCCCCTGAACAACTACTGTAGGTAAGACAACCCAATAAAATTAGCAAAGCATGCAATTTGAACGTAATTAGATTTGTTAGTATTTCATTACTTAACACAAACCTTAAATCTACTGTTGCTTGAAATGAACTTCTACCCACTTAACAAAGTCCTACAAAAAATACATTAAAGTTTGTAAAGCTTAGGGAACTGGTGACAGAAAACTGAGCATAATGTAGTGCACACACTAATGTGAGAAATCATAACCTGGGCAAAATGAAATAACAGTAAAACACATCGTTGACTCAGGCTTTCATGTTTACTGAGATGGATTATCTACCTTATAGAAGGTGTTTCTCAAACTATATACGAATGAATTGCATCTAATGATTTCTTCTAGGAAAATCGCCCCTTGATAACCAGCTATACTGACTGTTTACAGACGTCAGCAGGGATAATGTGAAGGCAACCTTGATTATTGGTTCAGATGTGAACCGCCAGTGTTAAGGACATTCTCACCAACCTGGCAACAATAGGCTAGAGTAAGGCCAGCGAGCTGTAATTAGCTGTAATTACGACCATCTAATCCTCTGTTTACTCGCCTTCGTCTGTGTTGATGGCTCTTAACATTGTACTGTACCCCTCTCTCCCTCTTTTACTCTTTCTTTTCTTAACCATAAGATCCCTCGTCTCTCTATTTACCCACATTGTGAGCAGCAGTTCCTATAGATACTAACACCCCCTGAACGTGTCTCATTTTTTATTATAGAATAGCTCCTCAGGTGATCTGAGTCAACGTGTGTGTCTTCAGTCGTTTTTAAAGTAGCCTTTCTGGTGCGTAGTTATGGTTCTTTCTTTCTATTTCTTAGAGTTTCTTTAAAGGCCACTTTTGTTTGTTTTGTAAGAAGGAAAGCTCTAAGAATTATCTTTTCACTCTTTGGCCTCTTAGCCTTTTGCCATTTTGCTGAAACTCTCAAACTGAGCTGCGCCTTCTCTTCTCTTTTCAATAGGATAGTAGAATAATTAAAATAATTTGCTTGGCTAGTTTATTCCACTCTAAAAGAGTGCTCCTTAAAAAACTTTTGGGGAAATGTGACCATTATATGCCTGAACTCTGAAGGATATATTCATTATCAAATGTGATGCATTTGCAAACCAAAGATTGTCATCAGCATCTTTCGACCTTGTTGTCTTCCCTTCTCGTCTCTGTCTGCCGCCTGTAGCAGATGGATGGTTCAAACAGTCAGACAGACACAGACAGCAGACAGAAGGCTCTGTCTGGAAAATAATTTCTTGAAACAGATACCTGCGCTATACAATTGTACATCGTTACATAAGGTGTCTTCCATGAATTTATAATCTTGAGACAAATAGAAGCACAATATATAAATAATACTAAATACAGGTAAAAAAGGAGCTCAAAACAAAAGGCTAATTGCACAGAGGGTATAGGTCAATGTGTCACGTTGGTATCATTTGTACAAATAGAAAGAGAGAGAATAATTACATACATATTATTTTGGAAACAAAATAGATTGCTTGCGAAAATACAAATTACAGTCTCAGCACTTTCTATGTTCCATCTATTCCATGTGTTGCTACTCAAGGCCACCAGCCACCTGTTAATGTTAACTTCAGAGTCATTCATGCAAGTGTGGTTTTCTGAAAAATATCCATGAGACTAGGAAGGAAAATGTGATTTTGCCACCACCAAACAACAACTTAATTTAGCTTATTGTGCATTACTTTACAGTTGATAGTTGCCAGTGTACAGAGAGAAGAACACAGGGGGAAACTAAGTTGTAACAAAGGTAACAAAGACTAACCCAGGATATTATAATTAGCCTTATGCACCTGAGCCACTAATCTAACATCTGTTGTTGGTGATAAATGTAACCTTTTACTGTGCTGTCCTAATGGAAATGTTAAAAAACTACTCCCCCAATCATGCAGCAGTTGAATTATCTACATTGACTCATATGGTATCGCTCCACTCTCCAACGGCACTGTAACAAAATGCAAAGTAATAATTCACATTTCCTACAGTCAGCACTCTTTTATTGCCTGTCTTCATTTAGTCCAACCTTATCAGCATGTTCTGGTTTATTCACTATTACTTTTGTAGACAGCTAAGGGATTGTATGATGCAACTTTAAGTGGATGTATTCATTTGTAGGATATCATACAGGGCAGGATGACAAGACAAGCAGTTATTGAATTATGATAAATGAAACAATAAAAGTGTGTGTGTGTGTGTGTGTGTGTGTGTGTGTGTGTGTGAGTGTGTGTGTGTTTGTGTGTGTGACAGCTTCCAAGCCTCACTGTTATTTTCAGGTGGGAGGTTTCACGTGTGAGATTTCCTTTTGAAACTGTCCTTCAAATGAAGAGTGAGTCAGTTTTCAAATAACTTGTTTTGAGAGTAATTCCAAGAAGAAGAGGTTAGGAGATATTATGGGGGAAAGAAACCACAGAGTTCAAAGGAAGCTCTCATTATTTTTCTATTTTTACATCATGTATTGTACATGTTTTTAGAGCAAGATAAGAAGAGGAGATGTAGGATATGTGTTACAGATTTGAAGTTTGTATTTGTGTCACTGTATTGTGCAAAGATGCAACGAAAATGGTCTGTCTATTTTACTATTTATTTTTTTATTTTTTTATTTTTTATTTGGTGAACAGAATGTTTTGAAATAAAAAAGACTGAAACTTGCACACTTGAGGTGTGAATTTTCTGAGTTTTGGCTGAGAAACCTGCACATCAAAAGTAAAACATATTGTTTTTAATGGGAGTTATCTTTTCAATTACCTATTATAAGTCCTTTATTCTGTCTGTTTTTCTCTGGTTGCGGTCAGTTTTAGTCCATTCAGTTTGCCTTCTGTCCTTTTAGTTGATCAGTTTGTGTGCCACACTGAGGCCATTGCTGACATTGTGATTCTGGTGGACGGCTCCTGGAGTATTGGCCGGCTCAACTTCCGGTTGGTCCGCATGTTCTTGGAAAACCTTGTCAATGCCTTTGATGTTGGCTTCGATAAGACAAGGATAGGTGGGTCTCTGCTCCCTGATCTGTCTGTCAATATTTTAATGGCCTTAATACAGGTATTTTACAATTGTAAGGAAATATTGGTGCTTTTTATATCAGCTATTGTATGAGAGGACAATAAAAATGAAAAGTTGTGCTTGTTTAAATGTGTGTTTCTAGGTCTGGCTCAGTACAGCGGTGATCCCAGGATAGAGTGGCATCTAAATGCTTTCTCCACTAAAGATGCTGTCATTGATGCTGTCAAGAACCTGCCCTACAAGGGAGGAAACACTCTCACAGGTGCTGAATTTCACTGATACTACCTTTTTTTTTTACTGTTAACCAATACTGGATATTATTTTAGCTTGTTTGTTGTTTACCTTTTTCTTTTCTCCCTTTTGGCTTTGTCCTCTCTTGTTTTTCTGTACAATCCTGGTACTATCACTGTATACTCCTTCCCCATTCTTCTCCTGTTCCTGTTCTTTATTGCCTTTTATCTCTTGAATATTTTTTCTCTCTTTATCTCCTTTTCCGTTATTCTTTCATCCACCCTGCTCCCTCTCCCTGTGTCTTCCTTCCTCATCCCTCTCCTCCTTCTCTTTCTCTGTCCTCGTTTCTCCAGGCCTTGCGTTGACATATATCTTGGAGAACAGTTTCAAGCCCGAATCTGGCTCGCGGGTCAGTATTCCCAAAATCGGGATCCTCATCACAGATGGGAAGTCTCAGGACGATGTCATACCACCTGCGGAGAGCCTGCGAAATGCTGGTGTTGAGCTGTTTGCTATTGGTGAGAATCGACACACACACACACACACACACACACACACACAAACATACTGATGCAGAAGAGAAGAAGTCTTAGGAAGACTTCCATCTGGTCTAAATCCTTGCCAGTGATGTTTCTTTGAACTGAACTTACTCCATACTGTAATGCCCTATTGTGCTCTTTTTGCATTTACTGTATATGGAGAATGGTGACACAAGTGTTGTCTCTAAATGTTATGAAATAATCATGTATTTGCCCTTACCTTCCCAGGTGTGAAGAATGCCGATGAGAATGAGTTGTACTCCATCGCCTCAGAGCCGCCAACACTCACGTCTATAATGTGGCTGACTTCAACATCATGAGCTCCATAGTAGAGGGACTGACCAAAACAGTGTGTGAACAAGTGGAGCAACAAGACAAGGACATCAAGCAGAGTAAGGAAACAACGGGACAGAGAGCGAGAAAGAGAAAGTCATGCATACTCAGACAAGCATTTTTATGCATTAACATGGAAACTAGAGTAGTAACTACACTCTGCAATCTCTACACTCTTGTAATTTTATAGTAGTAGTCAAGTCAATAATGTGCAGTGTAATTACTTTTTAATGTAAATGACTGAAGGATAGAAATAGCCAAGATCATAGTCACAAGCTAGGTTTTGTTTGGTGTGAATCTAACCCTGTATATTTAGATAAAGCTTGAGTGGCCAGAGATGGTCGTATTTAATGCAAAGTTTCTCCATTGGGAGGGAGGTATCATATAACAGCTAAATAGAAATGATATCTCGCTATAAAATGGTGATTATTTTAGGACACTATGTCTTCTTTCTTCCTCCTGCTCCTATTTCTCAGTTTTTCCTCTAATAAGTTTCCATCTCGGGTAGATAAAAGAGATGGAAAAACAAAAAAGAGGACGTCTATGAAGGGACACCATAAATCCTGTGTTATATGTTTTGATTGTATTTCAACACTATCTCCTTTGCTCTGATCCACAGTGGATGTGAGTTTTTCTACTTAAAAGTTCCTCACTGGGAGGAGATGTAATGTAATCTGATGCAGTCTCTTTATCCTTCTTTTTTGTCTGCTTGTATTTCTTCAGAACAGACACCAGAGACGATAGGGGCACCACTAGACCTGGTGACATCAGAAGTGGGGGCCAGAAGCTTTCGGGTTTCATGGAGCCACGCCCCCGGAAGTGTAGAGAAATACAGAGTGGTTTATTACCCTGCTCAGGGAGGAGAACCACAGGAGGTATAACTGTTTGTTTTTTTTTACTAAAAACACCACTAAATTTACTCTATTGATTTTTTTTAAATAGAAGGAAAAAAATTTGAGGGAAAAGCTGAGGGAGTGAACAACCATACAAGCAAATTTTGCACCACATAAAATAAAAATAATATCCACGCCATTGTAAGCACACATCTAAAAAATTCTGATGACGTTCACTGTTATCTGAATGCTATATAGACATAGAAACATAAGCAAGACCCAAAAGAGACTGAGGTCAAGATGCTCAGTAGCAGCTCAGAGAGGTGGGTTTAGGCCGGAGTACGCTCTGTCTTTCCATCATATTTACTGCTTTACCAGTGGGAGTTGCTGTATCTGGGGTCTTCGAGCAGGTGTATGGATTGAGCTAAGTTTTTCCCTGAGACGCTGGTGGTATCATTCATCATACTTCTAGCTCTCATCCCTCCATTCACAACTCCCCTGAACATTTATGCAGGTAATGAAGGCTCGCTAGAAATGATAGTCTGGCTGATCCAGGCACCTGCTTGATTTTTCCAGAACATTTGACCAAAGAAACCATTAAATCTTTCGCTTAGCTGGGTTTTACAGGGACCAGATGGTCTGGAGCAGCATGTGAGGAGACCTTTCCAGCTGGCTCAGCCCAGACCTAATCTGTATCACAACTGTCTTCCATTCAGATCAGAATGAAAAAATTTTTTTTTCTGTTTGTGCTTTATCTCATTCAATAAATCGATTGTGTTTTCTTCCTCCTCTACTGTTTTCTTTCGGTCTCTCTTTCGTGCCCTGCCTTCGTCTCTCTTTCCTCTTCATTTGTCATTTTCATCTTCCCCTAATTTATTGCCCCACTTTCCCCTTTACCTGCCATTCTTTGTATCTTCCATCCATCTTTCATGCCACCCCTCCACACACGTGCACCCCAGGCTGTAGTGGATGGTAGTGAGACTTCAGTGGTGTTGCAGCACCTCAGCTCTTTCACCAAGTACCAGCTGGCTGTGTTTGCTGTGTACGCAAATGAGGCAAGTGAGGCTCTGAGAGGATCAGAAACAACCCGTAAGTTTATTCTTACACTCAAACACACATCCAGAATTATACTTACAAAACCTTACACCAATGCTTCAGTCATCACGAGATCGCAAGTTAATTACAATGGCTTAAAGGTCTGACAGCCGTGAAAGCCAGATATATTTTTTTTTAATGCAGGACGATGAAAGCACAGTGAAGATTTTTTTCACTTCCACTAAAATGAAAATCCTGGCAAAAACTATGTGTTGTGATATTATGACAATTTATAAAACTCAAACCACGTAATCAAGACCAACTCACAATACTTGGTTTATTAGTCCTCCTCAATTGATCTTTGCTGTGTGTTTGCGTACATAGTGGCCCTGCCCACAGTGACGGGGCTCGAGCTGTTTGATGTGACTCATAACACTATGAAAGCAAGATGGGACAGGATTGATGGAGTCTCCGGGTACATGCTACTGTATGCACCGCTTACAGAGGGAGCAGACTTGGATGAGAAGGAGGTATTTAAAAAAGAAAAAGAGAAAAAAAGATGTCTTGAATAGATAAATGCTTATAGTAACTTAGCAACTTCGCAGCTAAGAGCCCTAAGTTTTGTTTCAAACATTGTAATTTGTACATTTGTGCGTCCCCAGGTCAGGGTATCAGATGCAGTGACAGAGCTGGAGCTTGAGAGGTTGATCCCTCACACTGAATACACCGTCACTGTTTATGCCATGTACGGGGAGGAAGCCGGTGATCCTGTTTCAAACCAGGAAACTACATGTAAGTTATGCACATGCACACGCGTACCATTTTTTAACTGTAAGCCTTAACCCTCAAACGGCCCTTTGGGGAGGGGAGGATAGGACAGAATGTCCTCTTCTTCCAAAAAAGTCTGCACCCTCAGACTGGTTACCGCAAAGCTAGAAGTGCAAGAGAATATAAACACACATCAAAGGCTTACTCTTTCTCTCTCTCTCCCCTCTCAGTACCACTGAGTCCTCCAAGCAACCTCCAGTTCTCTGATGTCACTCACAACTCCGCCCACATCAGCTGGGACCCTGTGCCCAGAGAAGTTAAAGGTTACCGCATCGTGTGGATCAAGACAGACGGACTAGTCGCAAAGGAGGTGTGACTTCATCCTTATTTCAAAATTTTTTTGTGTGATTTTTAAAATATGATTATATTTGACAGCAGCTGGAGGAGACAAGATGAGAAAAAGTGAAAAAACAAGCTGGAAGGCTAGAACAAAGAGGAGATGAATTGTATTGATTGTTCTTTCTAGTATGAAAAGGTCAGACTAAAATGAGTATTGAGCACTGATTTAAACCATCTTTGAAAATAAACTGGTATTGCAGTTGCACTGGAGTGATGATGTGGGTGTGCATGTGAATAAGCGCAAATTGGAAAAACTCCAAAAACTTGCACATACAGTTGAAATTAGTCCCTGTGTCCAATGTGTTCATAGAATACTAGCAGCACATGTTTTTGTATAGACATATCTGTGGATTTCTGGGAGGATATGTCATTGTATGTGTCTGTGTGTGTTGTGCAGGTGGTGGTGAGTGGTGGGAACTCCTATGACCTTTATGACTTGTCGCCTCTGATGGAGTACTCAGTGGCCATCTATACCGTGTACGACGAGGACCAATCAGAGCCACTCACAGACAGATTCACTACCAGTAAGAAACTGTTGCTTTTAAACTGTGAGGATACATTGTAAGATGCAGTAGTTAGTTAGTTTGCTTTTGGGCCTCATTGCAAACCCTGAATTCCAGTATAGTCCAGTAGATGACCAGTGTTGCCACCAGTGGTAATTATAAAGTGCATTTGTTCATTTGCTTTCTTTTATTATACTCCATTTTTTCTTCCACATTGGTGTTTCCCTATCATCATCTCTGCTGAGGACAATTTTGTCTCAATTTCTTGAAAATAGTTGAGTCATTACCATTAGAAGGCAAAGCATTTCTCTCTTTGTGCCAAACAGTGTTGAATTGTATTACCCCTACTGGTCATTCTGCTATTTTGGCGGTTTGCCCATCTCATTTATATCTCGGCATAATAGTCCAGTCACATTAAAAGGTCATTTCACTGTCCTTTACTATTCCGTCACGCTAACAGATATTGATTTGTCGGAATATCCCTTTAAGCAACAAGCTGTTGGGATCCAGTGCTGAGTCAGCAGAAAGAAAGGTATTTCTGGCAAGCAACTATTGTACTACTTACTCTAAAGGGCCATGTTCATTTGTATTTATCTCGGGCAAACTTTGCTCAGTGGAGCAAGTTTATAGAAAGCGAGCTTCATGAACTAAATGTCTTGCCACTTTTAAAATTTTTAAGTGGGGAATAGGAAATAGAGGGAATCTTGGGAACCTGCATGATTACAGTTACAGTACTACAGTGTTAAGAAGAGGTTAAGATATTGCTGAACAAGCAGTTTAAACTTAATACATTCCTGGTCAGTGATTGTACAGTGTCCCAAACTGGCATTAAAAAAATGTGCATTGTGCAAATGACAATTAAGGTGAAACAAAAAGAAAAGACAGAATAAAATGCAAAAAGGTAATCTCTCCTTGACTCTCAGCTCCAGTTCCTGGTCCTATGAATCTGAACTCCAATGATGTCAGCACAGACAGCTTCCAGGTCAGCTGGGATCACTCTGCCAATGACATCGTTCTCTACAGACTCTCCTGGGCACCGTTGGCAGGTGGCGACACAAAGGAGGTCAGTACCAGTAACATAATGTTATGTAAAGACACTGTTTTCTTGAAGAAGAAAGAAGAAGTGAAATGTGACAGTGGCAATCATCCCCATAGATCATGTTGATAACACTAAAGGCATGAGTCTGAGTCCTTGGCACAAACATGTATTTTCTATTCTTCAAGCTGGCACCAATTTATAATATAGCATCAAATAATAAATAACCTGCACGGTTTGAGAATTCTTCCTTTAGCCAGGGGTCTACTTATTATCTCTATTTCCAGAGGAAGGAGTGGCTGCACTCCCTGTGCCCAGATAAAGAGGAGCCTGTACTCTATAGACTTGCATATAAGCTTAACTACGGTACTGGTCGCTGGTAAAAGCCCTGGCATGACTGAATATAAATAAAGGCTGAATAAATCTAGAAATTAATGGCTTGGGTGTTATTACCATGATCTGGGGTTTAGAGACAGCTGGGTGGCAGCGATAGAGCCCTTAGGTCTGTAAGAGTGTATTTGTGTTTGTGTGTGTTTTGCTAAGAGTCATCAGAGCTGAAAATAACACTCTGGGGAGTTGGAGAGGTGGGCTGGTTATTCCGCCAGCGTAGAGAAAGGGATACACGCAGCTTTTCTCTGTCTCTCACCCACACACTCTACACATATGCACACACATAAACACTCATTTACATCCTCCACCGACAGCTCTGTATTGTTATATCTGAGAGGAGATAAACATAATACAATCAAACAGCCATGCAGACACCAAGAGTGAAAGATTACCCAAAACTTTAAGATAACCTAGACAGCCATGAGAAGAGTAAAATTATATAATTGTTGATTATATGATTTACTGACATTTTTGTCTTAAATTGTGCTCTTTGTTAATCAATAAAATATCTGATTGACTCCACTCTTTTATCAAATAAATACTACACAGGGCAGGGCTATAAAATATGGACATATATCTCACTAACTGCAAGGCAATGAAGAGAGAAAGAATCACTAAAGATGCACTTGCTCCAAGGAAAATGGCTGGCCCCACTGGTGAAATTTATGTTTTGTTATTAATGTAGCTGTGCCTCAAAGGGCTCGATAAGGACACATATTCCTGTGCACAATATGGTTATTGAGTCATCTACAGTAAATTCCACTTTCGGTGTTGCTCTCAATGGAAGTGAGCTGCACTCTTGATGACCTCTTTGTGTTTACCTTGCGGTCTAAATCGTTTCTGTGTCGTACAAATTGTAGTTGTCCTGCAGCAGTAGTTGATCCAACTGGCTTTGCCGTTGTATTCAGGGGGAAACTTACAAGGGGAAGTCTTTCAATGGCTTTACTCAAATTTTTGTTTTTGTTTAACATAACATAGTACATGTATGTGTACCTGATTACACAGTATTACAACCGAATCCCCATACAGTTTATTTTCATAGACACCAGCTTTTTAGAACATGCGCCACCACCACTGAGGCAATTTGTTATTTTATGTTTTTTGCAGCTTTCTCCACTAAAACTTAGTGATGACCTTGGTTTTGAAAGTCTGGTGTTGTACTTAAGAATATAAATATTCTTGTCAGATTGTTGGTTAATGCCCAAACTTTAACACATCTTGAGGGTAACTTAGGAAGCTATTCCTATTTATTTTCTTCTAGCAAATATAGTAACAACAAATGAAGGTACGAAACAGATGAAGGTGACCTCAAATGTTAACAGCATTGCTTGTTTTTATACTTTTTTATTAAGGCCCAGGCAAGTTCAGATGGAAATACAGAGACCATTACATGCAATAGTATCATTAGTCAAAGATCAGATTAAAACTTTAATGAAAGTATTCAGTTTGGACCAAAGTGAATTGTTAATAAATATAGAAAATAGGTTATAAAACAGCAGTGTGCACATGGTTGACATTTTTTAAAACATCAGCCAACAACTTGAGAAGTGGATTACATTGGAAACAGGATGTTGTTGGAACTCTAATGTAATATGAGACGTGTAAGTGTTTTTCTCTTCTGTAGGTGGTCTTGAGTGGAAGTGATAACAGATACATCCTGAACGGTCTGAGTCCGTCTACTGAGTATGAAGTTATGTTGACAGCTGTATTCAAAGATGAATCTGAGAGTGACACCGTCTCTGTTACAGAGACCACATGTAAGTAACATGAGACTGACTGGAAATATGCTCGGCTGTTGTATGACTAACCCAGGCAGTTCTGATATTTACTTTATCTAATCAACACAAAACTTGACAAAAGGCAGAATCCAGGGATGAGAGAAAGAGACATGTGTAATGTCATAGATTAATATCCCTTTGGTTGCCCTGATGTTGAAATTAGCATGTGACCAGACCAGTCCAATCACATATACCTTTTAGGATCAAAAAAGCTCTGCATGAACACATTTGCATTGATTTGTTTGTCACACCTTGCCTCAGAGAAAAGAAAGAAAGAAAGAAAGAAAGAAAGAAAGAAAGAAAGAAAGAAAATCTATTTTCCCATCAATGTTGATTTATGTATTTCTGTCTAATTGCCTTAGTTATTGATACAGAGAGTTGTTGAGGAGAGTTTCTAATTATCTGGTTCATGCTCTCTCTATTTCCCCCAGTGGCCAAGACAACAACGATTGCTACCACAACCACAGGTACAAAGTGTCCAATTTGCTTTTGTGTAAAATTCTAAAATGTCAGAAGTGCTTGAAGCATCACACTCAATATTGTACATGTATAATAATGGCCAAGCGTTAACTTGAGAAGATTGGACACGTCATGTTGGATACAAATTATGTCATGAAATGTATTTTTTCGTAACATTAGTAACATTAAAAACCTTAAGAGTGTTGCTTTACATAATTTTGCTTGCTTGTGTCTAGCGGGCTGCAGACTAAGTTCAAGCGCTACTTGCTTTAGAAAACTATCCTGGCAGAGAAACTGGCCATCATGATTCAAGCCAAAGCATCTGTCTAGAAAGTCTACTGCCATTGAAATGTGAAAAGCTCTACGAGTTGCCAATGCATGCTGATGTTGCCAGAGTGCAACCACAGTTCTAGCAAGTTCCTGTTGCAGAGTTTTGGTCTTTGTTGCTCAAAATGTTTCAGGAAGCAAAGCCACAATTACTGAGTGCTTAGGAAAGCTCAGCACTATCTGCTGGGACTAAGGCTGATGAATGCAAAACCAAACCACTGATAACATTCTCAAGGAAGGATGCAGCTTATGAAAAATGTTTGGAAGATCTCTTCTGTTTTTATAAGTGTGTTTACCAAGTTGGCTTCACCCAGAGACTGTAGTTCAAACTTCATTATCTCGGAGGCGACCCAGAGGCCATCTGGATTTTGTTTTGCATAAGGGGCAGGTTACAGCTAATAGAGTCAGAGGAGTTTCTCCCCTCACGGCTCTAAAAACTTAAAATGCAACACGTCTCCTTTACTTAAGTCGCTGCACTCTACCCTAGAAACTTTAAAACAGCAAATCTGCTTTGTTTAGAACTTTTAAGTGCTTGTGGTTTCTCAAAAGTGGCCAACTAAAAGACAGCGAGTCGCCTCTGCTTTTAATAATCAAGGCTTGTATTTTAAGGCTGCATTATGTGTGGAAGCCTCACATTGATTTTTATCCTCTCCGGACTGCATAGATTTAAAAACGTGTGTACTTGGTTTAAAGCCATTATCAAGACTGATGAAGCAAAAAAACAAACAAAAACACTTTCAAACTCCAAGAAGTATTCCTGAGAGAAAAAAAAGCTCCATCTGGACCAGATATTACTTCATTACCATCCAGCACATCACAGCTGTCTGAGCACCTTGGCACTCTGACAGCAGCCATGATTTTCTTTTAGCATACCGGCAATTTGACTGACATTTTTTTGAATCCACAGTTTACCAAATCCACATTAAAAGAAAACACAGCTTTAGCCAAGATTTGGTGTACATTTTTGATATATAAATCCTACAGTAATTCGGTACACTAACTTTTGTCTGCGATGTGTTGTCACAGTGGCGCGCCAGGCTGTGAGGAACCTTCAGCTGAGTGACGAGACCACCCAGAGCTTAGAGGCATCATGGGAGCTGGACGACCCTCACGTGGAGAGTTACAGGGTCTCCTATGCCGGCCTCAGGGGCGACCGCGAAGAGGAGTCTGTGAGTTGATGAAGTTGTGTGCTGTTACTGTAAAAGCAAAGTCATTTACAAATAATTAAGTACGCATTCCTCTATTCTAGCTATTTTTAGATCCTTATTACATGACTATAGTGTCACTAAGTGTCTCTCCTTATAGTCCACTGTCACTTTGGGAATTGTAGCGCTCAAACACATGCACGTAAACAAACAAACTATAGAGAAAAGTGTAGTTGTGTTTGGAGGAAGATCCTAGTTATTTCATACCTCCAGCAAACTGGATGGCACTGTAGCGGTCAGTGTCGGGTCGTCTGCTCCAATCAAAAAACTGATTACACTTTTAGTCCCCTGTCCACTCGGCCTCTCCTCCTGATTCCTCTATCTGTGGTAAGAGCCCTAGAGCTCAGTGCCATGTACTGACCCTGATTGCTGATGCGCACACACACACACACACACACACACACACACACACACACACACACACAAACACTCTCCGTCTGTCCCTCTATCTCTCTGTTTTCCCTCCCTCTTGTCTTCTGCCACCTCTGCTTGCTTTCCTCTCCTCTCGCTCTCTCTCCCTCCCTCCTGTTTTAATTTCCCAATGTGGTGTCAGAGCCGTAGAAGATGGAGAGGCCAGGCCAAGCCAGAAGACATTCCATTATCTTTTCAGCAGCCATTTACCTCACTGGGAGCGGCGATGGAGGGCAGCAGAGAAAAGAGCAAAAGAAACAAAGAGAGGTGGAAAAAGAAACAATGGCTAAACAAAAGTGGAGAAAGGATTAAACCTGTCCACCGGCTGACAGAGGGGGTTGTTTCAGGTCGTGCCTCTTTTGTGAAAGTTTGGATGTGTTTTGATGTGGATGTGTGAGAGATAGATAGGGGGCAAAAGTGACAGCATCAAGGGTGTAGGTTTCATTTGGAGGGGATCCTCCTCCAGAAAATTTTGAGTAATAAACACTTAATTTCTGCATTCTGGTGATTTTTTCTGTACCAGTGTCAGTGATAAATTAATTCATTTTAATTTATTTTTAAACCCCTGAACTTTAATAGCTCCTGTGTTTCAGTTTTATGCTCATGTTCAAAACTTTCTGCACATTCAAAATCTATCCCACATATCTGTGTTCTCTGACATATCGAGAATCGTCATAAATATTTCAGATAAAAGAAAACAAAGTCAAATTTTAATGAGAACTAAGTAATGATATTTTAAAATAATCTATCTGCCCTGTAGTCCTACTCTGCTGAGCATTCACCTATGTTATTGTTCTGCTGATATGGTAGTATCCTCTTCAGACTGTCACAAACGCAGAACCCTGTTTGGTACTGTACTGGACGAGACAAGTATGCTGCTCTTCATCAGGGGTGAAGAACTGCAAACACTTCTGATCAGGCATGAACCACCAATCCACACAAATGTTAACTTCGCCACCTCTGATAAAGTGCAGCTGACAGCTGCTTCAGCAGGAAGCATCCCGGAGCAGTGAAGCACTCCAAACAGAGCAAAGGTGTCAAAGGTGTCATAAGCGCAGAGACAGCAGCGCTACAGAGGAGCTACAGAGGAAAGACACCACGCTGCAGTCCAAACTGTTTACAAGTCTAAATATGTGGAGACTGAAAATACTAAAACATGCACATATGACTCAAAGCAACCAAAATCAGGAACAGGTTATTAGTTATTAGGTGCTGATGTGTTAATGTATATAAAATGTATTTTAAACCTATGTGTTTAAAAATGTTTGTGTGTGTGTGCCTTCCTGCTTTGATGCTGTCAGGTGTTTCAGCACTGCAGTCAGAGTGGACAGCTCCTCCCAGTTGTGACAGATTTACACTGAACAAAATTATAAATGCAACACTTTTGTTTTTGCCCCCATTCATCATGAGCTGAACTGAAAGATCTAAGACTTTCTCTGTGTACACAAAAGGCCTATTTCTCTCAAATATTGTTCACAAATCTGTCAAAATCTGTGTTAGTGAGCACTTCTCCTTGCCGAGATAATCCATCCACCTTACAGGTGTGGCATATCAAGATGCTGATCATACGGCATGGGTGTTGCACAGGTGTGCCTTAGGCTGGCCACAATAAAAGGCCACTCGAAAATGTGCAGTTTCACTGTATTGGGAAGGTCCGGGTGGGTCCGGAAACCAGTCAATCTCTGGTGTGACCACCATTTGCCTCACGTAGTGCAACTCATCTCCTTTGCATAGAGTTGATTAGGTTGTTGATTGTGGCCTGGGGAATGTTGGTCCACTCCTCTTCAATGGCTGTGCGAAGTTGCAGTCAGGACGAGACCCCGATGAGGACGAGGAGCATGCAGATGAGCTTCCCTGAGACAGTTCCTGACAGTTTGTGCAGAAATTCTTTGGTTATGCAAACCGATTGTTGCAGTAGCTGTCTGGGTGGCTGATCTCAGACGATCTTGGAGGTGAAGATGCTGGATGTGGAGATCCTGGGCTGATGTGGTTACATGTGGTCTGTGGTTGTGAGGCTGTTTGGATGTACTGCCAAATTCTCTGAAATGCCTTTGGAGATGGCTTATGGTAGAGAAATGAACATTCAATTCATGGGCAACAGCTCTGGTAGACATTCCTGCAGTCAGCATGCCACTTGCACGCTCCCTCAAAACTTGCGATATCTGTGGCATTGTGCTGTGTGATGGAACTGCACATTTTTGAGTGGCTTTTTATTGTGGCAAGCCTAGGGCACACCTGTGCAACATCCATGCTGTCTGATCAGCATCTTGATATGCCACACCTGTGAGGTGGATGGATTATCTCGGCAAAGAAGAAGTGCTCACTAACACAGATTGTGAACAATATTTAGAAATAGGCCTTTTGTGTACATAGAGAAAGTCTTAGATCTTTGAGTTCAGCTCATGATGAATGGGGGCAAAAACAAAAGTGTTGCGTTTATAATTTTGTTAAGTGTACCTGGCCTTCCCTTAAAGCACCTTTATCTCTCTCTCTCTGACGAACACACACACACATAGGCAAACATTTGGCAGGGGATCTCTCTCTTGTTGTTTATGTTAAAGTCTTGTTTTGGCAAGCAGACACTTTGTTAAGAACAGACAGAAGGCTTTCTGATGTGCATATCAAATAATGTTTTGGTTTACAAACAAGAAAGTTCATGAAATCAGGAGCAGGAGAAACTTTTATTTTGGACAGCTGACAATTTGTGTGAGAAACTCTCATTTTAAATAATAATAAGAATGAACTGGAAAGCTCAACAAGGACTTTAATTCCTGAAAGTGCTCAGAATAATGTATGTTTAGACATCTACAGTTCCATGACAACTTAGCAAACTTCATCTCCTTGGGGGAGGTAAAAAGCAGGAAAACAAACTATGAAGTAATCTGCAGCAAGTACTCTGGATTTATTCAAATTATAAAATGGCGTCATGAGATTTCTTTTTCTTTGTGTCAGTGTACCAAATATTATTTTTGTATGGTAGTTTGATACAGTGGTGCCTTGTTTATACAAAGGAATACTTTTAGAACTTAAAGGGGCTGTATGAAGTTTTTGAATAAATCACTTTTTTACTTCTATTTGTCAGAGAGTTGTAACCTTAAGTAAAAATGAACCATGGTGTATTTTCTCTGTAGCCACTATTCTGCTTCTAATGTGAAGGAATCAGGTCAGGTTCTCTGCCCGTGCGCTTCCGAGCCTCTTGCCTACTATAGGACAGCACAGCAGCTAACAAAATGTAGTACACTAACACCACAAAACACCGGGCTCCCAGCACAACACAAAATCCAACACAAACTTCACGTAAGGATAAAAAACAACAACCAAGTTTTATATACCGGAGGCTGTCAGGACAAACAAGAATCAAATCGATGTGAGATGGAAACACAGTCAACATCAGAACGCAAAGCATGCGAAATATATTGAGATTTTGTGCTTTAGTTGGCTCAAGTTAAATAACGTTAGCTCGCCGACTAACACTGAGCTGTTGCTAACCTTATCCAGTGCAAAATAATGCAAGAATTGTATGACTTTCCACATTATTTCACCAGCTAACGAGATCTACATTACTGTCCTTTGTACCACCGGTATTATGTCAAAGTGCTGATTTAGCCAGCAAGAAATTATCTAACAAAGGAAATGTGGAGCGATTTGTCCAGAGGCTAACTTACTAGCCTATAGTGACGCAAGACAGGGGCAGCCAGTAACGTTACTTACAGAGGTCTAACTGTTATAAAGTGTGGCAACAATCCCATTTATAATATTCAGTCCAACTCACTAACCATTTTAATCCAGTACATTTAACTGTGCTGACATTGCTGAGCCTCCGGTGAAAGACACACAAATAACAACATAATAGTTACTGAAAAGCGGGCAGGCGAGCTAACACAGTTAATGTAACATTACCATGTAATGAGCATGGATTACTTCAACCTCAAGTTAACCTGAGTTTCCAGCATGTTGTGTGAAGCTGTCTCCCAGTGAGTCTGTCTGTGTGTGTCCAATTATGCTCGCTCATGAGTTCAAGCACACGTACAAGCACACACCAGGTTGCAATCTAAAAACTGCACCGTTAGTGGCCGCTGAAAACCGCATATAGACCCTAAAGAAAGATGCAGAGTACAAACTTTAACACTGATAAATGAAAACATAGCAGCAATGGGTTTTTCTCGCCTCTTTTCTGCTTCTCTGACTTTATTGACTAAACTGAGGTGAGCAGAATTCTTGAACAGTTGCAGTTCAGATCCCTTAAGGTATATGTAGCATTTTGCAAACACTTTCTGTTTCACTGGCCTTTTTCTTTGCCTCCAAATGTCACTATTAGCCAGCAGAGAACATCAACCAAATCTGTAGTCTGCTGGTGCATGTATCCTTGTGTTTGTGTTTGCATGCATGTGTGTGGATCTGATTTGTATGTCCCTTGTCTTTTTTCCTATGGGCAGGTTAGTCCCAAGTGAGCAGAAGTCATCATTGCTTTAAAACTCTGTGTACTCTCTTACTCCTTCAAATGTGCCCTGAATGTTTATGTGTGTGTCTGTGTGTAGGTGTTAGTTCCCGGTGGTCAGAGGAGAGCAGTGCTTGAGCCTTTACTATCAGACACCCAGTACAAAGTGACAGTCACACCAGTGTACAACGACAGACAAGACGGCATCAGTGTCTCAGCCCTGGGTTCCACATGTAAGCTCCAACACACACACACACACACACACACACACATACACACACACCTCTGAATTATTAACCACTGGGGTCAACTCTCGGTTCCTCAATTTTCATTATACAAAGATGCAGCTACTAGTTTGGGAACACATCTGACGAAACTGAAAGCTAATGAAAATTAATTTTATTGCAGCAAGCAGCATGTTCATTTGCATCACATTAATTTCATGTTCATTCACGTTCCTGAAGGAGAATGTAAATTAAAGTGATGACAAATACTGATGCTTTCTTAATTGTCTTAATGAAAGCCGTTCATAATTACAGCAGCTCCTTTCATTAATGAGGCGATTAAATTATTTTGCACAGCTCTAATTGATTTTCTCAACCATTTTCTTGATTACCTCTTATGAGTGGTAGTGACTGTCTCCTCGTGCAATGAATTAACATGTCAGCTGAAATATGTCATCTTTTTAGATGAGGGTACTATAGCTCGCCATATTGCAAATACAAGCCTCCTCTCAGCCTGGAAAGCAGCATAGTAATAAATCAGAGCCCCGGCATACTTGATGTACAGAAAGACATGAATTTCTTTTTTTTTTTTACTTTGTCTTCACTCCAAAATAAGGATCTGTAGGAATTTACAATCTTGTGATAATTCAAATTGATCCACTCCTGGCAATGTTTAGGAAGAAAATCTTTACAGTGTTACCATCATTTCTCTTCCACTGTTTATTGTAATGGATATAATTAAACCATATATGAACAACTGACATAGAGTGCTGTGCCTAGCTTAAAACAATCCCAACAACAACAAGGAACAAAAGTCATAAGTCATATTTAGGCAAGTATCAAAGCTTAATATTTTTGTGCTACTGACCGAAATGTGTCTGTAGGACAGAATCAAAAACTATCAAGTACCAAAAGCTGTCCAGTCAATGATACTCTTCTTAAGAGCTGCAACAATTAGTTGACCGAAAATGATACTATTTTTATAATAGATTAATTGAAAATCATTACCAGATTATTCAAAGGTTATAACTAATAATGATTCTTAATAATTTTGATTTAGTCAAATGTCTTGTGTGGCTGCTTGTGTTTGGATAACATTTAACATTTGAGGAGTTTGGCCTTTTTTGTTAAATGTGAAAAAATGTTTTGTTGAAAAACAAAGCAAGGTATTAAAAAAGGTATGAATGTGTGCAACTTTGTGGGCGTGTTAAGGTCGAGGGCTTGGTTTGCAGTGAAACCTCCTTTGGTATTGGTACCAAAACTCTGGCATTGTCTCAGCACTAGTATCATGTATTCGTGAGGAAGGAAATGCGCCAGGCACGTTTGTTACACCTCAAAGATACACACAATGCGTTTTGTTGTTTAACATTCTGATAGTGTTCTAATTTTGCAGTGCCACTCATGTCTCCTGGAAACCTACGTGTGTCAGAGGAGTGGTACAACCGCTTCAGGGTCACCTGGGATCCACCTCAGTCTCCTACAGTTGGTTACAGGATCGTCTACCAGCCCATCTATGGTACACACACACAAATCTGTGAGCTCATATTTTATTTGCTCTGGCAGATGCGCCTGTACCATTCAGACAGATATCAAGCTGACCTGGCCTGGGTCGGGCCAGTCACAACTGTTGTCTAAGATTCGGTGGGTTTAATTTGTTGAGGCAATTTTGTAAACAACCAAGATGGCTGCTGCTGAGGTGGAACATTACTACACCATCATCTCATCTCTGCATGCTGTAGTCACTTGTTTCGTTGCCCTGATTGGTTGTAGGCCTTTTGGTCTGCACTGGTTGATAACGCACCTTGGAAATCGAAAATGAGAAGTTGCACACTATTCACATTTGTGAATGTCAGGCTAAATTTTAGTAAGTGCAGAAACACAAAAACAGACACACATGCACATCTATTAAATTCTGTCCACCTTCATATACACTGTTAGACAACTGTTAGCTGTCAAGCACAGTAGTATTTTTTTATTTAGTGTGCGTTTTGCCCTGGGACACAGGCTCGTCCAAACATACTAATTCGCTTGTTATATGAGGTTCCACCAGCAACAAAGGCTCATACGGTAATAGCTGAAAAACAAAGTACTCTGAGGGTGTTTTGGCTGGTTATTCTTTTTAACAAGAACCTTGAGGCTCCAAGGGAAACATCAGCGATCCAGAGATGAAATAAGACATTACCCTTCACAATTTATTTATTGTCTTGAAGTATCATCAAAAGCCCATTTTCACTGCTTTGCTGCTTCTCTGGTGCTAATTGTTTCATCCTTACAAGACAAGGCTCCAGTCTTTATAGTTTCCATGTCTGTTTTTAGTCATCTAAACACAATTACCATGTCTCTGAAAATCCAGCGTGAAGCAGACTAGCTGCATTAATCTGATTTTCAGAATTAAGTTGAAGAGAAATAAATTTCACCAGGCGGCTGTGAGAATTCAATATGTTTGTTCAAGATTACTCCTAACTGGATAGTTTTGAAATAAGAAATCAAGATTTATGGATTTGGAGCTCCGCCAATCACGCAAGGATTTCCATAAGTTTTGGATCATGTCACAAGCATAACAGATGTTGTTTCTTCATTTGTGTTGCATTATCTACATCAAATTTAAATCTTTTTCTCATAGCCAATATTTCAGTTTTTCTATAGTTTTTCAGATTAAGTGTCCTCCTTGTTAAACCAGGGTACAGTGTATTTACTAAATATTGCCTCTGAAAAGTATTACACCTTTTGTGTGCAAAAAAAATCCACATAGTCTATATTTAAAAATTGTAATTTAGGTGTTGGCATGTTACCTATATAGTTTTTAATTATGGAATAAGTACCATTGGAATGTTTTGTGTCACCTTAATATAGTTTTAATAGAGCAATCCAAGTCTCATTTATTTTAAGTATGCTACCATTTCCCTCCATCACATGCACAATTGACCATATTCTTTTTTCATTCAGTCTTTCATAAATATAGATGTACTTTTACTTAATATCACTCAGTGGGACATTGTGAGGGTAGAAATTATTTAATAAATCATTTTCCAGAGTGACAGGACTTGTTGATAGAAGGCAGAGAGTCAAACAGGCAATTTCGATGTTTCAAAATCACATCACATCACAAAATTTCAATACCCTCAATTTATTGAACACAAGGGAAGGTAATGAGAACCACACCTCTTTACCATTCCTTAGAAGAAAAAAAATATAATAATAATAATAATAATAAAATACTGTTGTTTAACAGTCACAGGTGGCGTTGGGCAGGCGGCAGCTAAAATGTGTGAGGCACTGAATGAGACTAGATCTCTCACAGGACACGAAAATCTGAAGCACAAGCAAAAACAGGATCAGGTAAAGGCAGGCACAAAAACACTAACGTGATTCAGCGGTTTGGCCACAGCATGAGTACCACTTGAATGGACAATCTGACAAAGAATGGAGTGAAGAGCCGGGGTTTAAATACTGCAGGGCTTCATTTCTGGAATGAATCTCAGGTGTGCAGGAGATAGGACAGCCAAAGAGGACAACCAGAGCGCCATGCCCAGACAACACACACACACACACGCACACAATGGGCACAGCCAACTACAATAAATATTCATTCATGATTTCAAAATGAATTGCTTTTATCAAAAACTGACCAACACAAACAACAAGAGTTTCAGTTTTGGCCCAAGCCGTCAGGCGTCAGGCCCCCACGGCGGACACATCAAACAGGATCTACTGTCTGTCTTGGTCCAGTTGGACTGGACCCCATTCCTGACCGGTCACTGGAGAAGCTTTACTCCCCATTATCAAATGTAACCCCACTCCAGCCTGTCAACAAGCTGAATGAACATGGACTGGTTTGTGTTCCCACACAAATGCTCACACTCACAGGGCAAAGCTGTGTAAATACAAATGGGCTTACCTTATTCTTGATAATCTTTTGAAAGTGATCATGACTGTCCTGGTCTACTGGTAGGTGTTAAAAGGCACTAGCACCATATAAGTATCAAGAACAAAACATTGTTCAGCACTCTAGTTTCATTCTCATCTAGTTACCTATTAAGTTTAGACAGAAAATTTGGGCAGGCCGTTATCTTGGCCCATATCAGCTTATGGCAGAAATATCAGTATCAATAATTAGTATTGGCTGATTTATCGTACGTAACCGTATTTTTTTTAGTCTATTGATTAATCCACCTGCTGATTCTCAGTATGTGTTTTGGCGTGCGATGTGTTGTGAATTTCTGCCAGGAAACATTTAGACAGTAGGCAGACCTCTGGTCTTTAGCAGTCCTCAAAAGTCTAAGGCTTGGGAATTATTAGAGCATCTGATAACAGCAGTGGCGTTTTAGTCAATTTAAACCTATTTATTTGGATTATAACCTTTATTTCAATGGCATTTCAATCATATTTTTAACATGTAGCAGGTTCTACAGGATGTCACTGCAGTAATGGCTGCATGTTAATCCGCCTACAACCTGGAACACTGGATAGAGAGTGTCATTCTGAGCCTTAGTGGTAAAAATATTGATGCAACATGGAAAAAGTTGATATTAAGAATTTTGTAACTCCTACTAATATTTTTTGTCTAACTGCTGTATTTTTGGAAGTAAATTTACCGTAATTTGTGGCATATCATTGTTACATTCCTTAATCATTGCTTGTTGTGCCTGCTCCAGCACTGTTACCCATTTTTTTGGTAGTTTCTGGCTGCTTTTGCATGCGCTGACTGCTAGCTAGCTTGCTTGTCATGTATAGCAAGTATGTCCACCTTTGTTTCTGTGGTGTATAACATATGTGCTTCATATCCTCACTTAGCGAGGATGTGTCTGTCTTAATTTCATTAAATGATGTCAATATCTCAGACTTTATCTGAACCAGCACCGCTTCTCTGGATGTCTGTAGTTCCACTCTTAACATCTGTAGTGTGGTCTTCAGTGTGGACTCAGTTTCGTTGTCCTCCATCTTGAACTGCCAACTGTGAAGGAAGTTATAATCTTCTTAATTTGTTTCACTTTCCCTTGTGTGACGTTTTCCTCATGTCAGAAGTTTTTTGTTAGGTGACTTATTTTCAGTTTGAGCCCTGTTGTATCATTTATGGAAGGTTCAAATGTTTATCGTAGGAAATGTCTATGTTAACTAATTATTTTGTCAGAGCTTGTTTCTTCTACTGTCAAGTCATTTTCCTTTTAACCCTTATCATGTAAGTGTCCAGTAAACTACCAGAACCATCGATACAGCAAACAATGTTAAAACAGTAAAATATTTTAAAATGTTTATTAATGTTAAACAATAAAGGAGGTAGAGAGACATGGGGGTGGGGCTTCGGCGTCTTGACGGCCTCAGTGGAATGTGGTGTCGTGATAGCTTCAGTGGACTGCAGTGTCTTTACAGTCTCATCAACTCATGGGAGACGAGCATTTTGCTTGCCTCAGAGATGGCAGTGTTGGTAGACGAAGAACAGACACAGGAGGCAGATCTCAGGCTTTTCTCTGACCTGATGGAAAGTCAGGAGGTTGATCCTGTCTCTGTGGTCCAGACTTTTCGAAAATCCTCAGCCTCTGTCTCCTGGTTCTCTGAATTACATTTAAAGCTATTTAGAGGTTTAGGTGAAAAGGTTGAGAGAAAGAAGGGGGGAGTGGAGGGACATGGAGAGGCAGGTGGGTTTGGGGGGTGAGAAAGTGGGGTGGTGTGGATATAAGGGCAAGAAGGTGCAGGTGGGGTTGGGATTGGGGGTTGAGAAAATGGGGGGATATAGGGGGCAAGAAGGTGTGGGTTGGGTTGGGATTGGGGGTTGAGAAAACAGGAGGGATATAGGGGCAGAAGGTGGGGATGCGGGTGGGGGGTTAGGAGAAAGAGAAATGGGGTGACGTTATTATCAAGCCAGTTTCTGAAACTGGTCTTGATCTTTGACTTGATGTCAAGTCAACAGTTACACTTCAGTACAACAGCTGCTTCCAAAAAGGACACTGCTTCATCTTTTTCTCCTCCTCTTCCTCCTTCATCTCATCTTCTGATTCTTTTGGGAAAGGGATAAAAAAACACAAATAAGCAACAACAGTTCAACAAACAGCTAATATGTGTTCAAGTCAGAAATAACTGGATAAAGAAGCACAACATTTTGGGATTCAAATGCTTAGTTGGAAGTTAAGCAAGTTAGTTAGAAAATGAAGGGAAGGAAAGAATGCAGCAGAGATGTTGAGCTGCCTGAGACAGTTCATCATCAATCCTTCATAGTGTCTCTGCTGTTCTGTTCCACCTGTTTTGTCTGGTCGGATCTGGTCCAATCTATTCCTGTGTACTTTTAACGTGGTCACACTTATTAGAATTCCCATGTAAGTACATCCTTACTTTTGAGAAGATTTTGCGGAAGGAGCATAAGAAACTGTTGATCTTCTTTGCCTTGGTCTCTGCAACAGGCCGAGACTGGTCCAAAGAGCTCTGGCTGAAGGTTTTTTCATCCTCATCACCAGAGTTGATGGACTGATAAGGTAAAGAACTGCACATCTCTTCCTGATCAAAATCTTCAAGTGGAGCTGCCTGAACCTTATTCCTCAGCCATCACTGAAACACACCTTCCACTGTGACTTCTTCTTCTCAGAGGACTGCAGTGTCTTTACAGCCTCAGAGGACTGCGGTGTCTTGACGGCCTCAATGGACTGCGGTGTCTTGATTGCCTCAGTGCACTGCGGTGTCTTTACAGCCTCAGCGGACTTTGGTGTCTTGACAGCCTCAGCGGACTGCGGTGTCTTTACAGCCACAGAGGGCTGCGGTGTTTTTACAGCCTCAGCGGACTTTGGTGTCTTGACAGCCTCAGAGGAATGCGGTGTCTTTACAGCCTCAGTGGACTGCAGTGTCTTGATGGCCTCAGCGGACTGCAGTGTCTTGACGGCCTCAGTGGACTGCAGTGTCTTTACAGCCTCAGAGGACTGCAGTGTCTTACAGCCTCAGTGACTGTGGTGTCTTGACGGCTGCAATGGACTGCGGTGTCTTTACAGCCTCAGCTGACTTTGGTGTCTTGACAGCCTCAGAGGATGGTGTCTTGACGGCCTCAGTGGACTGCAGTGTCTTTACAGCCTCAGAGGACTGCAGTGTCTTTACAGCCTCAGTTGACTGTGTGTCTTGACGGCTGCAAGGACTGCGGTGTCTTTACAGCCTCAGCTGACTTGGTGTCTTGACAGCCTCAGAGGACTGTGGGTCTTTACAGCCTCAGAGGACTGCAGTGTCTTTACAGCCTCAGTTGACTGTGGTGTCTTGACGGCCTCAATGGAGTGCGGTGTCTTTACAGCCTCAGCTGACTTTGGTGTCTTGACAGCCTCAGCGGACTTCGGTGTCTTGACGGCCTCAATGGACTGCGGTGTCTTTACAGCCTCAGTGGACTTCAGTGTGTTGATGGCCTCAGTAGACTGCAGTGTCTTTACAGCCTCAGTGGACTGCAGTGTCTTTACAGCCTCAATGGACTGCGGTGTCTTTACAGCCTCAGTGGACTTCAGTGTGTTGACGGCCACAGTGGACTGTGGTGTCTTTACAGCCTCAGTAGACTGCAGTGTGTTGATGGCCTCAGTGGACTGCAGTGTCTTTACAGCCTCAGTGGACTGCAGTGTCTTTACAGCCTCAGTGGACTGCAGTATCTTGACAGCCTCATCAATCACGTGGGAGACGAGCATTTTGCCTGCCTGAGAGATGGCAGTGTTGGTGGAGGAAGGAGAGACACAGGAGGCAGATCTCATGCTCTCCCTGACCTATGTAGGGAGCTTGATCCTGTCTCTGTGGTCCGGTCTTCTCCAAAATCATCTGCCTCTGTCTCCATGTTCTCGGATTCCAGAAGCTTTGGCATATTTTTGTAATCTCATCGATATTCTGATCAAATGATGTGATCATGTCTGAGATAGCAGAGTCAGGGGAGGAACACCAAGAAGAGTCTGTCATCCTGCCGTCCTCACTCATGGAACACCAAGAAGAGGAACTTGTCGAGATGTTGTCCCCATCCATGGAAGACCAAGCAGAAGAACATGTTGATGTGCTCTCCTCTCTGATGATGGGATGATGGGTACAAGGGCGAGTGAATTCTTGGTCATCACAATGCATCAGATCATTAAGATCCTTAGCAGGCTTATCGATGGTTCCTGATACAGGGATGTTGGTAATCTCAGTGGACTCTGAGTTTATGGAGACAGCAGGAGACCTGGAGATTTTGTCTATGTTCTCTGCTTCTTTATCCGTGTTACTTGAATCAGAAATCTGGAGGAGAAACACATTTTGTATTCTAATGCTTTCGTTAGTTACAAAATGAAGGGAAGGAAAGAACGCAGCAGAGATGTTGAGCTGCCCGAGACAGTTCCATCAATCCTTAATAGGTTCTATGCTGGTCTGTTCCACCTGTTATATCTGGTCGGATCTAATCCAATCTATTCCTATGTACTTTTAAAGTGGTCGCATTATTAGAATTTCCATGTAAAAACATCCTCACCTTTGAGATGATATTGCGGAATAAGCGTAATAAATGTTTGCTCTTCTTTGCCTTGGTCTCCGCAACAGGCCGAGACCAGTCCACAGAGCTCTGGCTGAAGGTTTTTTCATCCTTATGACCAGAGTTGATGGACTGATGAGTTAAGGAGTTGCTCTTCTCTTCCTGATCCAAATCTTCAAGTGGAGCTGCCTGAATCTTGTTCCTCGGCCATCCACTGAAACACCTCTTGAACTTTGACTTCTTCTTCTTCTTCAGTGTATTGACAGTAATCTCAGTGGTGTTTGAGTTTAAGGAGAACGTAGGAGAACTGGAGATTTTGTCCGTGTTCTCCATTTCTTTGTCCATGTTACCTGAATCAGAGAAGAATCACAAACATTGGAAAACTGTGAGCTGTGTTAAAAGAGGAGTCTATCTATCTATCTATCTATCTATCTATCTATCTATATATCTATCTATCTATCTATCTATCTATCTATCTATCTATATCTGTCTATCCAGTCAATGTGTTACACATTCACACTCATAGTGATTTTATCTATTCATGCCTTCATGAAATGATTCTTTATCAAGATCAATTCTTGTCATTATCCTTTTTATATTTCTTTCTTATTTTTTGTCTGTTATGGGTGTTATCCCTTAATAATTATACTATATATCACACAGCCCCTTTCAAATGTAATGAACTGACTCAAGATTTATAACATTGTCACATTATATGTACCGCATTTGCACATCATCAATTTACTTGTAAACATACTGGATTAAATATGGATACATCAACACAAGTTATCTGTTGATCGTTCAGATGTCTTGCAAGTAAAGTTTTCATCAAGTCTGTGACAGATGAGCAGACGCTGCCTCTCACACTGAAACTCACTGCTGATTTCACAGAATTTCCTTCACAAAAAACGTCTTCATCACCTTTTTATGTGTTAAATTGTGAAAATTCTCTAAATCTCTAAACTCTAAACCAATTTAGTGCTTAAGCTTCTGTAAAGTGCGTTTACTTACTGGTCTCTGGTGAGCTGGTTTTACTGATTTGCAGATTTTATTATATATTTTTATTATATATTTTATTATATTTTTTTCTTCTGAGCTTTCTGGCTTTTTCTCAGTTGGAGTAGTGTGTTATGTCTAGTGGTTAAATGTTTGAATTTCAGGTAATCTCGTGTTCGCTGTGGAGAGTAGGTCTTGACTGAACTTCTGGGTCAGTCGGCAGGACAGAACACTGTCACAGAACTCTGGGTGTTCAAGCAGAACTTGTGTTTGCACTAGTGACTGTATTATTTACATTTGCATTTACAAATGAATATAAACAACAAAAATTATATATATGTTTATATTTATGTATATAAGAAAGAAGAAAGAGAGACACCAAAATCAGTTCACCACAAGTGATGCAAGTACTTATTATCTATAGATAGCAGTCAACCACAGATCACAGATGTACTGGCATCCCCCACCATTTTGTGGGGAGTACCGTGTAACAGTACTATTCCTGGTTAGATTTTCGGATGCTATTCCCCCTTTTCATCCCCACGTTTCCTGTCTCCTCTGTCTAATTCAAAAATATATTTTGTCATGTAACACTTTTCATAAAGGGTACTAAACAAATACAATCTAGATTAACAAAAACTATGGGTCAGGAGAAAAAAAAAATATTGTGATTCATAAGAGGAAAGAAGTAGAGAAACCAGCAGGGACGTGCACAGGGGGGTTGCTCTGGTTGCCCGGGCAACTGCCCATTTGCCTTTCCTGACTCAAGTTGCCCTTCCGAGAAAAAAAATAAAATAAAAAATAATCGCGATCGCAAAGCCTCATTCACTTCCATTCGGGCACCGAAAGTGAAAGTCAGTAGGGGAAGGGCAAACTCTGTTAAGTGGCTGCACTGCTGCAGCGCTGCCTGCACGTCAGTCGATTCTGTTCCCTACCGGAATTCCTGTTTCCTTCCTTTATGCAATCATACTACAACAAATCATGCGTAGTTTTGCCCAGTTACCATACGTGATACGTACCAACAGAAGTGAATACGAGCTAGAAGCGCAACTGAATGTACGGGAAGCCAAAAGGTTAAAAAAGGATTGTATTTTTTTCCGAAATCTAAGCGTTTTTTATTTAATATTTTATAGAAGCGAGTTTTCCCCATCTGTCAATTCAATCTAGATTATTTATTTTCAAATAAAAAAAAAAAGGAAAAAATAAAAAAAATAATGATTAAAAAAAACAATAAACAATAATATAAGGAACTCTTTTTCTCATATGTATTTTGGTGACATTTATATTGTAATACATTTTGGATACTGTGTTTAGTGCCTTTTTTCAGGTCAGAGCAACTGCCCTTCAAAATTCCTGTGCACGTCCCTGGAAACCAGGTTTATAACTACAAGCGCTCACTCTGGAGTGTTAGTTACTTTACGCTTTAATTACTTGTTTAATGAAATGTATGGGGGATTGTTCTTATGTAGTTTGTATGATGCCTTGTATGATGCCAATATTGTTGTTATACATTCATGCCAATAAAGCTAATTTGAATTGAATTGAACTGAGTGCAGATCTTGGCTGGGTCTGGCTGGGCATGTGTGGATAGTGCAGGACAGGGTAGGGCAGTACAGAGCAGGGTGGTGAATGAAGGTGTAATAATCAGACAGGCGATATTGAGACATACCTTGGACAATTCAAAAACACCAGTGACGTAAAATGTCAGTTTCAAAGTGAAAATGGCAACAAATGAATCTGCCGTCACTAACGTGACTGTCAGTTGTCCCTAGCAGAAACAAGACTCCAAACTAAAGCATACTATAACACATTTCAAGTTAGTTTAACTTGGAAATGCAATTTCATCTGCCTCCTTAAAAAAGGCTGGTCAACTCATCATGAAGAATGCTTTTGTTTCAACTCACAAATTAAGGTTCATAAAGTTGATATAACTATAGTGTTCTAGTTGTCTCAACGTTGTTTTTTTACAACTTGTTTCAACTTCATACTTTTGAGTTTAAACAAATAATTATTTAAATTTATTAATGCAGAATAACTAGTCTTACCGACATACATTTCTGCATTATTCCAGCTCACAGTTAGAGTTAAAACAACTTAACTACATTATACTACTTTCCATTTCAAGTTAAAAGGATTTAAATTCCAAATTTGTTTCAATTTACATGTAAAAGGCCATTGTCAGGTACACACTCTAATGGTGGCACTACTTTTTCCTTGTTACCACAAAAGTATTTGGGTTGGAATTTGAATATATGAGGTATCTGCAGTGTAAAAATATATATATAGTAGAGATGAACGAGTACACCACTATCGTATCTGTAAAATTATTTGTATCTATAGCCGGAATGGGCAGAGCTTAACCTGGATGTGGGGGGACTAACTGGATGTTAGTTATTTAAGCCTGAAATTGGTATGGGTTAATCAGAAGTTCTTTATTTATTAGAAAAGTATTTACAGAATATCCTTAGAATTCAGCTTCAAAGCAATATTTTGATTATAATAGTAAGTGAACAATAATCTGATGATACTCATACTTGTAAAAAAGTATCTGCAGCAGATACTCGTTTCAATTGAGTACTCACTCAACCCTGATAAATAGTCAATAATGTCCATGTTTTAACTTTGCCATGGTTTAAAGAGGTTTCTAATAAACTGAAAAGACACAGCAACTAGGCTATTTTTTTCTCTTGCTCCCATCCTCACACACCCGCCATTTTTTTCAACTGATAAATTACATACTCAAGTTCGATCAACACATATCTGACAAAAGTCTACTAAAACTTGTTAAATCTCTTTAAGTTAAAAAGAAAACGTAAGTGGACATTACTAAATGGGGCTGTAATGATTTACAGTGCAGCTGTTGATGTGCAATGTCAGCAGTCAATGGCAGTATAAAATAGAGTAGTCAGTAAAAAAGAGTTTTCAAACAATCTAAATCACAGAGGTCCTTGAACATTCAGTCAGAAATGTACACAAATATTAGGCTGATGGTTCCAGTAGAATGCGAAATTAGCTGAAGATTGATAGTCACACAATATACAGCTACAATATATTAAAAGGAAACTTAAAGGGGCTATATGTAGTTTTCAATAAATCACTTAATACATCAAATTTTTACTTCCTTTTTGTCAATGGGCGCAGACCTCTCTTAGAAATGAAGCACATCTGTTTTCTCTGTTGCTTGCATCAGCCATTGTTCTGCTTTTAATGTGAGGACACTGGGTCCGGATGTAGCCCTGTGTGCGCTCCCGAGCCTCTCTCAGACTACAGCGACAACACCGCAGCTAACAACATGCTGTCCACTAACACCACAAAACAACCTGCTCCCAGCACAACATAAACTCCACATAAGGATAGAAAACAACAATAAAGTTTTTACGTGCTGAAGCCCATCAGACCAAACAAAATTCACATGATATCCGTGAAAAGAGTGAACATCAGAAAGGCTGGAAAAACACAGAGATCCACATTACTTCACCAACTAACACAACCCACATTACTATCCTGTGTACCACCAGTATTATGTCAAAGTATTGACTTAACCTGCAAGAAAGGATGTAACAGTAAAAAGCAAATGGGAGCGATTTGTTTATAACGTTAGCCTACAGTGATATAAGGCAGGAGCGGCCAGCTAACGCTACATTAGCTCGGACCTGCCGCTGCTTCATAACGTTAAATTTAGATTTATTGTCTTTTTACCAATACCCAGGTACACAGCTTCTCCACTGTCTCAGTCGTGTAACTAACATGACCCACATAATATACAATACTGCAACAAAACAGCGATAACAACACAGAGGAAGAGCCTTCCGCTAACGTTACAATGATGTTACTTACTGCGGTCTAACCGTTAAAAAGTGTGAACACAATCTGATTTATAATATTCAATCTAGCTCACTAAACGTTTCATTATCATCCAATACATTTAGCTGTGTTGACATTTCTGAGCCTCAGAAATGATACACAGATAGTAATGTTAGCCTACTGAAAAGCAGCAAGCGAGTTAATGCCGATGTATCACATCAGCTAAATGCAGGAAAGGTAACGTTATTATGTAATGAGCATGGATTAGTTCAACCTCAAGCAGCTGAAAAAATATTTCTGTAATGTTGCAGTGGTAGTTTACCTTAGTTTCCAGCATGTTGTGTCTCTTCCTGTCTCTGTGTAGCCGTTGTCATACTGCCTTTTTTCCCCGGAGTATTGTGCCAATAAGCTGGTGTCTCACTGTGCTGTATGAAAGGTACGAAGCCGGTGTTGATCTGCCTCTGAGCAGGGAACGTTTAAGTAACAGAGCCTGAACATGTCTGCAAATCCACAGTCAGTGCCAGTGTTTTGTGTCAGTGTTTTATTTTTATTGCATTGGCTTGGTTCTTTTTTTAAATTTAGCCCTTTATTATATGTATGCAGGAATGTTTTTTTCATTTAGTAAAGCACTTTCTAATAGTATTTGGAAAAGCTGGTTTAATAAAGCTTGTTATTTTTATAACTTGTATTTTAGTGGCCTATTGTGTGTGTGTGTGTGTGTGTGTGTGTGTGTGTATGTGTGTGTGTGTAGTGTGTGTATACTCCTGGATGTCATTGTGTAGTACAGAATGCTCCTATTTACAGCAGGGATGGAAACATGTGGTAATAATGGTGACATTTACCACTCAAAATTCTTAGTATTTCTAATATATATATATAGATTTCCTTGATTTCAGACAGAGGTGGACTAAAAGCAGCTTCTCATCTCTAGCATGGTGACCGTCTGAAATGAACTCACTGGCAGGTTTTATCACTTGTAGATAGGTGGCTAATTAAGCCTGTGTTAATGTTGATTTATTTTAAAACCATCTCTGGTAATGTTGGCACGATGTGCAGGATGTAACCCACCAAGTTTAAATTCTAAATGGCAATGTTTCAAACTTCTGTTAATAAAAATTACATGAAACTGAATTTGGTTTTTAGTGTTTTTCTTAAATACAATAACTCATCTTTACATGTGTGTGTGTGTTTGTCAGTTCCAGGACCACTTTTGGAGACAACAGTGGGTGAAGATGTGAACACCATGCTCCTCCTGAATCTACTAAGTGGGACGGAGTACAGTGTTCAAGTGACGGCTTCCTACCCGACAGGACAAAGTGAACCACTGCTAGTAAATGCAAAGACATGTAAGCATCATTATCATACACCTGCAAAGACCATTCATACATTGTTGGAAAAATGAGTAGTAAATGGGATATGATATCAGATTTTATTTGCATGACTGTAAATAGAATAGGCTGTCTTACATTTAGTTTGCTTAAGTTGGTTTGTTGAAGTTAATAAGAAAAAAACAGATGCAAAATTTTAATTGAGCTTTCCCAGATGATAACCTAATTAACTTTTGGAAAGTCATACCAAATTTCAAAATGAGTCAATCCAAAATGAGCCCTAATGCGGACTATACTTCACCTTACAGTCTAAATTTGTCACAAAAGACAGTGTGAACATCAGAAAGAGGAAGCAGCAGCTGAAAGAAAAGAAAAAGTGTGAAAGGTGCAACACGCGTTTTAACTGCCTGCTGATAACGAATGCTTTAATTTCCATTAAGACTTTAGCAAACAGACAGATACACAGAAGCATATTAATATTTCTTAGTCAGCCAGTGTGAACAATCCTTTTTGCATATAGATTTGGTATAAGTAGGTGCAGTAAGACCTAATGCAACGTCGCTTTCATCTAAAACAAATAGACTGTCAGGAGAAAGGAGAAAGAGAGATTAACTGGTGATACAGAGAGAGAGAGAAAGAGAGAGAAAGAAGAAAAGTGTATGTAGTGTAGATATCTGTGTGGGTGCATGTGCATGCATCTGTTTGTGCATTCTTTCTTTGAAATACTCTCAGAATAGTGTCACTGTCAATCACCAAACAGTCATGTTGTCTTTTTGGCTTACTACCATTCAGTGTGTATGTGTGTGCGTGTGTGGTTTTAAGGAAACTGCTGTATCATCCCCTTCTTTAAAATCTACTGTTGTTTTTCGGGCCTACTGTCTGATTGGCCAGAAGGGACTCACCAAATAGGGGGTGACATCGCATGGGATGAAAACAAACATACTGTCATGAATTTCTGGTGCACATTAATGCACACAGCAAAAAGAGATTTTTGCTTTTTTCTTGAAAAGCTATTTCCCTTAACTTTAGAGGAAAATATAGAGAACCAAAATCTACGGATGGAAATTAGCTTGTAGCTACAATCTGACATGTTTACATGCATGTATTCCATGTTTGTTCATTAACATGTACTGTCCCAGTTAAATAAAATGTAAGGACTAAATGTGGAGTGATTAATAGATTTATAATCAACAATTAAAGCGGATTTCTTTTGATACACAGATTACTTATCAATTTGTGCTGCAGTAATATGCTGTCTTTCATTTGTTCATTAATCATCCCCCTGTTGGATGAGTGACAACTCCCTCATGCCTTCCTGTCACTATACAGCTCTCATCATGAAAGATCATTTCATAAGGAGAGAAAGATTAAATATGAGGCATTGACATGTAGATTTATCAGCCCTCCATATTTAAACTTTACACCCTGTCCCTGGTGTGGCACTTTAGGTTGTTGCCTCTATCTCACCTATATTTTGCTCTACATAAACTCCATTTCAAGTACAAAAAATCTGGAAATACATTTTTGGATTTTCAGTCATTTACGCACTTTTCTAGTCCTATTTGTGCCCATTATTTGTTACATTTTTTTGTATTTTGGCAGGGGGACATAAAACAGGACTCATCACCAATATTCAGCAGAAAACATATTCTCTATCAGATGCAAGTAATTCACAGTGCACTGATACATTTTAGATGTACCAGATTTTCCCATAATACACAGGGCATATTTAAGCTCATTATCCATATTTGTACTCTACAGTGGAGGAATTCTGATTTATTAAGGGGGATGCATTCAGTCATTTGTCATTTTAATAAGGGAGATGCCGTAACATATTTCCCTGGGTACACTGCATTCATTACAATCTTACCATGGGCGCCAACTGGCATGTTTGCATCAATAAATTGCACATACTAGCATATAGCATAAAAACGTAATTATTGGTACCTTGAGAACCATTGAATGAAATCAAACTGTTTCCCCCAAATGAAGTTTTATGTGGTTTGTATTGGGGTGCAGGCACTAGCTGTAGAGTAAAGAATTAATTTTCCTCTGAACCACTGAAGGGTGCTCAGTCAATCAGGTCTCAAGAATTAGCACAATGTTGTAAAATGGGAATGCCGTAATATGTTTTTTCAACAACAGAAAGTAAGTGAAAGTTGAACTGTGAGACGGGAAACAGGCTGAAGTTGAAAGAAGAAAAAGTATAGTGGAAACTAGGGTGGGGGTTTGGAGGTTGGGAAGGCAGATGGGTGCAAATATTTGGCTTCAAGTCTGGCAACCTCAACTCTCTCTCTCACACACACAGAGGTAATTTCTGACTGATTGCAGTATCTCCATATGGTTTCCCATGGTTTATATCCATAGTACACATTTTATTTTGACCTTTGGATAATTTAAATGCTACCACCTCCTCAGTTCCCTCACCTTTTTGTACTTTTTATATTTACTCTCCCCTTCTCTAATTATATATCCTTCTTTGTCCAAGTTTCGTGTTTTTTTCGAAGTTTAAACCTGTCTTTGCATACTTC
Organism: Micropterus salmoides; assembly: GCF_014851395.1. Lineage (NCBI taxonomy): Eukaryota > Metazoa > Chordata > Actinopteri > Centrarchiformes > Centrarchidae > Micropterus > Micropterus salmoides. Next base: position 21,508,642 of record NW_024040152.1, read on the forward strand.
CACTTAAGCCTGGTAGTGTACTCCATCTCAGCAAAACGCATTTGATGTGTTCTTAGACTTGTGCTGATTATTGCAAAATATAAAAGTGTCATCAGACGTGTCTCAGACGTCCCTCAAAACAGGAAACAAAGTCAAAGTTATCCAAAAACAAATAAAATTGTGGAATAATATGCAAACGTTTCATATGGCTTTTGTTTGGAGTAAGCTGCCATCCTTATACAGTTTCTTATTGTCTGTACACGTGCGCCTAAACAAATATTAAAAACATATGTCTGTATTCATGTGACAACATGTGCGTTTGTACATGCTAGTGTGCTTTTTGCACATCTTTGTTTATGAGAGTGAGTTTGTGTGTGCTTTGCATATTATTGAATGCAATGATGGGTTGTCATATGCATTATTCACTAGTATTTAAAACAAGGCACCTGCCATATGGTCCCAGCATAAAATATCCATTTACTATCCAAATTTATTTTTATACCGTCAGCAAATTCCGTTAACAAGGGGAAAAACGAGTGAAAGGGTAAGAGAGAGAAAGAGAGAGATTGGGAGGGAGGGAGAGGAACAACGAGAGAGTAACTCCTGGGAGGATTGCTTGCTTATGGTACACTGAAATCTCACAACCAAACAAGCTTCAGATATTTAAATTGCTCTTGGTGTTTTGCATTTTGCTGCATCATGCCTCATTGTTCCCCCACAAGACAGTTAAACACCAAGCCTGACTAATTGTGTTACTTTATGATTTGTCCTAACATATGCCCTAGAAGTGAATGTAGTAACTGGAACTGTCAGGATAGATACATTCCCACCATTTACACTTAATATTATTGGTACATTGTTAATCTCTTAAGCTATCAGAAGACAAAAACAGAGATGTGTGCTATTTGTGTATTTGATGCATAATACAGACAATGTAGCTCTAACTCTATCTTTAGCCTAAACCCAACCTTAATGCTGACTGTTCAGATTGAGCTCTACACTACTTTGTGCACTATTATTAGTCAATCAGTCAAAGTTTTGGTGACACATTATAAAATATGTATTTGATATGAAGTTGCATATAACCATTACTATTTCTCTCTGAACAACCAAAGTGACGTGTAGTTTACTTAATCATATGTGTCTGCAGCACAATGAATAAGAATCAGAGTTTACTTCATGAGTATACTGTAGTTTGGTGCAGACTTAGTTGCCTACATTATTCATAGCTTGAGCAAACCCAGCCATAGTGCTATATGGATGGGTGTCTGAGTCTCTCCCGGTTGGAGTCTTGGGTGAAGTGGGAGAAGGAGCTGGGTGGTGGATTGTTTTTACCAGACGAGAGACAATAAGGAAAAACCCTGGTTAGGTCAGAAAATGTGTTTTGTCAGAAACCAATATTTTTTTCAATACTGTAAAACATTACTTATAACTTACAATGTACATTACTGCAAGCCATTCAAAAGGATAATAATCAAAAGTGACCATTTTATCAGACTTTTACTTTGATGTTCTGCTTCATGTTTTTATTTGTTTGGGAGAAAATACTTGGCTATTGATTGTAGTGCTGCTGATTGTTGCACAATGTTCATGTGTCATTTGATAGATTTTGTAATTAAATGTAATTCTCTTAGAGATGTCTTGTCTGTACAGTAATTTGTAATCAACAGACAAAGTTTTTTTTTTGTGTGATTGCACATAGAACATCAGTGAGTCTTACATGAAAACAGGAATTTAAAAAATAGATGCTGAATCTGATCTTACTCTCTGTCTCTAGTGTTCCTCGGTGTCTCTGGCTTGTCAACCTACCAGGTGCGTCCCAACAGCATTTGTGTCCAGTGGCAGCCTCTTCTACATGCCACGTTATACAGTCTTCATACAGTCCACACTCAGTAAGTTAATGACAGTGTTTGGGTTTGTGTTTCTCATCTGTATTCTCAAAGGTGGTGAAAAGTGAGTTAATTTCTTGATTTAATGCTTTTATAAGTTTTGCCTTTGACACCAGACAGGCAGCTCAATCCAAGCAGACTGACTTATCTGTTCTGACTTCAAAATAAGCGTAACTTCATCATTGTGCTAAAATGTGGTCCGAATTGCACCTTTTAACTGCTGTTTGGAAAAAAAACTACTAATGAAAAAAGTTACATTCAGACAACGTTTTCAGAAACAAGTAGAAATCCTTGAAAAAATGCATGTACACAGGCAACAGTTTTCTGTTTTCACCAACATTTCAGTGTGCACCTGCAGTCATCCCAACATGTTTCATCATGGCTTTTGCCAGTTAAGTGACTGGAATACAATTCAGTCAATAAATCAAATGTTTTACTACAGATCTGATATTTGGTTAGGTGGCTGGATTTAACTTCAAATTCGGAATATGTTACCTTATAGATTTACAGTCTGTCCTCATGAAAATGTCTCCTCTGTTTATTATTAACACAAAGACGAGTCAGCTCAGGACTGGTTGGATGTGTGTGTTGGTTACATATACCTTTCACAGTCATCTGGATTCATATTGATATGAGCCTCTGTGGAAATAAGACTTATATATTTCTGTCATTGCAAAGGATATTCATAAATCTCTCTGTTTGCTGAAAGGAAGGGAGATATGATATGAATGCGTATGGGAGGAAACCGCTTGAGAATTGCCCATGTTATTGTGTCAAAAATAAAACAAATAAAGACACCGAATATGACCTAAAGAAGCTGTTTAATGCACAGCTCATTTACGTTAATACCTGGAAAAAGGGAGAGAGAGGAAGAAATGAAGGAGGGAACAAAGGAAGGAGCTCTTAAAAAGAAAGAAGTAAACTCTCATAATATCTACCAGAAACTAGTTTAATCAAATCACTATTCAAAACATCTATTTAAACCTCACCTTTGTTACATTTGTCCCATTGAATCAAATGTCGAAAATATAAAACCCTTAATAAAACCACTGTACATTTGTCCTTTCGACAAGAGAGTATTTTGGAGCTGGTCCACTCACAGTGAACAGCTTCAAGTTCAAGTTTTATTTTTATTTGTCCTCAGAGGGCCGTTGGTTGTGCAGCACAGGTTCGTATTAAATCGACAGTAAAAAATAACACAGTTGAAACAGTGACAATAAAGATATTTTTCTTTATAGCCGTATGCTTATTCTTTCGATTATTTATCTGTCCATGAGAAAATCTTTTCCTAAGTTTATTTTTAAATGTCAGCATATGTTAAAAGGTCACATAGGAAACAGAATCAGGCACAGTGGCGATGGGTTTTTTTTTTTTTTTACTTTACCTCTGAGATGATAATAATAATGAGAAAAGAGATATGGGGACATGGCAATACTTAATAAGTCTTCATAATGATAGGTATGGGGCCATCCTCATTTCTTTCAGTGAGTCCACTGTGTTGGTGCAGTGGGAGATCATGTCATACACAGCTCAGGAAAGAAAATGGAAGAAACAGAAAGATGGCTTGGCTCAATACTTTCTGTGGCACAATAAAATGTCATCCAATGTACTTAATGTGCAAGTCTGAAAGTTGTACAAACTGGGGTTAAAATAACCAACTGTAGGCCATCTACCTATAAAAGAGCTTTCTTGTAATCCTTCTGTTGCCCACAAAGTAGTACTTGGTTTAAAAAGTTAAACCAGGAATAGTGACATGACACTTTCAGTCTTTACGCTAAGCTATGCTAAGCTAAGCTAAGCTAAAATAAGTTAAGCTAATCATCTTCTGGCTTTAGCTTCTTAGTGTGTAGATTTAAAAAAAGGCAAAATGTTCCTTTAAAATACATTTTCTGCCTTTTCTCTTGTTGAAATCTGCAAACTGTGAAAGAAATGTACTTTCACCAGAGTTGAGCATTTTGAAAAATAAGTTAATTTATTTCAATTATGCTATTCATTATTCGGTTGTGTCGCACAGGTGTGTCCACACCGTATTGCTTAGGCGTGTCAGTGAGGCAGCACGCACAATATTAAGGCGATGACAGAGCCACACCTGAATTGAAAATGGTTAATATGTTAGCTCTGTTTTAAAATGACTTTTCCAGACAGGGTTCCAGTTGATGGTTGGAGTTAGGTTGATTAAAATAAATGGGAAGCTGGAGCGCTAGCTAGGAAATGTAGAGATTAGAGACATGAATAAACCTGCTTCCACTTGAAGGACCATGCACAGTAAGTGATGTGTGTGTTCACCTTTCACTGTCTTTTACTATCAGAGAAATGACAGCAAAATGAGAAATCTTCCTTCCCACCTGTACTTTTTTATTTTTTATCTCCTGTCTGAGCAGTGACTGGAATTGAGAGATTTGGTTTAATCCAATCAGAGCCAACCAGTAGCTAAAACACCTTCTCAGATGGAGAAGGTTTTCCTAAACTTTCTTATCTATGGCTGTTTCTTGTGTGTGTGGTGGGGGAGCTAATTTCTCACTCCCCAAGATGAGACACATTAGGAAACAGATTTGGACTAATAAAACTGACAAATGGCAGCTATTAATATATGTGTATGTGCACTTCCAGTTTGTCCATTTTTGGTTGCCAACATTATTTCTTTTCTGTGATGCTGTCCCTCTGCCGCTTTCTAATATAAACACTAAATTGAAAGTGTTTGCAGTCTGCAATCTGGAGGAAATTGATGAAAGAAGTCAATAATGTGATTCTTCTTCGGTGGATATAATGATGGTTTCCACTGTGATTTTAACTGCAGAATTGTCTAGTTACTTTTTGGTGCACTAGTACAGCTGCAGTTTGTCACCTTGCTTTATTTTACGTTAGATTTTACATTCATTTGTGATAAATCAGCCAGAGATTGGATGAATTGATGCACTACAGACTTTCATGTATCAAATAAGACATGAAGCTTACCAAGATGAGCTGAAAACTGATATATGTATAAATTGATATTTACCTGTATATCCTACCGTCTGTTACCCTAAAATAAGGTATTAAAATTGTTGTTATTAATAATTATTTTTACTTGTTGCAGATACTCCAATACTACAGTTGAAAAGCAAGATTGTCACATCAAGTTTGAATTTCCAGACGACCTGACCGGGTCTGTGCATGGTGGTGAATGAGTGCTACTTCTGTACTTCAGCTGCTAATCTTTAATGTGCCCTTGAACATGAGACCTTGCATCCTGACTGCTCCAATAAAGCTGCTTAGTATCCAACTCTGACATAAAGTGATTACTTAGCAGCTCCCAGGCTCGACAATAATGCCGAACATGGCTGAAAAAGAGGAAATGTGCTCCGCAAATACAGTTAATTTGAAACAGGTGCTTTAGTAGGATTTGAGCCTGATTTTATTTCTGTCGATCTGAAACTTCATCCTTTTTTTGTTTGTTTGTTTTGTTTTTTACTTGCAGATGGTCAGAAGCAGGAAGTCAGCCTGGGAGGTGGTGCTTCCCGACAGTGCTTCTATGACCTCACTCCAAGCAGCCAATACCAGATCAGCGTTCACACCCAGCTGCAGGAAATGGAGGGACCTTCTGTTTCCATCACTGACATGACATGTATGTCTCAAATGTTTTATATAAGGAAGTTAACTCTCACTCAACCCTTTTTCCATTTTTTTTACCCATGTCTTGCCCATTCACCCCTCCCTCCTTCTTAGTTCCCATTGAATCCTTAAAATCTCTCTTTACTTCTCATTCTCCATCTGTCCCGCCTGTTAGCCACCTTCTGCCATGCAACTGTCTCTCCTCTGCAACCTTCTCTTCTTCAGTTCATTGGTCAGCTGAGGAGGTGAGGTGATCCTCACAGCTGCAGGGACAAGGAGGGCTCAGCTTACAACCAGGCTTATAGATATATGGATAGATACGTATGGTCTCAGATACAGATAGATAGATTCCCCACAAATTATGTTGTTGATCCACAGATTTTAAGTAGACACCTGTGATTAAATTCAACAGGAAGCTCAACCATTTGATTAAGCAACAGTTATGGGTCCATTGACAAGTGAGCTGAAGTGTTAAGATAAAATAAAGTAGGAAAACTACCAGACAATATACTCACTTATGTCCAGTTTTTGAATTTTTACTTCAGTAAAAGTATTGGGAGGAAAACCAACACGTTACTGTGAAAGCCAGAGAAACATTTTTTTCATGAAGTATGTACCTCTTCTGTGGGCAGTCGCTGATGTTTCCAGGATGATTTACTTGCTGTACTTTAGGTTGACAGAACCCACTGTTTCTGCAAAGTAATTGGCTTGGCACTGAGGCATACCTTAACCCGGGGCTGTTTTGACACTAAAAAAACAGCCTCTGGTCAGACAGATAGTAGACTGATGAAAATAGCCCTATTTGCTGTCCCCAACTTATAGAATGAAGGTAGAGAGATATGTAGAAAGAACAAAGAAAGATTTTTAAGTTTGATTGCTGTCATTCAGAGACGGAAAGAAAGATGGACAGAGCAAAACACAGCAGTTGGATTGTTCATGTATACGTAGATTGTAAAGACAGATTGCTAGAAATTTGTCTATGTAAAGGTCAAGATCTCAGGTGTAGGAGGGAAGAAGAGGATTAGGAAACTTTCAGCTTAATAGAAACAGGCCACTGCTGTCTCTCAATGGGCCAGCCTATTGACTGTGTTTGTGTATGTGTGTGGTCGGCAGATAAACCCCATGATGATGACACTTGTCACTGCCATCATGATCGATGACCTTGTCATGTTTCCCTGTGTGTGTGTGTGTGTGTGTGTGTGTGTGTGTGTTTGTGTGTGTCCAGTGCCAGCGCCCACTCAAGCTCCGACTGAACCCCCGACAACAGAGCCCCCTCCCACCATCCCACCTCCTAAAGAGGGTGAGCAAGAAACACAAACTCACTTTCATATCACTTTGTGTGTTGTAGTCAATTCATTACTTTTTACGGTAACTGTATTTTTTTGATTTTGAAACAGGAAACGAGGACGTAATCTAACAGTTCAGTTTTTGTTATGCAACTCTGTACTTTTCACAACTGTGAACTGTGTTTAGTTTCAAAACATCAACAGTGACCTGGAAGGAAATTTGGGAATTTGGTGGGGGTGATATAACATAATCAGGGAGTAAAGTAAATTTTAGGTAAGCAAAAAGAAAAAGTCCGAAGACACTTGAATGTCTCACACAGGAAGTCGACGACACGTTTTCTGTATTCCACAGTGACTTTACTGTGGGCTGCAGCTGATTGCTCCCTCCCAGCTTCCGCTTAACTAATTTCTGTTCAGCCCCAAAATAACAGAGCACTCAGTCCAATTACCATTCACAAACAGGCCACACTGGCTCCAACATAGAGGGTGCACCTGTGAGTGACATGTGACATGTCACTTTATAACTACAGTATGTACATGTTGGCTAGTCTTTTTAAATTCCAAGCTATGTTAACAGTAACACATGTTTTTAATTTTCTTTACCCAGGAAGCTACGCTATCAGTAAATAAATGAATCCTTACAAAACACTTAAACACTTACACTAAAATGTCACAGGGAATCCAAACATTGATCATAACAACTTAATACCAGAGGGTTACCCTTTACTTTAAACCTAGATTAACTGTAATTTAAACTACAAGGGTAAACAGCTCATGAACAGGCAAGATACTCTCACTGTAGGGGATTGACAAGTCTGACAAGTCTAGCGAGATTAGGAACAAAGGGTCTCAAGTTCACAGTCCGACCCTTCACTTCCTACCCATACGATACTGCTCCTCTGTTCCTGTCTAATGGTCTCAAGTAAAAGTGCACTACAAACTCCACAGACATGAACTGACACAGAACTGCTGAGCCTGTCTGTAAGCATTTCTGTCGAAGTTTCTGACCTTTGTCAGACCGATGCCCTCATCTCTAATGACGGGCAACCTTTACTCAGGTCAGAACCACAAAGATGGGGGAAAGAGAAAGCAAAGGTGTGGACTTAAGTGGAAGAGAGAGACAGAAAAAACAACAAGAGGAAGAGAAACAAAGTCATAGGCAGGATGAGAAGGACAGGCTCTGCATAGAGCTGCAGACGGAAAGCAGAGGGGAGTAGACAAAGACAAATGGGAAAGACCGAGTGGTAGCATCAGACTGAGAAAAGTGAGAAAAAGACAGTTTAAAAAAAGGGATAGACAGAAAATGATGTGTGGTGACAGTGTTTAAGACAGATACACAGACTGAGATATTAAAAAAGTGTAATATCATCATAGCTTTGATCAGAATAAGCCACATGAAACCATAAAGTTTTGTAAAAATATATGATAAAAGCCTTTATTTCTAATACCAGTAGAAAATATTTTTGTATTATTTAATGTTTTATTTTATTTCCTCATCTTTCTTCTCTCTCTCGCACTTTGTTGCATTTCGAATTACAACCACTTCAGGTTATCCCCCCCTGGCTTTTCTGAAAGTTGACATGCTCATGAGCAAGGTTTGGAATTCAGTGAAGAACTAAGTTTAAAACCACAAAACAACTTTACGGCATAAGATAAGGCTACTGGGAGTCATTTAGAAACCTGAGAAGAATAAAAGAAGGAAAAGTCATGCTTGACTAGGAATAATGGTCGAAAAATCAGTTTTCAAACTCTGAGTTAGAGCGTGTGCATTATAATCTTATAAACTCTACAGTGTGAAAATTAATCTGAGGACGCAGCCTTTGCACATTTACCCTTTTGCAGCAGATGTATATTTGCAGTGCTTCATGCTATGCATATTTGCTCAGAGTCTGAATATATGAGGCAGCGAGTTAACATTCAAGTTATGCTTTGTCCTCCTTTGACCTTCATTCTGTATGAAATTACTTCTTTAAATGTAGAGAAAAATGATGTGCTGACTAAATCTATATATCTCTTGTCTGTCCTTTTATCCATCTATCCATCTAGTGTGTAAGGAGGCCAAGGCTGACCTGGCTTTCCTGGTCGACGGTTCCTGGTCCATCGGAGACGAACTTCATGAAGATCACGCGTTTCCTCTACAGCACTATGGGATCGCTGGATCTGATTGGACCAGATGGAACCCAGGTCAGTCATGTGACTACACTCACACCTAGGACATTTTACCCCAGGGAGACTGTCTCAGAGGAAGAACTCCACAATAAAACAGCAGTGAAATCTTACTTGCATGCTTCTACTGTACCTACCTTCCCCCAAATGCGTCATTGAAAAATGTTTGAGTTCAGTCTGGACCATGTAGGTCTGAATAATGTTGCAGTGAGTCTCCTTGGAGTGCTGGTATTCACATTTAGTGGTTCTTGTGTCTGGTTTAAATGTCTGTAGTCAAAATGACTGTACAGCCAGTTTATACATAAGTTAACCAACAGTAATACAAGTGTGCCTAAGACTTTTAATTTTCATTCACTTGCTTTGTAATTTATTCTCTTTGTTATAGCATTTTCCTTCTGAAAATTGCGTGCTCATGGGAAATGTAATGTAAAGCAGATGCTGGGGATGTAGCCAAAAGTAGCCACACTGAAAACCATAAAAATAAAGAAATAAAGGAATGACATACCATAGTGTAATCTGTGGGTAAGGAGCCCTTTCACAGAAGAGGGAATGAAAAATATATATTTCTATAATGTTTTAAAAGAAACAAAAGACAAAAAAAGAAATATTACAAACCCCTGCGAGTTCTGCTGGGCTTTGTAATATTTCTAGTCATGGTGTTTTGTGAGCACGGCACAGTGTCAAACATATAATAAATTCACATATATCCAAAAACCCATTGCTCCCCAGCTCTTCCTTTCCAGCCAACTACCTCCTTCCCTGCCTATGCATCTTTCATATACTGCAACCAGTTTCCTTCCACTACCCTGCAAAAGAAAGAGAGCAACATTTCTATAAGTAGTCTTTCATTTAGTAGGTAATGGAATAATTGAGACCAGACCCTGTACATCCATAATGAATGGAAGGAGAGTGATTTAACATGTCTGACTTTCTCAAGATCTGCAGCTTGGTTTCTGTAACCTGCTACTTATTCCTTCCTTCTGTTCTTCATTTCATTCTCTATGTTACATTTTAGACAGAAAAATATATTAGGGATAGAACAGACATTTGCCCAAAATAATGATTCTTGAGCAGTAAGAGTTTACTCTTCGTCCTTTTGACCCTTGTGGGCTTCGCTTTACAGTCTGAAGAAGGTTTCTGCTGTTGGCATTAATTGACTCTAGAGTGATGCTTTGGAGCAGAATTTAACCCAATTTTCTTTGGCTGTCCCCTGACAAATCAATATCAATCATCATAGCCACAGCCTTGTATCTATGGGACAAATCTGTAAAAAAAAGTGAAGAGGAACCCCTAGTGAGTCAATATTTCCTTTCTGGAAAGACTTTTTTTTTTTTTTTAGTTGCTGTGCAGTATTCGATTAACTCTGCTCACATGCTGCCACTGTGTTTTGTGTTAGAAAACATTGCTTTTCTGGCAGGAATGGTGGTCTAAGTATAGATTCTTAAAAAGCTGGAATAAAGATCATATGGTTCTTGCATGGACTAATCCACTGTCAATTTGATTCTTAGTATAAAATCACATTAATGTAGTGAATATTACTAACTCCAATGAGTTGCTCATGTATCAGGTTTACCAGTAGTAATGCCAGGCTCTTACTTGGGGCAGTGGTTCTCTATTGTCATTGTGAACTAATTTCTTAGTGCTTCTTGTCTGCATGGCCCCTCACTATGTCAGCAGAGCTCAGCTGGTTCATTTGTCACGCTGTAGAGGTGCTTGCTAAACCTTTTTCTTTCATTTGCGTGCTGCCTGCTGTTCATCAGTTTTCTACCCTCTCTGTGCCCCATAACCCTCTGGCAAGAGGCTACCAAGAGCAAAACACTGGCTGTAATGTGAGAGAGTTGGCTGCGCAGTAAAGAGAGAGTTGGCTGCTAAATGTAGGACACCCTGAGCCAACAACAGCACCATTAACAGTCTGGAGGTAATGATAGTTGTTCGCCCCTCTTAGAGAAAGCCAATTAGATTGATTATAGCTCTGATTTGAGAGTTTGGAGATATATATATATTTTAACAGTGAATTCTCACCTAGAGACTAGCATAGAATAAGGCTGTAATATTCTTGTCTGACATCATGAACATTTACTTTATGTGCTCAGCATAAAAATATTAAGACCACCAGCACGGAGCAGGTGAGAAAAAGTGAATCCTGCAACCCGTTACCCATTAAACCTCAATGTTAAACCATGAAAATGTCACATTTTTGCTTGTGTGTCAGTTGGACAGTTCCATTTGTACTAGTATTCACTTTCCAAGGTTGTTTAAGCACACCCGATTTGTATAATTACACTATTTCCCTCAGCTAACAAAGGCAGCATCTGTTTGCTACTGTTGTTGCTGTCCAGAGTAAATGCAGACATTGTCGGTGAAAATGAGGTAAGTATTAGGTTTTTGGACGCAAAGCGCAGACATTTGGCTTCATTACACTCACATAATGGTACATGAGCTGCTTGGAGTGATTTGGCTTCTTTTCATTTTGGAAGAAGCAGAAACAAACCGGCACAAACACGTACATTTCAGTGGTATGGTGACTGACATGAGTGTGAGCAGCTGATGACTGAATTTAAGTTTAAAACACCAGGGGTGTTGATTGGACTAACTCTGTATAATTTGATTTGACATTTGATTTTAACTTATTAGGCTCCGTCTCTGCCTCTCTGCAGGTGGCCATCGCTCAGTTCAGTGACGATGCTCGGACCGAATTTAAGCTGAGTTCCCATGGCAACAAGGAAGCGCTGCTGGAAGCTATTCAAAGGATCAGATACAAGGGAGGAAACACCAAGACAGGTCTGAACGGTGTATCAGTAGGATTAATGTTGTACTAGTCGGTTTGTTCATCGAGGGAGGGACATTCAGATGTCAGTTTAATTCAAGGGGGTAAGCCAGAGATCGGACAGTGAAGCCGACCAAAGCCTGCATGGAGGGATCCATGTAGGCCAAAAATGACGTCAAAACCTTGTAACACCCCGTTGCACATGAGAGATGTAACCGTATTGCTTACATTAAAACAAACTATCAGAGCAATCAGAGATGCTGCGTTGTTGTTTGGCAGGTGAGCTGATTAAACAGTAACGTTCCGAGTCAGACAGACACACTGAGCCATGAGACTTTTTGTTGCCGCAGCTCTGCAGCTACCAGAATTATGGTATTTCTGCAGTTGTTCTATGTCATTAAACCCCGGTTATGCTGCGCAATCATGCGCAGTAGACGCTGGTGCCAACAGGAAGTAACCCTGTAGCAGTATTTTATTGGTCCAAAACTGGCTTCACTGCTCTCCATTCAAATCAGCGAGGTGGCTTCGTCCATTAATATACTGTCTATGATTTAATTCCTTAGTCAACCTGCTGAACAGAACAGTCTCACCACAAGGCCCATTAGTAGCTGATCTGGAGCTTTCTCACTCCCAACTCGTCACATATGGACGCTTGGTCAAGACTTCTTTAGCGTTGGTTTTCAACATTTAAGTGTCTGCAGACAAGTTAGCAACATTAAATATGCAACGTCCAGTTACACTTTCATAATATAAGCACTTGTTAATGTTGTAAATGTCGCAATTTGGCTTTCTTAGGTTTAGGAAAGATCATGGTTTGAGTTATGATATACAGACCTTACATAATGAACAGTTATGTTTTAATTACCTTAGAATGAGCCATTGCTTATCTACATACACTGTGGGTTCCCTTGCATGGATGTCGCGCCACCATGTTTCTACAGCAGCCCGAAAAGATTAACGGCTCTGCAGAGTGCGTTTGGTCACTATGTTGAATACGTACGAAAAACAAGCAAGTAGTACTAGTAGTAGTTTTTGTCCGGTTTGTTAGAAGTAAGAAGAGAAGTGAAATTTGAACAAATGGAGGACCACGTGTCTTTAGCACAAGACAACACAACTGTAGCCTCTCTTCTGGGCTTGCAAAGAGAGAGGTGAACAGTGACTGATGGTGCATTAATGTGATGTCGGAATAATCAGCCCCCCCCCCCACCAGGAGCAGAGATAGGTTCCAGGGTGTTTAATCCAAGGCAAGACAACCAGGCATGAACGGGTACAGGAAACTGGTACATCCAAAAACCAGAACGGGTAATGCAGCAACTTGCAGAACACACAAGATACGACACTGAACAGCACGTATGCACACTACAATGACCGGATAGGGAATATATACAATATACAGGGACTAATGAGCAGGGCAGGAGCAACACAGGTGACCGGGATCAGGGCTAACGAGGCAGAGAGACAGCAGGGAAAAACAGAGAGGCAGGCAGGCAGAGAGAGAGACAGCAGGAGAAAACAGAGAGACAGGCAGGCAGGTGATAACTGGGGGAACAGACATAACCTAGGTTACTGGACACTAAACACAGACATAAACTAAGATAGAACTAAACCTAAGATACATGACAGACAGGTACAAGGTGAGCTAAACAGAACCTGTGAATGAACAATGAAATAAACAAGGCTAAACAGAGAACACAAGACAAGGAACAAAAACAGAAAACATGGACCAACTGTTACACAGACCCGGGTAGGAAATAGAGACAGAACTAACCTGGAAACAGGACAACACTCAACAAGGAACAGAACGGAACACTAGCTGACAGATAATAACTAGATAAATAATAACCCAGACTAAATAACAGATACCAAACTGATCAATAAGTAAACTTGCAGTGAACTAAACTGAACAGAACTTATGTATGTAACGAATGTAGATGCAAAACCCAAATCTTAGAATCAAGAACACAGAGTGGATAAGGGAGACAAGATAACACGACAACACAGACAATGGAATAGGATAACAGAAGAATTTGCAATTAGTTGCAATTTGCAATCCTCACTATTAGATGCTACTAAAACTTACACTGAACCTTTTTGAAGTAATTTTTCTTGTGTAACTTACGCAAGTTACAGAACCTACGTAACCTACATAACTTAAATAAAAACATTAAATGTTGATTTTTCGATTCACACGGTAAAACGAATGCCTGTTTCCTGGTTAAAAGTCTGATTTCTGGCCCTCAATTTACCCTCAGACTTCTCTGTTAAATATCCTACACTTACCTTCAGTGTTCAAAAATGACGCTACAGGGCTTCCCCCAGTGTGATGAACTATGATTCTAAGAGGTTCCCCAGTGCATTAAAAACTTTCGCCAACAGGTCTTGACCATGCGTCCATATGTGACGACTTAGGAGTGAAAACGGGTCTTTGATCGTATAACACAACCTTCCTTAGCAGACTGAGTCTGCCCAATTGTCGTGGAATTGAAGATGCTTGAATTCCCATTTTTAGGGGCACTATAGCGACTTCTCATCCATGTTGGCTTGAGATCAAAACTTTATTCTTAACCTTGGGAGCAGCGGTTCACAAAACAATCTCACCACAACGTCCATGATCTGGAGATTTTGATCGTTTGTCCAAAATTTGAGCATTTAGTCAAGTCAAGTCAATTTTATTTATATATTCCAATATCACAAATTGTAGGGGCTGTACAATCTGTACAGCATATGACACTCTCTATCCTCAGACCCTCGATTTGGATTTTAAAAAAACCTTTAATGGGACAGACATGGAAATCTCATGAAGAGCAACACATCAGGGATCTCTCTCCTAGGATGGACAGACATGCAATAGACGTTGTGTGTAGAATAGACTAAAATTGCAGTATGGGCAATCATGATGAGAAAATTATAGATAGATGGGTTGTTTCCTAACTATGGTAAGCACAAAATTTTGGATAAACATGAGAAACATGTTTACAAACATTAAGAAACCGAATCTTTTGCCCAATCTCATCTAAAAAAAGGAAGAAAATCTCTCTGGAGCTTTATAACTTTATTATGGATTTATTAATAGCTTTGACTACATTTAAAAATGTATTTTCAAAGTGTTTGCTTGACCCAGTGGTTAGAGGGCAGAAAGTAGCCACTTACAGTAAAAACATAAAAAAGGCATTTAATCTGTGGGGATTCTTGTTGGCTAGTAGGTTTATCCAAGCAGATGTATCTGCTTGAGGCTCAGGGTTAAAGATGCAGAAATCTCCAGTCTTTTGGCGGATTTAGACACAGTGAGGGGCCCTGATGGGGTCTCTGAGGAGAAGTTGAGGTTTCAAGAATGAAAAAAACGGAATGGATCCGGGAGGATGATGAACAGCTTCAGGTGTTACCAAACAGACTTGAGCCACACAACATCCTCTCCAGACTTGGAAGAGGACAGCATCTACAATTCCATGACATTAGGATGCATAACAAGCAGTTTGGGGTTGTAACGTTCATGTGGAAGCGTCCAGCTGTGCTAGTACACACAAGGTCAATGTCAGTAACCGTGGTGCGTTAATGTGGCTTTACAGGTAATGCTGGTTGTTCAGAGGACTTAACTCTTCTAAAGTCTGGGTCATGGCTCAGTGTCTGTTCAGAGTAATTGTGTCCTTGAGCTTTCCTATCAGCTCCAGGGTCCTCTTACTCCTCTCTCTCTTCTTCCCCCTCCTTCATCTCTTCTACTCTCACCCCCTACTATCTAGCTTCCTCTTTTCTCTCTTCATCTCTCTTCTTGTTCCAGTATTCCTTCTTTTTTCCCTGTATTTCAAATTTCTTTAACTTCCTACTCTGCCTCTTTCTTTTGTCAATTTCCCTCATAACCCTTATACACCTACATCTACTGCAATTTTATAGGCTAATGTTCACAGACTCACAATTTCTCCCCCTCTCTTTTTGTGTCTCACCCACACATACAGTACCTAAGCGTAATATTAATCCTCTTCGATAGTTCTAACATAATGCCTATCCTTCAGGTTGTCCTTATTTACACCAGAGAAACCCACAAAGCTTATTGTATATGCATAAGTTTGGATTATACTTTAGTTGATATGATAGTTGCTTTTTTAAACATATTTATTACATGAAAAAATTAAAATATATTGTTTATTTATTTATAAGCCAGTGCCTTTTCACTGATACTTTAGGTAGAAGTGAACATTATTTTGTGTTCTGTTTAATGAAGCTTTTCCCCTCATTTTGCTTATACGGTATTAAACTATACAAATACTATACTATACAAACACACATATACAGAGATATATACTCCCGGAGACGATCCCCAAACCTCTTGAATTACATCCTAAACTTTTGGTCCATTCAGAGATGGATCAGTCCTTATCTGGCTTTCCAGACTGAGGCTTGTATGGCAACATTAAAGTCTTTTTGTGCTCTCCAAGCCTAAACTATTCCCTTTTTTTCATTCTTAAACCTCAACTTCTCCTCAGAGACCCCATCAGGGCCCCTCACTGTGTCTAAATCCCCCAAAGTCCTCAAAGAAAAGACTGTAGCTTTCTGCGTCTTTAACCCTGAGCCTCAAGCAGATACATCTGTGTGGATAAAACTGCTAGCCAACAAGAATCCCCACAGATTGAATGCCTTTTTTATGTTTTTAGTAGCTAGCTTACTTTATCTATCCTATAAACATTTTAAATGCAAACTCAAAACTATGAATAGTTCCACTGTAAAGTTTCAAAGGTCCTGTCAGCTCCACTGATGATTTTCTTCCTTTCTTTTAGATGAGATTGGACGGTAGATTGGGTTTCTTAATCATGTTTATCTGAAATTTTGTTCAAACACGCTTAGCGTAGTTTAGGAACAACCTGCATCACATTTGCTCAATGTTTCACATCTGCGAAATGCCCACTAACCCCCAGTTCTCTTGTAGAGTCGGTAAGAGTACTGAGTTTGAGGGTACTGCAGAGGTTCAAGGTGGAGGGAGAGATAATAATTTTTCTATACCCATTTTATAAACAATATGTAAATTATGCCGCCTCCTTTAAGACTACAGTTTATTTTTTCCCCCACTGTCAGTACAGTCTCATACGAGTGTGAGGGAGGAGCATGTTGAGGATTCAGGGTGTTGAAGCTGATATCCTGGGATTTGGCTTTTCACTATGCATTTATTCATTATGGTATTAGTGAGCCTCTGACTGGCTTGGTGAATGATTGATTTAATGTCACTGCAGCTGTAATAGTCTTTATATACTGTATAAGCCTATATATGAGTGTGTGTGTGTGTGTGTGTGTGTGTGTGTGTCTTTTGAGATTGATTTTCATGCTCTACATGAGCAATTGTGCTAATCCCTGGCTGTTTGTACAGTATATTCAGATTGAGGGTTAGAGACATTCAAGATGTGATTGGCCTTGTTCTATGATTTTACTTTAGCCAACAGTTTGACTACTTCAACTGTTGTAATGCAGAACCTCACTCCATGTTCAAGGTTTCTGAGTACTTTATGAGTTGAGGAATGAATATATGAATGACCCATGAATGGGTTTCACTGACTATCAAAGCCAGTAAAACCCATTCAAAATTCATTGTTATTGTCAATACTGCATTTGATTATACAATTTTTCGTTTCATTTTTAAGAACCAATTGTACCTTTTGGAAGATTAGAGGATGTTATAACTCTCACTGTTCATAGTAACCCAGAGATCATATAAAGAGCTCTTCCTAGTCGGACAGATTTCACCTGAAGCCACAAAAGAACAGGGAAATAGCATCTCCTACTTTATTATGTTGCACCAAAGCTTTGGATGCTTAAAACAGGAGAGATGATTTCAACTATTTTTGTTTTCTGTTTTCGTTTCCCTTCTTAAGTGACAGCGACGAAACTGGTGAACTGACATACTTCATACACAAACTGATGCATCATTGATTGATGATGGGCTTTTGAACCAAAGATCCACAAGACATGTTTCTGTTTTGTTTTAATTTTTATCACCCTTTTTTTTACCTGTCCTTTCCCATCTTTCTTCTTCCCTTTCCCTCTTTTCCACCTATTCTCCCATTTTCTCTGTGCCCTCTTACCTGCCCTACCCTGTCTTTCTTCACTGTCCATCCAGCCCCTCCTCTATCTCATCCCCCCTCTCCTCTGCTCTGTCCTGTGTCTCACTTCATGCTTGGCTAGCTGCTGTAATTCTAGTCTCGCCCAGGGTGATCAGAGGACAGTGTAGAAACAGATGTATCACTGGCAGATATCTGACAACACAACATTTTAGAGGCCAAGCACTCTATCATTTGTCATCAGTGACAGCTCAGTGAAAAAAAAACAGAAGGAGGAGGAGGGGGGGGGGGGGTGGTCTGAGGATTTTAGTTTGGTTAGAAATTTGGAGACATACACATCATACACATATAGAGCCATTTACACCACACATTCTCGCATGAACAATATGTTCCCTGATACTCCGCACCTCTCTTGATAACTTTATTGATAACAAAGTGAGAGGAAAGAGTGTAAAAGGGCAGAGGGAGTTGAGAGGATTAATGGCAGTGATTGTCCATTTAATTATGAAAAGGTCAGGGGGAGATGAGTAGAGGAGATAGATGAAGTATTAATGCAAATCATGATGGATAGTATGCAAAAATTGGCATTAAATAGAAATTACCTACCTGTGTGTGGTAATGATCTCAGGACAGTGCTCATCAGCTTGCATGCACAAAATGAGTATATTTGCACACACATTGTTGCCTGTATACAGTATGTGTAAACAGTTTATATTTATACAGTCTATGGTTTAGATCAATTAAATCCAGGATATACACACTGCAGGTTTTGGCCACTATACCTTGTACTTTTTTACTCTAAATAATAATAACCATTCTTCATCTGTTCAAAATTCATGTTTCAACAGTAGTCAAGTTCGCTTCGAGGCAAATAGAATAATACAGAATGTTTTAAACTTTATTTTACAAAATGTAAATATTTTCTGAGGGGCTTGATGCACAATGATACATAAGGCATCATTAAATTCAGTGACAGTGGTAACTTTGTTATGGGCGGATCATGAAACCTTTTAAAGATGTCTAGACAGATTTTGTTGATTGATTAAGTCCTTTAGCAGTTGACCTGCACACAGTCAAAAGTTTATCTTATTTGAACTTTTTGACAGAGTAAATTGTGACATTTCCATCTTAGTTTGTCTCATTTTTAGTGTTTAGGTCTCATTGGAATATATCAGACATCGTCTGTTTTCGGGCATATTATAAATGCTCCTGGAAACTCGGCCTAAATCTGGTTTCAGGACCTTTTAGGTCACTTATTATCATGTAATTATTATGGGCTCAAAAATGTATTTTATTAATGCTAAGGGAAGAATAAAAAATACTTTTTTTTTATTAGCAAGTACATTAAAATTGTAGCAAAGGTCATAAGCATTCACATCCTTGCGGTGGGGAAGAGGACACTTTTAGATTGTTAATGACATGTTAATGATTGTTAATGTTAAAGACATCTGTGCTTCCAATGCATCTGGTTTGCCAAACTTTTACTCCTCTCTTCCAAAATGTTGAACCAATGAAGAAATGAAGCTTCATATCAGAAGAAGGTGCTAAGAGTGGTGTGGAGAAGGAATAATCACCACATGAAGAACAACACTAGGGGCTTGTTAGTTCCCAAGCATGCTGTACTGTTTCTTTTTTGTGTTTTTCCTTCAAGCAATTGTTAAATTTCATTTCACTACAATATGAAAATAATCTTGCAGAGACATGAAAATGGTTTGAGTTAGATAATCACAGTAAACATCTTTTTTTCTGACTGTAAAATTCAGGAACAAATTAATAGCAAATGTTTATACAGTAAGAGTTGTCAGAAAATACTCTGCTCTTGAGGGTGCTCAATTAATCTGAGCAGCAAAATATATATATATATAAAATCTATCTTTCAAAGGCAATATAACCATCAAAACCATTATCCTGCAGGTTATAATGCAACTGAATATCTTCTACTACACCTGGAATACAACTAACTTTAAATTTGATGAAAAGGATCTAAATGACAACAGTTATTATACAATTTTTTTTAAATATACCCAGGCAGTGTCCATGTTTTGGCCATATTTACTGTTTACATTTTGACTTTTTACTGGGAGTTTTTCTTTAAAACACAATTTTTGTCCACACAACCACGTTACAAATAACTTAAAGTTTCCAAAACATTGAAATATTGATAAATACAATGAATATTTATCAATATTCCTATGACCAAAGAACTCCCATGCTTTACAGGCCAATAACTTGAGAGCTGAAGATCTGATGATGTGTGTGGTATCAATCGATTCCTCTTGGCCAGACCTTTCAATTTGATATACAGCGTGTCTGCATAGTCCCAGAGGGTTAATCAAGTGGTTTGTTTTTGTCCTCCGACAGGTCGGGCCATCAAACATGTGAAGGAGTCTATTTTCACAGCAGAGGCCGGGGCTAGAAGGGGCATTCCAAAGGTCCTGGTTGTTCTCACTGACGGACGATCACAAGATGATGTCAACAAAGTGTCCAAAGAGATGCAGATGGATGGTTTGTATTTTATAGACTAAACACAGTAATAAAATATTTGGTAGTTTGTTTAAGTTCTGAAAAAAATCTGGGAATGATATTCATTGACATCTGAAGTCTTCGTTATAGGATATTTAGATTCTTCAAATCCAACACTGTAAAATCACTCTACTTCCTACATACTGTTGACTTTATACTTGCAATCAGTTCTCTTGTTTGATTCCATTCTCAGGCTATATCATCTTTGCCATTGGCTTTGCGGACGCAGACTACGGGGAGCTGGTGAATATTGCCAGTAAGCCCAGTGACAGACATGTCTTCTTTGTGGACGATTTGGATGCTGTGAAGAAAATAGAAGAGCAGCTCATTACTTTTGTCTGTGAGGCTGCCACTGCCAGTGAGTAACGCCACCTTATGTTTAAAACAAAGACAGGGTAAGAGACCAGGAGGGAAAAGAGTTCAGAAAAGTCAGGGGGAGATACGGACAGAGTAAAAAAGATAGAAAGCAGAAAGGACTCTGGCTGAAGAAAAAAGGGGAGGAAAGGGGGATTTGTTTGCTGGTTGAAGGATGAACTAACAGACTCTTTTCTATATTTCAGCTTGTCCGTCTGTTTTGATGAGTGGTAACACAATGGCAGGTAAGAGGCGCAAATGACAGGGAGAATGCATAATATACTGTACAACATTCGCACAGGTCCAACCACTGTGTCAAACCTGGATTGAAAGCTAATGATGATGATGGTAAGGATGCTGATCTCGATGACAATCAATGTCGGGGTGATTTGTATCTTGCAGGTTTCCGTATGATGGAGAAGTTTAGCCTAGTAGAAAAGGAGTACAGCACCATACCTGGAGTTTCTCTGGAGCCGGGCTCATTCAATAGCTTCCCCTGTTACAGATTACACCGTGACGCCTTGGTGTCACAGCCCACCAAGTGAGTAAGGACATGTCCACACTAAAGGGGGAGACATCTGAAAAAGCAGTTTAAATTACATGTTAAACTGACCTCTGTTTACAAAAACATTGTTGAGATTGTTTTCTAGTAATTCTGTTTCTGTTTCACCTGATAATGAAATATAGCAGCCTGTGTTAATGCTTGTTTAAACCTCCTACTCTTGATAGTCACTTGTGTTCTAGCTTAACACACAATTTTGCTGTTCTCACTGACGTATTATCTTGTTTAAACAGTAATAACTAACAGTAATCCTCGTCTGACAGCTTATGCATCAGCACAGATCAATGTGTACTGTGTGATCGGCTACATTGTCATACGAAATGAGTGATAGCAGGCAGAGTTGGGGGTGACAGTTTGTTCAGTGAAAGTTTTATTTGTTGAGATCAATCTTATTTTTTATTTGACGAGATCAGTGTCATTGAGATCAAGATCTCTTTCACAAGAGACACCTGAGAACAAATTACAAAATACACAAGGTTCAGATTCAGTCTCACAAAATGATCACCATGACACATGGACAAAAATACAGAAATAACTGCTTTTTAAAAATATTCCTCTGAGAGGTGAGTATCTCTAAGTTGTGGTGTATCATTATATCAGTAGGAACACACATCGTACCAGAAACCAGTCATCCTTTGTTCCTTTTTTAAGTTTCTTCTATGTTTCATTGAGTTAGTTTGATCCTACTCCATCCTGTTTATCCATCAATGTTTGCCTGCTAAGTAACTCTCCCCTCTTCTCCTGGACATGGGGAGTGGTGGCTGTATGTGGTCAGTGGGACACAAACACCAGAGGACTTTGAATTATCAGCCAGCAGTACACACAGAGTCCTAGAACTATAAAACAGTCCTGCCAGTAAAATTGACTCAACTTGCTGTGGCAATAACAAACCACCGGGGAACAAACATAAAAGCTAATGTGTCCAAGAATTTCCCATTATCTTTGTTTGGATTATCTTTTAGGACATAGGGGTTCAAGTTCCACTGACACCTGGCCCGTGTTATACTTGCCTGTTAAAAACCGCACCTCCTGTGTCAAATATAAAAGCTGTCGTAGCATTTGACCAACAACTGGTGTGGTCTACAGTATATACAAAATGCTAAACACAGATAGATACATACACTTTTCACTAACATTTACTGCACATGTCGCCATTGTTTCTAGTGTAGTGAACAATTATCAGTGTTAATTATTCTCTCAGGCTGCACTTCATTCTCTGCTTTCCACATATGGATATACTACTGTATATCTACTACTATTTAGTTTTCATGGCTCACCCAGGAAATTGTTAGGACCTATTATAGCATCTAGTTTGATGAGGCCATGCCCAATCTGTTCTTGATAAAGTATCAATAAAAGATTGAAGGTGTTAAGATCATTCTTCAGGTTTCATTGAAGGTTCACTATGTGCACTTCAGCTGGGTTTGAAAATTGCAGATGTAGACCATGATCACCAGTAACTCACAGCATTAAGAGACGCTGGAGACAAATGACTGAAATAATTTCTCTGAGATGCTCGTAGGCGCAGGTTAGAAGCGTTAATGTTTGCCTTGCACTGTACCACAGGGAGATGTTCATGTCTAAAACCCAGCCATGCAAACACTTACAGGAGCATTCAATGGCTTCAAATGTGCTCTTGCAGTGCCTTTCTTTCTGTGATGTTGTCATTTTGGAGCTTTTTTTCTTCTTCTTTTTTCTTTTACCCTCAACCAGCTTTAACTTTAGCTTCTTGTTCTGCGACTGTTTGGTTTGTGAAAAGTGAAATTGATGAGCGCTCTGAAAAGTTGAAGCCGAGAAAATTTGAACCTGAAGTGCTCGAAGGCAGCTGCACAAAAAAAGGCCAGGCTCTGGAATCAACAATAGGCTGGCACTCAAAGACAGTCTCAGGCAACCAAAAGCACTCTAAAAAGCATTCACAACAGCTACAAAGAGATGGTGGCACTTTCAAAAGGACACCCAGTGGATTCATGCCTTTAGGGCACAGCTCACCTACTGCTGGTGTGTGTGTGTGTGTGTGTGTGTGTGTGTGTTTGCATGTTCTTTCATGTGTGTACCAGGTACCTTCACCCGGAAGGTTTACCCTCTGACTACACCATTTCTATGATGCTCCGCCTACTTCCTGAGACCCCGCAGGAGCCCTTTGCATTGTGGGAAATCCTCAACAAGGACAACGAGCCATTGGTGGGACTGATCCTGGACAGTAAGTTTGAATCACATTTTCTTTGTCTCATCCACATCATAACACATCACAGTTTGACAAGTACAAACTCTAACATCCCCTGCAGTCACAACGTCTCCAAAACCGTTAAAAGTAGGGCTGAACGATTTGGGGAAAAAATCTAATTATGATTTTTCTGCCAGATATTGCGATTAGGATTCGATATGTGATTTTATTTTTATCGAAGTTTTGCTCAAGTTCAGTATTCACTGCCACTCTATTTTTGACTGAAGCCGGGTCAAGCAGCACAGAGCAGATGAACCAGGCAGGAAGTCAGACACAGAACGGCATACAGAATCCGGTCGATTTTCCAAATTAAAACACCTTTTGCACTTAACCATAGTAGAAGCACAAAAATCAAGTACAACTGAACAAATAAGCAGAATCTGAATAACTCAGCAAAATCAGACAGGCAAAACGCTCTTATTCTGAAATGGAACGGGCTCACAGAGAGCTGTTATCCCAAGTTGAAACACACAAAATGACAAATTCACTTCATGTTAACAACGTAGGGCAGGCTAAACGCTCCACACTTCAGTGTGAGCTGACGCCTGACAAAATCGCAGCACAGCCGCTGCCTGTGTCGGTTCGGCTGGCACCATTAACCCACACCTTTTCCTCTAGTTTTGTTTGTTGTTGTAAAATGTAGTGAGTGAGTAGGGCCGTAACATGAGGCGCATGGTGCTTGCGATTGGCGAGCAGATCTGTCACACAAGGATGACAACGGAATGAATTTGTAACTGCATGACTGTAGTTAAGCTGCATTTTAATTGCCGTCTTCACGATTAGCTAATCGCGTTCTTTCAAATCGCAATTTCGATTTGAAAACGATTAATCATTCAGCCCTAGTAAAAGCGATGCCACAGAAACACTGCACACTTGGAGGACTCACCAGAGGCATCAACCTTCAGAGGTGTTTCAGATGCCACTGACTTGGAGGAGGCCCAGGGCAAACAACCGACCTGCTACAGAGATTATATTACCAGCTGGTCTTGGTGATTTTGAGATCCCCAGGAGTAGCTGGAGGACGTTGCAGCAGAAAGGTCATTTTGGTTGCTCAGCTTTCCGGTTGACCCTGAGTAAGAAAAAGGTGAAAATTACATATATAATGAGAATAATGAGGAGGGCGTCTTGCTCTCTGCTGTCCAGTGCTTGGGGAAAAACTTTTCAATAAAGAACTTGATACAAAATGATATTACAGGGTTTTGCACGTTAAGAATGTTTCAATAGTAAAATTAATCTTGATTTTCTATGCAGACAAACAGCAAAGCAGCACAAAGATTAAGTTGTTTGTTGCAAACCAGTTCTTTATTGGAGTCTAATAGCAGGAGACAGAGCCAATAGTGTGCACAGGATAGCTTTGTACCTGATGTGAACATCAACCTTTACTATCCTCTGTGCCCTGACAGACTCTGGAAAGACCTTGACATTCTTCAATAACGACTACAAAGGAGACTTCCAGACCATCACTTTTGAAGGAACTGAAATAAAAAAACTCTTCCATGGCAGCTTCCACAAGGTTAGTCTTTATTAACCTTGTTAAAAAATGTGTGTGCTGAAAAAAAAAAATGCTGGTTATAGTTTTATGGTAGTGTCCTGGTGTCTTTTTCATATCATTATAATATGGTAAGATTTTTTGAGCAGTTCAAAATATATAAGAACATTTTAAGGACACAAAATGAAGTGTAAAGTTTGCATGTCTAGTCTGTGCTACTGGGTTGTTAGTCATTACAGTCCATTACAACTAAAACCATGTAACATTACATATGGTTCACACTGACAAACCGTCATTACAGTGGTTAGGTGGTAGTTTTCTGATGAATGTCCAGATCTGCTGCAGTGAAACTCTGCAGAGCATGAGGGGACAGAGAGAGCATGAAGCTCTCTGGCAAACCGTTGAGGGACAAAAATAAAGAAGATGTTTTTGAAGTTGTGGTGGTTTTTCAGTGGCTCTGGGGCTGGATTTTTCTCTTGACCTGTCAACACCGCTGTGGTGTGTGTGTGTGTGTGTGTGTGTGTGTGCAGGTGGTGATAGCCTCCCTCCCTGTTCACTCTCTCTCCCACTCTCCACTGCTTTTCTACATCAATTTGATTTTATTTTAAAAGTAGTGGAATGTACAGAGTGGGAGTGAATCTGCAGATTTCATCACTCCCTCTCTGTGGTCTCCCATGATGAAATTAGTGGGCATTTTTCATTATGTTTGACATTTACAGACTCAATTGTTCAAAAAATCAGTAGATGAATTAATAATCCCAGTACCCTTTTGCCACAATATACCTTATGCCACATGCAATACCTCCAAAGTACATTTAATTTCAACACAATATAGACCCTGTTTTCGTTGCCACAGAAGTTAGTGCACCTACAAATACACACTGTACAAACATCATTATATTTCATAGCAGTAGTTTCGCAGTAGTTTCCATGATTTTGTTGTTATTACTATTCCCTGGTGACCTCAGACATGACCACCTTAGACGATATTTGTTTGTCCTTCCAGCTGATTCTCTGAAAAAGACATTTCACATTTCCCTCAATCATTGCGATTCTATCCACATATTTTTATGTAAAGTACATTGTATCAAATTAGTCAGACTGAATGGAGATTGCAAATCTTGATGACATTCCCCCAATAAAAGACAATTTTCTGCTCACTTGAGACGAGAAAGTGTTTTGTAAAAAAATAAATTACAGAATAAATAATAATGCAAATGCCACTTCTGAATAAATAATGACATTGATTTGGCCTCGACAGATTCACATTGCCAAACACTTTGGCATGAAATATCAACAGCATTAGCTGAAACAAAATAATAACAGCTTGCTGAATAATAATCAATTCTTTTGTCTTTGTGGACATATTCTTTGAATTAACCTCACTGTTCAGGAGGTGTATTTACTTCAGCAGGGCTGATGGGAACAGGCAAGTATTGTTTTGTTACAGTTTAAGAGAGTGGTAACATTTACTTTACAAATGGAAGGAAACATAACTTAAAAATGCAAAGTCGTTATTGTTTTTTGCTGTAGAGCTGTTGCTGTATACTTTCTTCCCGCAAACTCTCTGACGATTTCTACTGAAAACAAACCAGCCCACAAACTCTCTGTCTGTCTTTCTTTATCTCACTTCTCAAAATGTCAGGGAGTAGCTGTCCATCATTCTCTTTGCCCTTTGTCTTCTCTATTGTTTTCTCTCTTTCTGTTGGAGAACATGACAATGTTGAGAGAAGGAACAGATGCAGGAGACTGCCTGGCAAGAGGAAGTGTTCGTCTCCATTTAGACAGGATGACAAGTGAATAAGAGGAGTGTCCGTGTGCGTGTGCATGTTTGTGTGTTTGTTATAAAGGGATTACCATATGAAGACACCTCATGTGAAAGCAGGAATACCCAGCAGCATCTGTCAATGCTCAGCAAAGCACACGCACACAAACTGAGAGAAACACAGAAAACAGAAGCTGGTGAAGGAGGAGGAAATAGATATGACTGTGAGCGTGAGACACAAAGTACAGGCAGGAAAATATAGAGACATAGGAGACGTGAGACTTCTTCAGTATAACACAAATATTGCTCAGAAAGATATTATACTAAGTGTATGAATTTCTATATGATGAAATGCCTCACATTAAAACTGTTTGAGAGCCCTTAAAGCAGACCTTGTGCTCTGTAAAAATGTAACCTCAGTCAGGAAGTAATTTGCACCAGTGCTTTTGGAGCTTACAGTAATTCACAATATCTCACAGAGTGAAATTCAAAAATCACGGTTAATTCATTCGCCCATGAACGATTGGTGTTTCCATAAATGTAGGAAGCTTCTACATTTATCTTCTACAAAGAAGAAAAAGGAATTATAACGGAGAAACAAAAGCAGTCGTTGGAAGGACATATTTGGGATGACAGGACCTGTGTTTGTTTGCAGAAGGAAAAGAAGAGACAGTGGAACAGTATTTTACTGACAAAGTGCTATGGGGATCTGTTTTCCGTACGATTAACAACTTGATGATTAATCCAGATAGAAGCAAGAATGTCAACACTGCAAACTTGTCTTAACTTTTAAAGGTTTTCACATTTTTATCTCTGAGCAGTTTGTATTCAGCTTTAGTCCTTCAGAACATGTTTATTTTTTGTGATAGGGCAAGAAAGTGCAGTAAGCTTGTCCAGCGCATCTGGATTTGGACTTTAGGAGACTGATGAGGGGGGAGGAATTAGACAGTGGGAAAATAATAAAGGGAATTACTGGGTTACCGGAAGGGAAATACCGTAAATGAGCTAAATTAACATTTTCTTGTAAGTGACGCGGGCACTTTGAAGGCAGTTACTGAATGGCAAGACTCAAACACACCTCAGCTATTTGAATTCTTTAAAATAACATCAAGTCTATTTTTGCCTGCATCTGGAAGGGCAGTATTAGTGTCACATGCACAAGTATGTGTAAAGCAAGATTTGATTATAAAACGTATAAACTGTATACTTACTACTGTAATTGAGTCTGAATAACCTGAATAACTCGGGAACAACTCTCTCTGAAAGCAAAATTTCAAAGAATTAAAAGTGTAATCTGAAGCAACACCTGGAATATTTCAATAGCTACCATGTCAGATAATTGTGGTTCATGTACACATATATTACATTTTAATACTAGGTGCAAGACCAAAAAGAATTGCCTGTTTAATGTCAACATGCTGCAATGGGCTCAAAAGTACTTTAATGACCTTTGAGCTGCCTGTCAGCACCTCAGATGTTTCTTGTTTAAAAAAATATTACAGAGCTAACCTTATTTCTGCTGTGACTGTTGTTTTAAAAAATCCACATGTAACAGTTGGCAAGTTTGTCATTAAACACTGTCAAATGTCTGCAGCTGTAATGAAACTTTAGTTTATATTTCTCTTTTTTTCTCCCCAACAATACATCTGTGCCTGAGGAGTGCTCATCTCTGGACTTAACAGGAAGTCAGACACACAAGCAGAAGAAACTAACTTTGTTTAAAAGCTAAATAAGCAGTCTGTTGATTATTAGCCAAACAGTTTTATGGTATCGTGAAAGCAGCATTTTAGGTTGACTGTTGCTGACTAGAGAGGACAGGAAATGAGAAAACACACATATTGTAAACACACCGGCAAAGAGAAAGTGCGTGTGCATAACCGTGTACATGCATGGATGTAAATGCTTAAACAAAATCGTACGAGTTTTACAAGCAGCCATTCACATGCAAAAGCACACTGTATTCATGCACACACTCACACACACACTTATTAAATAATAAGTGCATGCATAAGTGAGCATGCGCATGCACATTTTTTAAGTGCAGATCAGAGACAGCTGCGTCGGTACACACACACACACACACACACACTAATAGCCTCATCTTCCTCAATCCACTTCATTTCACACAGCATGTTTAAAAACTACCATAACAATTGAAGTGTGTGTTTGTGTGTCTGCACGTCAGTTGTCCACTTCCATCGTTGTATGAGAGACACACACATACACATATATACATACACACACACACACACACAGTTGTAAATTTAAAAATATAACAGAATACAATGCTGTAATCAGCGGGTGTTTTTTAGCTTAAGTTAACTTTTTTTGGACAATGCACATTTGTTTCTTCTATATTTAAATTGCATTACATGTTTTCTTATTGTGCAAATAAACTTTTTCATTTGTTACCTTTTTTTGGTGCAAGCTATTTTTCAGTCCCCAGCATCCCCATTGTAAATGACACCTATGACTTTAAGTCATTCTGCTTTGAACGATGAAAATGCCCAGAGCATACAACTATTGAAAAAGTCCAATCTGTCACACGTTTTTTCCACAGGGGACACTTTTCAGTTTTTCTTTTACTGTTGATCTTTAATTGTTTTGACATTTTTATTCAGTAAAGATAATGTTAAGTATATAGCTCACTGTCCGGAGCTTTTGCTATCATAGATCAACAGACACATTCTATGTGCAACATGACGTGTTATTCTATGTGCAACATGACAACTGTAATGTAGCACTGTCAGTGGTTTAGAAAATAGAAAGTAATTTGTCTGAAAAGTGATAAGGAAAAAGAATTCCATAATAATAAAACTATCTGCCGACAGAGAGACACAAACAAATCAGGTTCTCTATATTACAGAAAGATACTGTTGATGTGTAAGACAGCAGTAGCATTAGAAAATACACGACTGTGTACGTCTGAAAGGCTAATTCATCTTTTGCTGGCAGTAGTACCAGCTGTAGTTTCCAGTCAGCCATCTGAACTGCCACAGAGTGAAAAATATTATGCGGATGATATTTTTGATGTTTTATCTTAGCATATTAGCTTATAAAGCAGATCCCGAGTCTCCATTTTGTGGTTTGTCCTCTTTCAGCTTCTGGGTTATCTAATGAGTCTCAGATGAACAAAACAACAATAAAACGTACCGGCAACATTTAATTTGGCTTTAAATTCACCCATTCAGGACAGCACAGATGTCAGAAGCCCTGTCCTCATGTACTGTCCTCAGATACAGTCCTAAGTTTCAAGTCTGTAGTGCGTTTACATATTTTACAAGAGGAAAAAAGGAAAGTAGTGACTGACTGTCAGGAAGCATGCCCCAATCTAAAACACTGCTTGTATATTATATATATGGAAATTTGTGTGGAAATATTTTTATGATGTTGATGTATATGCTTTATTATAAAGAACACAATGGAGTACTTACTGAAAGTTATTTTATGTTTCCAAATGTTATCCATTGTAATTATAGGCATATTACGCTAACCAATGAGAATATAGCCATAAAGGAAAAGCAGTTGCTTAAAAATAAACAGCATCATTTCTGATGCCTGCTACTGTTTTTTCAGATGTCATGTAGTTCAAGTGTAAGAACAGAGGGATGGGTCAAAAGTCATTTTGAACAAACCTCCTCCATACTTCAAATAAGTCAGAGTCACTGGTGGAATAAATGGAGGAGCCAGCTAGCCTAAAGGAGAGTGACTTCCATCTGTAACACACACACACAGACACAGAAACATATACATTTCTTTACCTCAGACATTTCAGTACCCTATATCCACTCCCTAACCGCTCATGTTAACTGAAGCCACTAAATGCCACAAAATACCAGCAAAATGTCTGCACCTTAGAGGATTTTCATCATCTTTTATATCACAAAAATACAACACGCACACAACATGCCCAGTGAAGTGTGCAGAATGGTGAATGAGAACAGAAAGTCATTATACAGCAGCCATCCAGACGTCAGCCGAGGAATAGGGTCTGACATTCGAATATGAACTTTGTCTAACTCCACATTAGCTGCACCTTTCTACTGTGTGTGTGTGTGTGTGTGTGTGTGTGTGTGTGTGTGTGTGTGTGTGTGTGTGTGCAGAGGTGCATGTTCTGACTTGCAGTGTATTTTTATCGAGGGTGTGAAAGAGGGAAAGAGTGATAGGAAACCTTGGTGAAACACGCGGGTCTTAATAGTCTAGTTTATTACTATCCTTCAGCAGGATGTAGCCCTCTTTGCTCATTAACCATGCGACCAGTTGAATTTCACAGTTCAGGGCACTGGTACTGGTTTCCTCTAAGGAGGCAGTTTGAGCTCACAGGCACTCTGACTAATTTGTGTGGGAAGATGCTTTTAGTCTGCATTTATAAAACCAAATGTAAGCAAATACTGTCACTGTGATTTGTCAGTAAAGAGGCGGGCTGTTGTTGGTGTCCATACACACAAGAGGTAGTCGAACATTTTGTATGTTGGCTGATCAGAGATACAAAACCTGTGAAATGCTTCACTAAAACTGATCTTACAACTCTGTTTTATTGACTGTCTATTCAGTTGTTTGTGTTTATGTCTGGTTATATACTTGCATAATATAAATGCATAATACACACTTAATGAGGATTGACTATTTAAACAAAAGACATGCTAGAATGTGTCTCTTCAAACGGTTTATCATAACCTGCTCCACAGGAGTTTGATGTAGTTGTAGTTTGGGGAAACACTCCAAAGTCTTTATCATGCACATTATCCTCTCTCACCCACACAGCTCCATGTAACTATCAGCAAGACATCTGTGAAGGTGGTGTTGGATTGTTCTGTGGTTGGAGAGAAATCCATCAATGCTGCTGGAAACATTACCACCGATGGAGTGGAGATCCTCGGAAGGATGGTTCGATCCAGAGGAAGACGGGACAACTCTGCTCCAGTCAGTATAAATTCTTTTCTGCATCATTGTTAAGTGCTCTCTGAATAGACAGTGATGTACAGTAGGTATGCTCAGGGTCCACACTGGTCTTAGAAATCCGATAGGTGTCCTTCAGACAGGTGGCATAAGAAGGTTGTCAGACCAGTAGAATATGGGAGGGTTGGCAAAATCAAGATATTGACAAAATCTTCAACTTAGACTAACATGGCAGAATTTATTTCACAATCACTGAAATAATCACTTGGTTTAATATTTCCTCCCTCAGCATTCTTGTCTGTGTGGCATAAACCTCAGTTAAAGAACAAATAATGACACCTGCTTTAACCAAGTGATAATCATCTGGCTGGTATAATTGTCCCCTCTGCACTGATTGCAGTAATCAATCAGCAAGGTGTTTGTGTGAACCATTATGC
The DNA here is from genome assembly GCF_014851395.1 of Micropterus salmoides. Classification (NCBI taxonomy): domain Eukaryota; kingdom Metazoa; phylum Chordata; class Actinopteri; order Centrarchiformes; family Centrarchidae; genus Micropterus; species Micropterus salmoides. The sequence continues at coordinate 21,540,614 of NW_024040152.1, forward strand.
CCATAAAGTGGCAACCATTAATATCCAAAACCATTTCAGTGAGTAACTCAGTAGGAGTTAATTTTATTTACTGCAGATGGAAATGTACAAAGTGCCTTTTTACATATACTTTGTTAGCTGCACGCCACTCATTAAGTAGCACAAGCACTCAAAAAAAAAAAAAACGTTTGGCACAAACAGGCAAGGGAGAAGGTGAGATATCTTGGGCTTCTGGGAGTACTGAGTGCTGCTATTAGTACATATATACTCCTTAGCTGTTCCACAGAAAATCATCAGCTGGAAGATGCTGGTTGAAGAAGTTTTTATGAAGGAAAATTTTAAAAAAGTGATTTTTTTCACTTAGCACCAGATTTTCCTTTACTGGCCAGTAAAAAGGATGATTGTTGATTTAAAAATAGGTTGTGTCTATGATGTTTGGAAAGGCAGTGTAGTGCGAGTGTAACCGGTTCGAAAATGACTCCATAATGTTGCATTCAGTTTATTCTGTTTTGCTGTCTGTACTTTCACTCAGTCAGAAGTGAAGTCTTTAGTTGAAGAAATACTTTGTTTTTAGCTCCACAGCAAGCGACATTTCTTATTATCAGTTGGACATTTTGAGTTAATTTAGATGATTACCAAAGTGACCGTACATCAGCATGAATACATTTAATCATATAATGATAATCCTGACATTTTTCTCAAGGTTTCAATCAGCCAGCTCAGCATTTCTATGAATCTGGGTCAAAACTGCAAACTGATCACAGCAAGTCTGGATCGTTTGGGTCTCAACGTTAGTTCCAGTTTGACTGAGACTACCCGGCTCTTTCAAGTCAAAGACCCCCTGTGGCGCTGTAATAGAAGGACTATAATTACTACGATAAGACAGTTTCACACGGGTTGCGTGGCAGGCCTCTTTACTAATTAAAATAATTTTATTTAAATGTCCATTTATTGTTGTACATTTTCCTATTAAATAGGACAATTTATGGTATTTTAGATATGACATTTGACAGAAATGCGGTGACACTGGCTGTTTTTAATCTTGGAGGTTGCTCACCTAGAAGTCCTAGAAGACTTTTCTTTAAATAAAGTAATGAAGATTATAACTGTTTAACTGAAACAGTAGCAGAGAGAAGAACACTAGCTGAATCTCATCCAAGTCTGCAACCATGTGTTCTTCTCTGTATGTATTTAACTTCCTGGAGAAAAGAGTATCACACTCCATCCATCCATCCATCCATCGTCAACCGCTTATCCTGCGTATAGGGTCGCGGAGGAAAGGCGGGGTACACCCTGGACAGGTCACCAGTCCATTGCACGGCAGAAGAAACTGCCCTTCAAGTGAAATAAACAGTATATGTCAGAGGGCTGTTTCGTCAGTCATGATGATACGTTTTTTAAATGAATCAGACACAAGCATGTGACCTAATTTATGGCCCTCTATAGTTTAAGACCAGTGGAGCCTCCACAACATTCATTATGTTTGTTGAAGCTGTCTGCCAGACTTCATGTATCTATCTACCAGCACTTTTCTGCAGGTCATTAGAGCTTGTTAGCAGCCAAACTGTCTCTGTTCTTATTTCTTATCGACACAGAAACACCACAAAACCACATCATTGCAAAATGCCATGGTTAAAATTCCACTTGTAATGTTGCCCCTGTTTTATGTCTGCATTTTGAAATGTGTTAACTGATAATATTGTGACTGCGGTATTAATTAAATTGGTTTGTGTGTACATGTAAGTGTGCTCACGCATATGTTTGTGTGTGTATGTGTGTGTGTTTACAGTTCCAGCTCCAGATGTTTGACATCATCTGCAGTACATCCTGGGCCAGCAGAGATAAGTGTTGTGAGCTTCCAGCATTGGTAAGAAACTAACACATGCATATACTCTCTGACACACACACACACACACACATACACATGCTGACACACTTTGATACATCACTCTATGAATATTACAAAGATAATTAGAGTGATAATTGTGGTTAAGATCAAAACTGAGTTTTGATGAAACCAGAACGATAAAACCAGAATTAAAGCCAAGTTACTTGGAATTTGTATGATGGGCTATTAGCACGGGCAAAGAAATGCCACTGGTAATGGTGCCTGTGGCCTGGTGGGTAATTTCATTTATGTGATAGAAATGCACCTAATGAGCACGTTGAGAATAGCCAATCTTTTTTGCACACATACAAGTCAAGTGTCCTTTATATATGAGCTCCCATGCATAAAACATACCCACCCAACAAACAGATGCACTGAGTTACCAGTTAATGAGGAACAACTCTGTAATACTAATATTATTAGTAAACTAATACTAATAGTGTAGTAGTAAAGTTTTAATTCAACTTTGTAGTAATCATTAGGCTGTAGTTAGTGGTGGTATTGGATTGCATTACTGTATTGAAATGTTTTCTTATATTTTGTCCACCCCACATACACGAGGGGCACAGTGTATCAAAATCACCTCTGGTTTAATACAATCCCATGAACAAACAATAAGATGAACTGCTCAGTATAAGCAAGTGCAGCTTCTTAAAGATAAGATAAAGATATAATAGTTTATCAGTAGCCAAGGAGACCAAGCAAACACTGACCTTTTGTACCACAAGTTTTATACCTGAAGCTGCTCAGGCTGCTGGGAGTCAAAGACCTGATCCAGAGACCTGCGACAAGTTGGCAAATGATGAGCATGTTTTACCATTGTTATCTTGTTTGCTGGCAAGCTCCAGGTGTATGTAGGTAAAGTTTGAAATGATGCCTTGCCTGAATACAGACCAAGTGCACTCAAAGTTTTTATGTGTGTTTACAGAGAGTTGAGGAGCAGTGCCCCCCCATGCCTCATGCCTGTACCTGCTCCCAGGACAGCAAAGGACCTCCAGGACCTTCTGGGCCCCCTGTAAGAGCTCACTAATTCTTCTTTCATTCTGTCATTTATTCTTTAATTAATAACTTATTCAGACTGGTGTGCTCAATCCAATACAAAGACCATCTTCTTCAGTGTATTTCTGCCCTTTTTACGTCTCTCTTTCCACAAATGTGGAACTCTTTATACCCCCCCCCCCCCCCCCCCCCCCGTCTTTAAAAAGTAGTTGTGGAATTTACAATTCAAAATTTCAGGAAAGTAATCCATATGATCCAGCTCGGTTCAACTGTTAAATTCTTCCCTCAAGGTGCAATTTGAGATACTCTGGTTCGGTTCACTGCTCTACATACATAAACACACACACACAAAAAAAATTATTCACACATAAATACAATCCAAAATATAATTGTGTAATTTTAAAAGAAGTTAAAAGATACAAAAGTCAATGGCAGTGTCCACCACTACTGAGACATTTTAGTAAAAAAGCGAATGCATTTATCAGTCAATAAACAATTAATTTATTAAGTTATATACAATAAATATTTTTTTATTTTATGAAAAAGTGTTGAGTGTTTTCATTGGGGTGGCACTTTGTTAGAGAGAGAGGCTTGTGGAGAAGCTGTATTCCTCTCACGCAGTAGCTGGTGAAGCCTGATAGAGGCTGAGAGATGAGAGCAAGTAAATGAGCTCATTTACAGCCTTTTTGTCTGTATTGTCTCTTCTTTATCTCTTTTTTTCTCTCACTATGCATTTTCCACGCCTTTCTCTCTTCTTTTCCCTCCATGTCTATCTCTTTCCTTTTCTCTCATTTTCTCTCCCCTCCTAAGTTTTTTCTCTTTGTCTCCACCCTTGAGTGTTGAGGGCATGGGGTGGGTGTGGATCAACACTGGTATAGTTTGAGAAAGCAGTTATGTGGCAATTCCATTTATCACAGTCGATTACAATCCTCCCCAATTTTCATCCCTGTCCCAGAAGCCAGATCCACTTATGCATCTATAGGGTTATGTTCACAGGCCACAGGCCACAGCCCTCCTTTCTAGTGTAGTATCCAATACTTATGTATTTGACTCATAACAGTTCAAAATAGCACTGGAGCAGCAGGACAGAGGGTCAGTGACCTTCTATGGGGAGAGCAGTGATTGCTGGTTATGTAGGGACTGAATCCTTCTATAGGATTTTACCTCTAACCCCTTGTTTTGTTACTTCAGAATAGTACTGTACCCTTCTATGGGTTTGACCTTTTATTTTGCAGACTCAAACCCCTCTATGGTACCTAACAGATACCTAAACATATCCTATATAAGCTATGTTTGATGTACAGAGAGACAGAGTGGCCATCGGGCTGGGTCACTCTACAAGCTGCTGCAGAGCTTGTAATTGATGCTGAACTCCTTGATTTAATAAACTTTTATGATCAAGAACAGTGTCAAGCGGGTTTCCTATCACATCATCGCAGCATTATTGTTCGGACACCACACTAGTTTTCTACATTTGTTTTTGTTTCTCTCTCTCTTTAACATTTCAACATTTTGTTCTTATACCAGAAAAATAAAGTACTCACGAATGTCAGCTAAACCATGAAATATGTGCTACCAAAATTTCACTTCCTTGTAATAGGTTGCTAGTTGATCCAAGAATTGTGTTTAAACTACAGCTACTTGAGCTTAATTTGAAGACATGAAATTTGATCTTGTGCTCTACCTTTTCTCACTAACTCTCTATACTGTGTATTCACTTCTGTCGCCTCCATCTCTTTTCTCCTTTTCTCTCTTTCATGCCCAGCCAGAGATCAATAGCAGCACTGAATAGCTTTCAACCCTTCATTGTCTTTCTGTTTCTTCTTTTCTCTGTTTTCTCTTCTACTTCCATTTCATCCACACGCCTGAGGCTCTTCTTTTTTTTTCACTTAATGCCTCTCTGTGGCTGTGTCTGTCTCTCTGTCTGTGTCTGTTTGCCGGCATTGAACGGGTTTCTTAAATCACATTTGAACTGCAGCAAATGGGTGTAGATGAATGTTTTAATGGCGAAATCATAGCCACTTTTGGGCTAAAACTGCACGCTATAATCAGTGAGGTTTTGAGGAGGGGAAAAAGCTTTGTCATTCCCCCTTGTTAACACTTAATATAACGGTTGTTAGCACAATAAATGTCTTGTATCCCCTGTGGAAGACAAGCTTCCTACAGACAGGAAAATTTTCAAAATCCTAACAGACTGTGAAAACAGAGACTTTCACTGCAAACAGTGGATGTGTACAGAATTTGTTTGCTGCTGAGTCTTTGCTTACTCTGATAAACCAAGGAGTGTGAATAAAGATACACAAATACCTAGATCAATGGGTAGTGCAGTATCTAAACACTCAGAAAACTGCTAAGAAAAGACAACCAGAAGGCAAATGAGCTGTAGAGCAAAGACTTATTAAAAAGCATTAAGAAACTATAGTAGTTGCAAGCTGATCATATTGAACATTCCTGTTAAAGGTTTGGTATCAAACAGAATATATATACTCTTGTCATTACTATGCTTTACTAGGCTTCCCACACCTGGAACAAACTCCAAGAATATCTTAGATGTCCAAACCGTCGAAATTTTAAAACTTTCTTGTTTTGTAACACTGATTTGTTTAGACATCCGTGCAACCTTAATTGTCCTATCTTTTATTGTTTTCATTCAGTTTCTCTGTTTACCCTGCTAATTTTATTCCCTTATCTTTAAATTTTTTTAAAGAGGTGGTATTATGCTTTTTGGCTTTTTCCCTCACCTTTATTGAGTTATATACCTTTTTGTGCATGTAATAGGTTTGCAAAGTGAAAAAGCCCAAAATCCAGCCCAAAGGGAGTTCCCATCTCTGACAGAAAACACTGCTCTGAACTGCCTGAAAACAGCTCATTTGTAGTCCAGCCTTTTCTTCTGCTTTGCTGTGACGTCAAAGCAAAATGCGTGTCATAACGCTCGCCAAGTGGCTAGTCCGACATGCCCTCAAAAACACACACCTCCTCTCCCTTCCAAACACTAGCTACCGTCCAGGTAGTCGATGGACATAAAATTGTTACTGCTGATTACTTTTGATTGGCTAGTAGTCCTTAACTAGGTACTGCGCATGTGCAACTTCCAGCAAAGATCATTTAGAGACAAGATGTATCACTCCATAGCTATAACGAAGCCTTCAACACAGGGTGAAAAGAGGAGCTGCAGCAATGGATAGTATGAAAAAAAATACTGTGTTTTTTTAACCTGAAAATGAGCACAATACCACCTCTTTAAATAACTTATATTGCTCCCTTACTTTTTTAATCATTTTAATTATTTCCATTATATTATTTTATCACATAACCTCTCTATTTTTATGTAAAGCACTTTGCTCTTAGCTCTATACATAAAGTTGCCTTGCCTTGCCTTGTCCATAATATACCTACACAGACAAGACATTAATTACTGCAGATGTCTGCTCCACACTTACAAGCATCATCCAAAACACTGTTGGGCCTTTCTTCCTGAGATTAATTTCTGTGTTTGTGTTCACTGTCAGACGTATGTCTTTTCCTGTCTCGCGCAGCAGCAGGCCTCTCCAGTTTTGTAAATCTTTGAGTTATGTTTGAAATAATATTGATTGCACCAACGGAATTGCAATATGTGCCGCCTGATTTGGCCCAGACTCAGCTCAATACAGAACATCAGTCAGCAATCAATCTGATATTAAGGAAAACAAGACATGCGCTGCCTGCCATCTCTGTTTGTTAAAATTTAACTTGGCACATGCTGTTTGAGATCCAAGTGTTGTTTAAAAAATGACAATTTGCCTTTGGCTTCAAATTGCTCAGTCAAATGATAATAGCCGTGTACCTTTTTCACCATTAAAGGCCCATGAAAAATCCAAACATAATTATATATATTGCTGCTGCTGGAAGCTAATTTCAGTTTCTCTGCAGGTTTGCCAACATCCAACAAGTCATTGGCTCACATTGTTTGCAAAACTCCATTAAAAACAACTTGCTGGGACAAATTGTTGAATTGAATATAATCAATCATTTTAAATTATACTTGTATTTTTTCCTAACATGAATTTACAATAGCACAATCATTGCTTTTGAACCAAAACTATTGTAGTTAATTTCTTCACCTAAAGTTGCACAAGGAGAATTTAATTCTAGTTCTCACCTACCGTACTACATGTAGTTGAGAGAGTTATTGGTTGCTGTAGTCTTTCCTCCTCTCCATACTGGCCGTTAAGCGATCCTTTCCCAGCAACACTCCACTGTTGATGGATGCTGATGGGAGATACAATTCACAGTCCTCCTACTGTGCAAAAATGCATTTTAGTTCAGCTGAAGAGGCTTCACCATTCTGTGCAGGTTTATTGTTGTTTATTGCTGGCTTTGTGAGCCGGCAGCAAGCCTTCCTTTATAAGTAATCCTCCACAGCAAGGAAACGCAGTCCAGGAAAACAGGAAGAGGGGATTTTGTACTGAAAAGCACTGGAAGATATTTGAAGACGGTACACCACTTTATTTGTATAACTCAGATTGCTAAAGCCTCATATTAGCATCTGTTGTACTTTAGAATACGTTTTCTCATAAAACGAGAACACAGTTATTGTTCCTTACCTGTGGCTCAGGAAGTACAGTGGGTTGTCCATTGATCATAGGATTGGCAAATCATTCCTCGTTGCCTCTTGTCCACAAATCAAAGTTTCATTGTGAGTGAGTGAATGAGCGTCAAAAACCTTTTAAAGCGCTATGTAAATGTAGCCATTTACCTTTTACTGTGAAACAGTATCAAGTCATGGCCTGTACAGACAGGAGGAGTCATTGCAGGGACCAATAAGAAAAATCACATCCTTCAACCGTATGCAGTGGTAGCGAAAGTGGAAATAGGCCTCACAAACATCATGTTTAGCTCCTTAATACATTTTTGTTAGTAATAAATACAGATAAATGTTCTGTTTAAAGAGACATACATCAGTCAGTGCAGCAGATTCTCTCTGCAAGCAGTTTAAATTGATCTTGTGGGAGCTTATGACTGAGTGGTAAAGCAAACTGACGAACTTGACACTGGTGGGTTTCAACTTTTCCTTGGTAGAATTTTGTACAAAGAAGCATATGATGGTTCCATTAGGACTGACTCGCTGCTTTTACCAAATCTGTGTGTTTCCTCTTAAATTCCTCCCTCTTTTTGCAGCCACCCATCCTGTCCCCTTTGGCTAAATACTATAGGAACTAACCAGTCACCTCCTCGTTCCCAGGGGAGACCTATTTAAGCAAACACAGGAAGAGGATGTATTCCAAATGGGCCAATGATTAGCAGATGTGTGTAGTTTGTCCCTGGATAAACCTCGGGGCTAGAGGGGTCAGCCCGAGGTTTTCAGCTCCAGACTCATGCTGTTGCTTACAGATGCAGCGTAATAAAGCGCAGAGCTCAGAGAGGCAGCTACAGCACAGATCAGCGTTGGCCGCTGTCCATCAAATTCATAATCCATTCATATTAAAGACCTGTGTAGTTCCACTTTTCTTTAGATTAGACAACTGTTATAACTGTATTTTTGCGGTGTGTTTCTTAGCCATCACTCTCTTTCTAGGCGCACAATCTGCAAACACTGTGTTGTCTTTACAGTGTCTGTTTGGCCTGTGTTTCAGGGCGGACCAGGCATAAGGGGAGCCAGAGGAGACAGAGGAGAGCCAGGAGTGACGGTTAGTAAAATGCACTTCATTTAAGAGACCTGTTAGATTTCAGTCTCAATCTAATCTCATTATCTATTTTGCATCTTTCATGTGTTTGAGTCACATGTTCCCAGCTGGGGAAGAAAAACCACCACAGGAGTTAACAGTAATGGGGCTGTCGGACTGGACTTTGCCAGGCAATATTTTTATTGTGTGGTGAAAAAGCAGCCGGGACAAGAAATCTCATAGACATGGTTGGGAGCACAACTCTGGGAGCTGGCATAATTTTCATGATTTTATTGATGAATAAAATGAACCTTTACCAATCAATATTTCTTGGCTTAGAGTTCAATCCCACCCAGCTCTCAAATTGGCCTATAGATTTCACATTTCAAAGTTCAATCAGGCTGAACTCTGCGTGAGGCGGGGTCGGTTTGCGACAGGAAGCGAATAGGCCTCGCCCCATCCCTCTGTGAGCTCACAAGGCTAGGCAAGTTGTTTGTCAGATGTTTCACTCATAATCTGAACATGCAGGTCCACACCTCGACCTCCAGGGACTTCACAGCCCCCATTCTAATTAGAAGATGAAAAGAAAAAAGTGAGTGGTATGAAGCAATGTCCACGGCTCACAAACAAAGAGCCTTTTCAACAGCAGCCCACTCCATCCTCCGGAACGGATGTGAAGCACTCTTGGGCTGAAATAAGTGGTTGTTTTGGAAAAGCATAAATCAGACTTGCCCTCAATGTTGAGGCAGGCTCTTGTCACCCCGGCGACTATCCTGTCTTCAATAGCCGCTGGTCCAACAAATCCTGTCTCGTTCTATTAGTGAGAGATTTACTGTTGAGTTTGCATCTGCTATGGTTTTGATATGGCAATCTGTTCCAAACTGTTACAAACCATCCAGCTGTGGCAGTCAGTACAAGGCCTGATGCTGCTGGAAATTTTACAATACCAATACCTAGTTCCCACAATTGTAATTTAATCTTGGACATAGATATGTTCTGCACCCTTTCTTTTTTGAAAGAAGCAGCAGGTGTTCGGCCACTTCTGCTCAGACACGCAGGGCTGTCAATCAAGAAAGTACGACTCTTTATCTCAACCACATGAGTTTGTTGAGTGACAGTCTATCAAGTACAGTACATGAAATTGCCCACCCAGAATTTAGCACATCTTGCTAAAAATTCCCATGATCAAACTCATGCAAGGCCTTTACAGTACAGACTATGTATGTTATGTTTGATGGGTGTAATTGTGTAAAAGTTTTTGAGGAGATGCCTTTCTGTCCTGCTGGGAAACACATTCTGTCTAGTAGATACATGACTAGTTACATTAAAGGCAAAGTGCGCAGTTATTAATATATACCTTTAAGTAATTTGATTTTCAGTCATCTGTAAATTGATTCAGCTCTTCAACTAGTAGTTGGTGATATTTATCATTTAGTTCAACATGACAGAACCCCCCCCACTCTATACATGTATATGATCCAAAGTTTCTTTTGATTGTTTGAATAAGAACACGTGAAGCCAGTAACTGTATGGTTGAAGAGTAAAACAATACAGCCAGAGTGAAGATTACTTTGGCTACCGCTGCTGCTGAGCCGACAAGCTACAAGTGCTGCAAATCAGTGGCGGTTTGCAGGAATTCCTTGACTCCCACTGCAGGAACGCTGTCTGCAGCTCGTACACATGGATTAAATAAACTACCACACCGGCAAACCCTGATTTTAGATGGATGGACTAGTGTCTAAATCTATTTCCTGTTGTAGGACACCCCCAGTCTTCGAGGAAATGGGCACACATCCATTAGCTCAGCAGATATAAGCACAACATTGTCATAAAATAGACAATTAAACTAAAATGGTATAGCTAAGCCATGAAATTGCCATGTACTTCTGGTAAGTTAAGATTGATTTTTTTAGCTTTCTGAAAAGTAAATCTAACTTACATATAATTTAGTTTAAGTGCTGCTTTGGTTCCACATTGCTGTTACTGAAGAACAGAGGGATTAAGAATTTGTACTATGATTAAAGTGCATTTCATGAATATGTGAATGTGTCTTAAAGGTTCAGTGTTTAACATTTAGGAGGATCTATTCACAGAAATGCAATATAATATACATAACTATGTTTTCATTGGTGTTTAAAGACCTTACATAATGAACTGTTATGTTTTTATTACCTTAGAATGAGCCATTTCTATCTACACCGCGGGTCCACTTACATGGAAATTGCCATGTTGTGCTGCCATGTTTCTACAGTAGCCCAAACGGACAAACTGCTCTATGGACGTTTTTTTTTTTTGTCACTACATTGAATACGTACGAAGAAGAAGTAGCAGTAGTAGTAGTCTGGTCGTCTGGTTTGTTAGAAGAAAGAAAAGACATGAAATTTGGACGAGTAGGGGAGCACACATATTATTTAGCACAAGAGCCGACAGAGCGTGTCAGCCACCGCTTCTCCTACTCAATTGCAAAGAGAGGGGTGAGCAGATGCTGAGCCGTTGGTTGCAATTTGCAACCCTCACCACTAGATGCCACTAAAACCTACACACTGAACCTTTAAAGGATTTCTGTTGCTTAAAAGTTTGCTAAAAAAATGTAATTAATATGACATCCAGTGTGTTGTTTTCACAGGGACCTCAAGGGCCAGTGGGAGAGATTGGCCCTCCTGGACCCTCAGGACCGCCTGGTCCTCAGGGACCCAGTGGTCTCTCAATTCAGGGACCCCCGGTAAGACTTTGCTTCTGTGTGTTTGTGTGCGCATATTGAAAGGGCAGTTTAATGTCAAATTCTCAGGAGTGCAACACCACATCTTTTAATTTCAACATTGAAATAGTGTACGTTTCCTCTCAGAACAAACAACTGTGGCTCTAATGTTTAGATGGAATGTGTTTGTGATAAAATGTCAAAAGAAAAACATTTTTAGAAATAAAACTGGCACAAAAAGGACAAATTCTGTTATTCCCAAACATCACTGCTACGTTGAATTATGATGGAAACCAAGTCACAAAAAGTGTGCTGTTTGCCAGTTTATTCCCACCTGTCTCCAGTAAGGTCACAAAATGTGTGCAATTAGAAACAGACTTAGTATTGAGCTGTCAACCACCTGCCAATATAAACTGACAAATGTTGACGAATGCCTCAAATAGACTTCCAGACACGCTAAAGCTGTTCTGGGGACTTGTGGTGGCCCAGCATCTTATTAAGATAACTGATGTTGGTTTTTCCAGTCCTGCTGAGATGTAATGACATTGTTTTACAGGGTCCTGCTGGGGAGAAGGGAGAGAGAGGAGAGATCGGTCCAGCAGGACACATGGTAAGACAAATTCTCCCCAAGAAATTGACATAATAGTAAGACAAAGAGGTGAAGTGTGTGGTGGGACATGTTGATATAATTTCCAACATCACAAAGTTGAACCTAGAGGTGCAACTATATTCCAATCTGCCTGACATGCAGTGGTTTCTCCTTCTTGAATAAATAAGCTTTGTAGTATTGGGCTATAACAAACCCAACTCTCTCTCTCTCTCTCTCTGTGAATGTGAATGTGAATGTGTGTGTTTATAAATTGTTCTCCTCAGTGTGTATGTGCGGAGAATACAAATGAGTCCTACATCCATTATCACTCAGATGCCATGGCCCTGCAGTCTCACAGAAATGAGATTTGTTGCCCTGCAAAAGCATTTTCCTGGAACGTCAGTCAATTTTTCATTATTTTTCTTTTGTTTAAACATTTTACTCTATTCTCAAATGCCTGACATTACACCATCCATGTGTACACACACATATATATATTTTAATGTGGACTTATTTTTGAGGTGGACAAACAAATTCAAGTGTTGAAATGTAAAAAAAAAAGAAAAAAAAGACTTATTATTCTGGCCATATGGCAAAGATTAAAACTGCTCCAGCTAACCAGGCTTCTGACACTGAAATTTGTTGACTTGTTTATAAATATTGTAATAATATGTCACATCATGACAAAGCAATAAATAAGGTTTTAAAATTTTTAGTCGGTCGACAGAAAGCAAGTAATGAGACCAAACCCAAAGAAATTATAATCAAAGAACCGTTAATACGGTAAAATTATAAACAAAAATACAGTATCTTATAAACAAAAAACCTAAATATGTACTTTCATGTTTCTGTACATTTTTCTGTTTGATTTTAACTAATAGTTTATGAAAATAAACGTCACTGTCCATACATGGGATTAAATGTTTCTCTGTTTGCCCAATAAATGTCAATATTTATATTAAAATCAATAGAATAAATTAATGTACAATTTATGTAATACACTTAAATATGTAATGGATGTTGCTTAACCAAACTAAATAACATGAATTCCTAAAGCTGAGATTGATAGTTTGATGATTATAGATACTCAATTAAGCTAGTTACATTAACTTTAGCAGGAGCTTAGCTGGTGTGTGTGTGTGGGGTGGGGGTGGGGGAGTCTCTTTTCTTCGTCACAATTAGATTTAGCTACTGCCTCTTGGGAAATAAACTGAGGTATAGATTTATCTCAATCAAAACTGCATAACATGCAGCTAAAATACTGCTCAATATAATGTCTGTGTAATGTATTAATATCTATTACAGCTTGAGAGGTCAGGAGAGTTAAAGGGAAGAAATGAGGGGGGTGTGGAGATAAAGAGTTCAAGTAGCACTGTGCGTGTATGTGGAGTGTTTTGTTGCTGACACAAACGTGCACGTGGATACAGAGCGGTCTAATGGAATCATTGAGATGTGAATAATCATTGCCTACGTCTCCATTATTGTGCAGTGAACCAATCAGAGGTAAAACTGAATTAATTAAATGGTGTTCTACTGGGAGCCCTGGACATTCACAAGGACAGAGTCAATGTTCTTGTAACAGTTTTTTTTTTTTTTTGCTACTTATTCTGTTGGAACTTTTGTAGGAATACGTTGCAGTAAAACTATCTTTCTTGACACATTGCAGTGCTTGTAAAACACACTTGTAACTGTTACTTTCAAAACAAATAAACTTGCCTTGCCTCACAGCTGTTAATTATTCTGCTTAGTTAGACTACTGAAACCAGTATCCTTAGTGTGGTACCAATACTAATAGAGTACTTCATTGGTACCTGTAAATGTCTTGTATGGACATGTGAGGTTATCTATTTTTTAATTTTTTTAATTTTTGAAACATTTGTTGAAAGTAAACAACGGTAAATTATTTTGTTAACTTTTGATCAATAAAATTGAAAGCTCTCTTTTTTCCCCCCTTTTTTGGTGGGTCGCAAACCTCCTCTAAAAACGACAGTAACAAGAATAAAACGAGTGTTTAAACAAGTCATAAACTACACTAAAGACTCACAAACAGAGGAAAAAAGTATCGAATGAAGTACTGGTTTGACTGGAGACGTTTCATTACTACTCGATACTGGGCTGTTTCGGTCGATACCTTAAAGGTATCGAGTAGCGATACCCATCCCTAATAGCTACCGACTTCCAAACTTCTTGTGGCTTCAGATTAGCCCAAGAACAGTTCGTAGAGAGCTTCATGGAATGGGTTTCTATGGCCCATCAGCTGCATCCAAGCCTTACATCACCAAGTGCAATGCAAAGTGTCGGACGCAGTGGAGACGTGTTCTCTGAAGTGAACAATCACGCTTCTCTGTCTGGCAATCCGATGGATGAGTCTGTGTTTGGCGGTTGCCAAGATAACAGTACTTGCCTGACTTCATTGTACCAAGTGTAAAGTTTGGTGAAGGGGGGATGATGGTGTGGGGTTGTTGTTTAGGGGTTCCAGTGAAAGGGAACTGTTCATGCTTCAGCATACCAAGACATTTTGGACAAATTAATACTCCCAACTTTGTGGAAACAGTTTGATGAGTTTGATGTGGAGAACTTGACTGGCCTGCACAGTCCTGACCCCAACCTGATGAACACTTTTGGCATGAACTTTTGTGATGATAGTGTGTTAGAGAACAGACCAATAGGGGATAAATGACAAATCTGTCAAGATTTCAAAATAACTCTTAAGAGAGGGGAAAACACAGAGGGAAACACTAGAGATAGGGCCGGGGCCCTTGACAGACAACGAAGACAAATGATTCTAAACAAAGGGAAGACACAGTATTAAATATACAAGAGGGAGGTGATTAACAATACACAGATGAAACCAATTGGGGAGGAGCAAACGAAAAACAGGAAGTAAAGTGAATACAGACACAAGAGGAAAGGTGTGCAAAATAAAACAGCAAATACAAAACTCAGAACCATGACATTATCACCAAATTTGTTTTTTTTAGAGTTTAAAAAACACAAAAACAGACATTTTTCTCTTGTTTCCATGGAGCTTAATACATTCTCGTAGACAGACGTTTGTTTTCTGAATTTGCTTTAAGTGATTTCCCAAAATAGTTTGAAAGTGGAGAATGTGGGAGCCAACATCCCTAAAAACCTCTTTCAGCTCCATCTCCGCTCCAGCTCATTGAGTTAAAGTAGATCCTGAAGCAGCACTACCCACCTATTGTAGATATAACACAGGTCTGTCCTACAAATACTTTTCCATCAAGTTTATGAACTGGAAAAGAACACAAATACAACCTTTCCTTTATAGTGTCCTGGCCGGGATGTTTTTCCTTGAGAAACAAGGAAAAAAAGTGAGCAGAAACTCTTTTACACAGACAGTTTTTATTTAGGTGCATCAGCTGGTGTTGTGCATTGCTGTGTTGTCTGAGGACCAGAACAGATTAAATAACACGGTGGACTCCATTATGGCTCTGAGCCCAGATTCACTAGAGAATGTCATAGAGGTGCTAACCGATCCGTCTTCATGTTTTACCTGTAATAGATTTTTAGAAAAGAAAACATATATAATATAATAAAATATAATTTATATAATATGCACTAATATGTAAATATTGTTTGTCAATGTTCATGTCATCAGTTAGCACCTAAACTCACTCATTGTTTAGAAAGTCCTGATCTTTCGTTCTTTTACTGCCTCCTGGGATAAGATACTACAACAATGATCGGTGTAGGTATAAGAAATTTCTGAGGACGAGTCAATAAACTAATTTTATAGCCAGATTTAGCTGCAGTAAAGCTCTCCATTTGGACCTGACAGTGCAAAGTTTTGATTTTGAGAGACAGTTCCCATAGCCAGCATTATGGAACACTATTATTTTTTTCCACACCAGAGCACAACGTGTTACAGTTACTGCTCCCATCTGCAGATCACAGATCATGTCAAACTGATGCATTGATCTGCCTTCATAACACGCTGTAGTATGATGGGATGGTCACTTTCTAATGACTTCCTTTAATAACCCTCTACTTTCATTCTGTACTTCAAGATGGTGGTCACCCTCTGCAGAGTGTCTTTATTAATCTTTAAGAGTAGATTTAGTGGCTGGGTAGTAATGTTGATTAATTGCCACTGAAAAATGTGTTTTTCTGACGTTAATGTCCCCTAAAATATCAAACGCTTGACTTTACTGACTTATATCTGTGAAAAGTTTGACACTAGAGAGGTGTTTTCATGTTCCTTTACTGATTCAAACGTACCTCAGACAATCTAGATTTGGTGTGAAACAAATTCAAAAGCCAATCGCTGTCTAGAAACTGCCACCAGCAAAGAAACCTGAAACCTCCAGCACAGAGCAGACATACCAGTACAGACAGTGAGAGTTTGTTATGATGTAGTGAAAGTTTTGACAGCAAACGTGCAATTTTTGGATGTAAACCGGACCCTGTAGCTTCCTTGCTTATCTACTACATAATAACAATGTGCCACTGTGACCACTCTGTAACATTGCAGCAGATATTATCACAACCACTAAATACAACACATAACATAAATTGAAGATGCTAACTACACTTACCATTCTGATAGTCCGTTGATCTGCGTCTGACTGAGGCTCAAACATATAGGTTATGGCTGAATCTTCTCTCCTCTAAGGCTAGCCATCTCGATCCGCACTGCTTTTTCATCGGTCAAGAAGAAGAAGACATAAGTATGTTATGTCTGTTGTTATTTTAGTTATTTAGATAAACACACAGGTCTGATATAAACACAAACAGGACCTATTTACACTCAACAACACATGGAGAGACGTCAGCCCTGAGCGGTTAGGGATTCTGAATCCACGTCTCAAGAGGAGACTGCAACCTGAACGTGGCGCCTTAGACCGCTCAGCCATCTTGACTTCCTGCATTAATCTTGCACAAGCGGCGGTGCTTGGCAGGCATTCATAGAGCCAGAATTTCTCAATGAGGGAGAAGGAGTAAATGTGCTTCCAGACCCTTTTCAGAGTTTTGTTTCACTTTTTATGTGTTGACAACCATGTTAGAAAGTCTTTTTGTGTCAACGTGGTCTTAATTATAAGACAACATTTTACATTGATGACGATAATGGTAAATGGACTGCAATTATATAGCACTTCTCTAGTCTATCGAGCACTCAAAGTGCTTTAAAACACATGCAAACTTTCACCACCCATTCACACACATGCATACACTGATAAGAGAGGCTGCCATACAAGGTGCCAAGGTTCAGTGTCTTGTTTAAAGACAATTTGTTGTCATGCTGATGCTGATAATCATGTGCCTTATGATTATAGCCTCTTCTTTGGGGATTTTTATATGCACTCTTCTGTCGCCTGGCTCGTTAAATGACTCGTGAATCATTTCCTTTTGTTGAGAGTTTTGTGAGTTGATGAGACCGTCTTGGGTCCCCGAGAAGGGAACGAGACACTGCGTCGGTGACGACACTATGGGAACGCCCCTGGGCGTGGCAGGGCTGAACTATGAATGAAACTACTCCAATCCTATTGGTGTTACTAGAACAGTAGTGTGTGACGGCGTAACCGGAGGGGGTATATAAGCACGCCGGCACATAGGACACATTAGCCCTTTCTATGAAGCAAGGCACTCCAGGCGGGGTGAGGTGTGGTGGACCGACGCAGTGTCTCGTTCCCTTTCTCGGGGAACAAGGGTTACATACGTAACCCGAGACGTTCCCCTTCGAGGGAACTCAAACTGCGTCGGTGACGACACTATGGGAACGAGATACCCACTTAGGCCGCACCGAAACCCCGCCTGCCCCCAGCGTGCAGAACCTGACGGCACGACTAGGAGGAGAGCGCACGGGTGCCGGGTGCAGAAGGCAGGTCCAGACTGTAAAACCGGATAAAAGTGTGAGGGGTGGCCCAGCCAGCCGCATCACACAAATCCTGGAGTGACGCCCCTGCGAGGAGGGCCCTAGAAGCCGCCATGCCTCGAGTAGAGTGCGCCCTTACGGCCATAGCTGAAGGCAAACTGCGCACCTGATGTGCCGTCTCTCGGGACGCAAACAAGTCCACGTCTATGGGGCCGAACTATTCGCATAATAACTCCACCACCTCAGGGTGGAGTCTCCATTCCCCGGGCCTCAACCCCTGTCTCGACAGCAGGTCTGCTCCTTGATTCCACAGGAGGATCCGATGTGCCAGTTTGCATAATGGACGCGAGCTCAGACCCCCTGGTGATTCAAATAGGCCACCGCCGCCGTATTGTCGGTCCTGACAAGGACGTGGCGACTGCGGAGAGCGGGCAGAAAACTCCTCAGAGCTCTGAAAACTGCCAACATTTCCAGGCAATTTATGTGCCAAGAGAAATGATGCTCCTCCCAGGAGCCTCTCGCGAAGCGGTCGTCCATCCCCATCCCTGAAATAATTGTTCGGCGACAGATTGCTCCCAACACAGGACCTTGGGACAGGAACCAAGGCTTCCTCCATACGGACAGGGAACGAAGGCATCCGCTCGTAACCCGTATCAAACAGAGTGGATTTCCCCTCGGGGAGAATCCCTTGGATTTTAGCCACCACTGCAGGGCTCTCATGTGCAGTAGTCCGGAAGGAATTATACTGGACGCTGCTGCCAGAAGACCCAACACCCTCTGAAAGTGTTTCACAGTGATGGCGCGGCCTAACTGCACTCTGGTCACTGAGGATAAAATGGACTCGATGCGTGCGGGAGACAGGTGGGCCCGCAT
This sequence comes from Micropterus salmoides, assembly GCF_014851395.1. Classification (NCBI taxonomy): domain Eukaryota; kingdom Metazoa; phylum Chordata; class Actinopteri; order Centrarchiformes; family Centrarchidae; genus Micropterus; species Micropterus salmoides. The sequence continues at coordinate 21,559,118 of NW_024040152.1, forward strand.
CGTCGTTGAGTCCCACACCACCCCTAGGAACGCAGTCCGTTGGGCAGGTGTCAGCACGCTCTTCTTCCGCGTTGAGCCACAGCCCCAAACGCTGAAGGTGGGCGAGGACGACATCTCGATGCCGAACCGCTAACTCTCGAGCCAGCAGCGGCCAGGATGAGCCAGTCGTCGATGTAGTTCAGTGTGCGAATGCCCTGGAGATAGTGCTAGGCCGAACGGAAGAACCCGAGACTGGTAAGCCGTGCCCCCGAAGGCGAACCTCAGGAACTTCCTGTGAGAGGGACGGATGGAGATGTGGAAATAAGCGTCTTGCAGATCTGTCGTGACAAACCAATCCTCGGATTGGATGTGACTGATGATGGCTGGGATGGTAAGCATCCTGAACCTGAATCTCCTCAGAGATTGGTTCAGGGACCACAAATCCAAAATCGGACGCAATCCTCCGTCCTTCTTGGGGACCAGGAAGTATCGGCTGTAAAAGCCGGCTTCTCTGACTGGCAGGGAAATTAAGGGAGGCGGGGGGTGGTGGTGGGTCCCCCTACTCGAGGTCTCAGGACCTCTTCCCCGCCGAGACTGAATGACGGTCCTCAGATCCGTCTTCCCGGGGGTCTGTGGGCGAGAGCGCCGTCTTGTGTCCCAGGTTGGTTGAGGGGGATCCCGCGAAGCGACACTCTGCTTCTGGCTGTGGCGGTAGGTGCTGGATGAAGGCTGCGTCCGCCTTTCCTGAGCCATCGCGGTCCTGGAGTCTGACCGGCGGGGGAGATATCGCTCAAATGCCTCTCCCTGAGATTTGGCGTGCTGGAACCTGTTGACGACAGCATCCACTGCTTCGCCAAACAGGCCAGAAGGCGAGAGGGGCACATCCAGGAGAAAAGCCTTCTCCTTCCCCTGGATGCCTGATAGGTTGAGCCACAGATGGCGCTCCGTAGCCACCAAAGCCGCCATGGATCGGCCGATGGAACAGGGGCGTTTCCTTGGTCACACGGAGAGCCAAGTCCGTCGCTCTACGGAGCTCCGTCAGGTCCTCCTCAGAGGGACCTCCCCCTACTTCACAGTCCCGAAGAAGATCGGCCTGGTATGCCTGCAAGACAGCCATCGTATGTAGGCTGGCACCAGCTCGACCCGCTGCCATGTAGGCCTTCCCCACCAAACTGGACGTCATCCGACACGGGTTGGTGGGGAGCGCCGGCGTCCGGAGGGATGAGGCGAGGTTGGAAGAGAGGTAGCTAGCCAGTGCCTCCTCCACTCGTGGCATCGCTCCGTAGCCGTGCTGTCTGATTCCCGTCACGTTGCCGTAGTCCAGCCGGGGGGACGTAGACAGCCGCGCAGAGAAGGGTTTATTCCATGATCTACACAACTCGTTGTGCAGATCCGGAAAAAATGGTAGGGGCCGACGCGGGGGTGGTGCTCGGTGTTGCAGAAACCGCTCATCTAGTTTGCTGCCTGCCGATGGCTGCTGCACCGCCTGTGGCCAATCAATGTGCAGCTTGGCCACGGCCCGCGTCACCACTTCCAACAACTCCTCGTATCCTGGCGAGGACGGATGACGTTCCGTTCCCTCTATGCTAAGCACATCTAGCTCCTCAGAGCCAGATCGTGTCAGCCTTTCCGGACTCGCCCCTTGAGTGTGAGAAACCGAGAAACGGGCTCCCGATCGGGGACGGGGGGAGGAGGACCGGAAAAAGGCCTCAGCCGTTCCGGCACCCTCGGTTATCTCGCGTTGTGATCCCCAGGATCGGAGCCGCCGCGACGCCTCAGTGACCGCGGGGCCTGTGCCACGAGGGGAGCGCATCCGACCATCCTCTAGGAAGAGAGCCGCTCGAGACCTCAGCACCCTCAGGGGCAGGGCCTCGCAATGGTCGCAGGCAGCCCCCTCGAGAGCCGCCTGAGCATGCGACATCCCCAGGCATGAGACGCACATCCCATGGGTATCACCTTCTGTGATGAAACGCTCACAAGGGAAGACACACTGTCGGAATCGCTTTGACATGATCTTCTGCTGCTTCGTCTCGATGTCAGGTAGGAAAATGGAGCTTGCAAACGTAGCCAGAGTGCCTGCTGAATAGAAAGAAGCTAATGTGTCCTATGTGCCGGTGTGCTTATATACCCCCTCCGGTTAAGCCGTCACACACTACCGTTCTAGTAACACCAATAGGATTGGAGTAGTTTCATTCATAGTTCAGCCCTGCCACGCCCAGGGGCGTTCCCATAGTGTCGTCACCGACGCAGTTCGAGTTCCCCTGAAGGGGAACAGAACGCAGTCACTGATTGGAAGTGATACGCAAAAGTGTTTCTGAATTTCTACCGATTGTTTTCATCACAAACGTTTTTCTCAGAACCAATAACCCCTTCACATATGCAGAGAACAAGTAGTTTCTAGACCAGCTCACCGAGAACTGCAGCGCTTCCTGATGCGCTAGCTGGCTGTCCCTCTGCCTGCATACCCTATTAATAAAAGCTGGTAGTGCTGCCCTGTGCAGCACTATGTTACCGGGTAATAATGTGTTTTGTCAGAGAGAGGAATATGAATGTGTGTGTGTGTGTGTGTGTGTGTGTGTGTGTGTGTGTGTGTGTGTGTGGCTCAGTGCGGGAATATTGTAGCTTCCAGGGCCCTGTTGTAATATACGAGGGACCACAGAGAAATTCACAACTCTAAAACATCAATTATCTCTCTCTCTCTCTTTCCCTTCTCTCTCTCTCTCTCTCTCTCTCTCTTTCGCTGCAGTAAATATAATGTAACCTTGTCATCGGCGTCCCTTCCACCTCAGTTTCAATTTGACATATTTGAAATATGCCGCTGCAATGAATAGCAAAGACTGTGTGTTTGTCCTTCTTTCTCAACTCTCTCACTTTCTTTCTGTTTATCAGTGTGCGTGTGGGTGTGTTATCAAGTAATTATTTTTGTTTTGACTGAGGAATATAGATTGTGTGGCAGTGATTTGAGCCCCCAACCTACCCCAACTCACTACGCACTAACAAATCTTGCAATGTTTTATTTAAACATTTTTATCATTTATGAGCAGTTAATGAAGAATACTTAATATTTCATATTAATTATGAATAATTAAAAGTTACATTACATTATATTTTATTATGTACTTACAATAAGTGCATTCACCAATGTGGATAAAAACCTAGAATTGGCAGAATCATGCAAGTACATCAACATGATCAAATACGCTGAACTGCTTCATGGTTTAGAAACCATAAACCATAGAGAAAGAGTTTTGTTTTTTATGGGCGATGTGTACAGTTTCTGCTGTCCTAATGTCAGTAGGGAGCTCGTTCCACCATTGTGGAGCCAGGACTTGATTTTGTTGGTGCTACTGGAGAAGTTATAGTTGTTGACAAGTACATTTAATATACACAAATTTTTCTTATGTCTGCCTATAACTAGATTAGGGCCCAATAATCGAAGATTGGATGCTTCAATGGGCAGAGCCTGATTCGACTGTCACTCTCACAGTCGAAGCTTCGCAGCGAAACATGGATCATGCCATTTTGGCGATATGGGGGTGCTCAAGGTCTGATTTTACATAGAAATACCAGTTTTCTCCCATTAGGTTAATTTACTGCCTATTCCAATATACATTTCAATGTTTAATGCTGTAAATAAAGATGTAAAAACAATAAAACTGTCAATAAATGTTTTTAAAAGTGCGTAAATAAATCCAAAATTGTAACCCTAACCCTGGGTCATCAGTGCGCATTTGTAGGCGTAGCGTGTGATGTGTGTGTGTGTGTGTGTGTGGTGGCGGAAGAGTAACAATTGAAGCGAGTGGTGTTGTGCCGAGTTTTTCGCACCTCGTGGGACCTTTTGATAATTTATCACCGTTGATGAACCACACAAAGAATATTTTATATACCCGGCAACTTGAAATAGAAATGCGAGGAACCGCGACGTGCATGTAGTTGTTGGCAGCACGGCAAAACTCACACAAGACCGGTGAATGACAGGCGAGAGAGAGAGGAAAGGGTCTTCAAGAAGTCTCAGTTTAGCTGGAAATTTACAGTGTAAGTTGAATGAATAGAGACTGCAGACTGCAGCTCTGCAGCTTCTCAAGATTAAAGCGATTAAAGATTAAACTACATTATAGTGTGTTATAAACGTGAAATGTTATGTATTATATGTATTTGTATTCTGCTTATAAGAGCTAAATAGAGAAGGGGTGTGGAGGTTAAAATAGAGTGTTACCAATGTAAGTCATTTTAGCGTGTAATTTAAAGAGGTGGTATTATGCTCATTTTCAGGTTCAAAATCTTATTTAGGGGTTGTACCAGAACAGGTTTACATGATTTAATTTTCAAAAAACATCATATTTTTCTCATACTGCACATTGCTGCAGCTCCTCTTTTCACCCTATGTGTTGTACGTGCCGCTTTTCTTTGTTGGGAGTTGCACATGTGCAGTTCCCAGGTAAGGACTACTAGCCAATCAGAAGCAGCGAAGGGCGGGTTGTAAGAAACAAGGTAGTGTGATCCAAATCAAAGCCGCTTCAGACTGCGACCGTGACCTATCAGATGGTGTAAGTTACTCAAGTCCACAACCACACAACATCATTGTTCCACATCTTACAATAAACCACTACAAAAATCACCATATTTCAACTCAATTTTACATAAAAAAAAATTGGCCAAACAATTTGAACGTTTGCTCAGTAGCTTTCACATCAGGTGTAACATTAGCATTATAGTTATAACTTTAGCTGTGTTAGCCAACGTTTACAACAACTCCGCACTTGAACAGTCTGTGAAGTTACATTGCCGTGTTTATTTTAAATATAATTCACAACCAATAAAGCATACTTACAGGTTGTGATTGTGAATTTCCAGGCCCAAACAAGAGTTGGAGTTGCATCGTCTTTTAGGACTAAACGTTGAACTGTTGCCGGTGTTCTGACGATCTATGCTGCCTTGCTGAAAAATGCTACCATAGCGCAAATCGATAGACTCGACTCTACTCGGCCCTGCTCCGTTTTCCATTGCAGATAGTACCCAGAGATAGTATGTAGCTTGTCGTCATAGCGACGCCACACACAACTGCCCCGACGTAATGTATAATGCGACACACACCAGCGATCCACAAAGCTTTTTTAAGTTAAAACGTTTCAACATTCCTCAGAATGTAAAGACAGATAAGCGGTATGAAAACCTTCCAGCTGTGTTTTCCTCTGTTGTTGCTGCAGCGGTCTGTGTGACGGCGGAGCAGAGAGCTCTGTGAGCGGGCGGTGGCCGGCCTCGCAAGCTCCTCCCACGGGTTGGCACAGGCTTCCCCCGCAGCCACTTGCGGAGCTCCTCAACTCCGAAAATATTCAAGCACATTTTTTTCCTGCCATCACTTCTCGTAAAACTGTCAATATTCAAATCTACACAGCTGATTTCTCACCTCAAAACTTCTCAGAAGTGGATTTAGTGATGGAATTCCATACGAAAACCGTAAAATATAAAAACTTTCTGGTGCTGGCCTCTGTCTGGTGCAGCAATGATGATGCAGTGAATAGTGAATATTCTCTCTGACCAATCAGCAGTCTGTTGTGTTACATTTTAGTATCCCTCAGCTCGCTTGGAACCTCACGGAGGTGAGGTGATACGAAAAAAAGTACCTGGAAGCAGGTACAGGTACAACATTTCTACAATGCAAAACCAAACAAAGGCGAGTCGAGCCAAAGGGCCTCTGCTCAGATTAGCTTGGTTTGAGGGCGTGCCAGACCCCGCCAGCCACTTGGCAAGCTTTATGACGCGTTTTCATTGTGATGTCACAAGTAAAGGAAGTGAAGGGCTGGACTACAAACGAGCTGTTTCCAAGCAGTTCAGAGCAGTGCTTTCTGTGGGAGATGGGAACTCCCTTTGGGCTTTTTCACTTTGCAAACCATGCACAAAAAATATATATAATTTAATAAAGGAGAGGGGAAAAAATTCTTAAAGTGACAATATCTGTCAGAATATTTCAACCGGTTTCCAGTGCAAATGAACTTGTTTCATGTAGTTTCTGATATCACATCTAATTTTTCTCAATGATTCTTTGTGATTTGAGTAGGATTTGTCAGTTGCTGTTTGTGAACACATGCTTTAAGCAGCTAGAGAACTGAGCAGTGAATCAGAGAAACAGCCACACCTCTGCACAGCCCTGCGGGAAGGAGCCACATTGCTGGATTTTGTGTGAATGTGGCCAAAGTGCATGCTCTGCGCACAGCAAAATAATACGAAAATACAGGTAGAGGACAGGGTCTCTGCAGACACAGACATGGCCACATAATTCTAGTGGGTCGTAACTGATGATTGAGAGGGATTATTTTTGTCTAAACTTTGTCCATTCATCCATCGTCAACCGCTTATCCTGTGCACAGGGTCACGGGGTGTCTAAACATTGTTTATTAAGTGTGGTATGTCTTTAAAGACGTAAGTTCTATGAAGTTCTTGAAAGTAGCTGAAATAGCCTTGCTGCACTAGCAGATTTTTTCACGGGCTTTAGGACTCAATTATAGTCAGAAATAACATTTTAAGATGGATATTTTTGCAGTGTATTCCTCAGTCTCAGTATGTTTTGTGCAGCTGCACTGGCTTACTTCCCTGCTCCTTGTGTGTTTGTGTGTGTGTGTGTGTGTGTGTGTGTGTGTGTGTGTGTGTAAGTTTGTAGATACACACGTGAAAGCAGCAGGAGAGATATTATTGCCAATGTCTTGGGAGAATCTAAACAACGGCACATCATTAATCACACTAGGCCTGGCCTCTCCGACCCTGTCCTGTAATTTGTAGAACCTTTAACAGTGTTAACTGTCCTGTTTTATGAGCTGTCTGCTGCTAATACTGAAGTGCAGAGATAAATCACCTCAACACTTAATCCATGACAGTATTTTGGAATCGGCTGTGAGCATTGACCTGTAGAGAGGTGGATGAAGGGGAGATGGGGCAGGAGATGGAGCAGCAGGGTGGCCTGCTGGTTTAGAAACTGTCCTGTACCCTGAGGGTTAGAAGTTGGTCCTTTCCACAAATCAAATTTATGACCACTGTTGTCAAAGCATTGCTGAACAAGACAGCAAACCCCTATCTGTTTTAAATTGGGTTGAATGTGTATGTGCATTTTAATTATTGTGAGAAAAATTATATTCCTTGTTATAGTGCATGTAATTTGGCAGGTTATATACCCTTTAGAAATGACTGGACTATAATGGACTAGAATGAATAAATGAAGTAAATAACAACCTGATCCTAAGGACTGGCGGCTTTGTCATGAATTTGACTGAATTGTAATGAATTTCTTTGCATTTGCAGTTTAAATCTGATATTCTTCAATTATTATATCTTTACTAATGTGCTATATTGTATATGAACCACAATCAGTGTTGTGATAATAATTGAAACCTGCTTCTTTGTCTTTTCTTTAGGGTGTTCCTGGAAGCCCGGGCTCCCTTGGTAGAGACGGTCCTCCAGGAGCAAGGGTAAGATAATACACTGACATTATCTCAAATGGTTACTGTTACACAGCATACCTTGGTGGTTTTTGGGTGCACCCCCCCCCATCACATCTTTAGTTTATTTGGTAAGTTTCGCTCAATTACTGGATGCCTATAGGATCATGATTATATTATTTGATCCCATAGACGCTCAAGGATAAGATAAGGATAATATTTGACATGACTTCTGACTACACCAAATAATTTTAAAAAAGGTCTGTCCTAAGGCATTTATAACTTTCTGACTCTGATGGGGGGAAAACAGTTTCCAAAAACTGCTGTATCTCTGAACTCTCACACATGTAGGCTATTCTATGTGATCTTCTTTTGATAACTAATGCAATAAGTAATGTAATATTGTTTCACTTCCATTCGCTGAGCCTCCCTTGAAACTGTTTGGAGCCCCCCAAAGGATAACCACCTTACACTTTGAAAACCCCTGATATACAGTATAGCATAGTGATTTTGTGATGCATATATCTGTTCTACTACAGTATCTATAATATACAGTATATGTAGAGGGGATGCTGTATGTAGAGATGTACAAAATGGGCCTTTTTATTGCGTTTTAAAATGTATGTGTATAAAAACACAGTGTGATTCAAAGGCAGCTTTTTTTGTGTCAAAAAAACAACTGGACAAGATAAACGCTACGTGCTGTACTATATATGTATGTATAATATGAAATAATGATAATGGCATATCTTTTTGTTGACACCATCTTTACTAGTTGAAGATATGAAAAAGACCATTTGGAGTGGTAAAACATGTTTTTACTCTCCATGTGGGGGCTTATTAAAAACACGGCTTGACATTTGTTTGTACTCTGGTTATGTTACATTTGCTTGATGTTGCTACTCCAACGATCAATGGTTTTTCAAAACTGTAATCTACAATCAGCGATTTGTGAAGCACGTCTGATATTTTTTTTCCCCAGATACAAAACACTTATTGCTAAGGGGAGGTGACAAGAAGCTGTGTAATGATAATTCCTTTGAATAATTCTGGATTTGAAAATTGACAATGCAAAAGACATGGTAATTCAGCATACAGTTGTTGTTATTATTTTAGGTGATATTTTAGATGTGCTTTTAGTAACACAATCTTCATCATGTGAAAATATCTTTGGTTCTTTTCCTGCTGTGTAAAGTTTCTAAATGTCCAGCTGTGTTTGTCTGTATGGTTTTGTGTGTCTTCATAAAACCATACAAGTCTTCCCCTATAGACTGCCCATCTTTTGAACACAACATTCACAATAGATAACATCCCATTCATAAGGGCTCTGTGATACCAGCTGGCTGTAGTTGATACTGACAGAGGAATCAGGCCTTACAATACCCAACTGGGCTGTAAATAACAAAACAGAAATGCAGCCAGAGCGTAATGTGTCGACAAGCAGAAAGAGGAGGTTTTATCCAAATAAGTAACATGATAACAGAAGAGCTTTGTCCTGGCCGGCTCCTGCCGAGGTGAAACACTACACGTAATCCATCTGCTGTTTCTTTGTTGGCTGATGGGTCCAGACGCTCGTCCCCTCAGCGGTAGTTTTCAGAAGAAGTGTCCTGAAGGAAGGATACTTGTATGTTGGCTGGAGTTTCTTCTCACAATGCCAGATAGTTTTGGAGTTCACGAACATTTAGCAAGAAAAGCATTAAATCACATTCTGTTTAAGTTTAAGGTGCTGGTCATATAATAAATCAACTTTTTGATAATATTCTAATTATATGACCAGCACCTGTAATTAAAGGTCCCAACAACAACCATAACACTGTAAAAACTTTAATCTGCTTTCTAGCCAGAATTTGACTACTTGTACTTTCATTGCTGACTACAACCCGCAGACATAGTGAGCAAGGTTTTGTATTTGTATTATATAATATCTGAATATTACCTTCTTTTACAAACATGAATTAATATCAAAGAGTGTGTGTTTTCTTTTAGCTCTAGGATACCACTTAACTCGCCACCAGTTGTTATCTTCCATTGTCAATAATACTCATTAAACAGCAGTGTTGGTCAAGTTACTTCCAAAATGCAATACATTATTGATTTCTAGTTACTGTCATTTGAGAGTAATTAGTTATATTACAACATTACTGTCTCTGAATTGTAATGCTTTAAACTACTTTTGCGTTACATTTGAGTTACTTTCACTGCTTTTTAATGGCCGCATTATTCTAATAGTAATATGTGCTGCATAGGTGGGTTCTTGTGATGTGCAGAGTTATATCTGCAGTTTGGGTGGGTCTATGTCATAAAAATGAACCTTCTGATTAACAGCGCCTCTCCCCAATGAGAAAAACACTGTGCGCATTTACGCACGAGGTACAGCAGCATAATGTCATTGATTATCTCTCAACACTTTGACAGGATCGGTCAGGATGAACTGACAGCAGCATCTCTAATCATGAAAGTAATTCATTAAAGCACATACACATAGCCTATAGAAATCTATTTATGCATGATCCTTCAGGGGAGCTGTCGTCTTTTTAAGAGGAGCCCCCCGTATTTTGCACCCTGCCTACAATCTCAACCATTGGATTCCCGCAACAGGAAATAACGTTGCTCTTTTACTCATGGATTTGTTTTTCTGGTGCAGAAATGTTTCTAGGTGATGGTGAATTATTGAGAAACAAAGCGCCACTTAATTTCAATGCGTTGTAACGCTTGTTACTGAGATTGTAACGGGTATAATATTACTGAAATTGTATTCGTAATGCGTTATGTTACTGCATTACAGCAAAAAGCAATACAGTAATTGCGTTACTTTTTTAACGCGTCACTCCCAACACTGTTAAGCAGCATCAATAAAGAGCTGCTAGAGATTTTACAGAACACCGTGTTGGATTGATAGGAAAACTCTTGGATTTAATCTAGAATTATTATAATTCACGTTAACTATGATTTTAACTGGGATGCTAATTTTGGCTAGCGAAAACCAGGCTTAAAACAAATCGTACTTGAATGAAAAATGAACAGCCGACAGCCGACTTTACACAGTGCAGAGAATAGAAGTGGCTTCTGTCCTGATTGACAGGTCACAATGGTAGTGACTTGTCAATCACCAGGTAGTCCTGCCCTAAAGGATACGCTGCTTTATCCTCTATTTTCCTCTAAACGGGATCATAATTTACTAAATGAACATCATGCTGTATTGAAAAAGACCAAAAACTCATTAGGAAAGTGTTTACTGAGGTAATAAATCAGGTGAGAAGCGGGGTTATTTTACCATTATTTCTATTGAAACCAGACTTTTTTTTACAACCAGAGAAGACGCCCCCGGCTGTCGTTAGAAAGAATGCAGGGTTAGGGCACTTCTGCATTGGCTTCACTTTTCAGACCCAAAGTTTCCTGCTTGGTTGTATTAGGTAAACACCATCTGTCGGTTTGGAACCATTCAATCCAGCTGTAAACCAATGCAAGAAGTTTACACCAGTTGTAAAATTTATAGAAAGACAACTTCACAGTTTGATTATTTTATGATGCAGTTTACAAAGTCCTGTTCAGCTCTTTATACCTGAATCCAGTCCTGCTCACATTTTAGAATTACCAGCCCGTACTGTCAGACTCCCACGCTTGCAGAATACAGTGCATATTACTAATGTGACTATTGATTGTAATCATGTGTTACTAATGAGGGAGCGATTTAGGTGCTATAAATTGTGAGACATCCCCTTTGCAGCACTGATTATGACAGGCTTTGCACATCCGTATTTCATCAAGATGCTACCAATCTGTTGTGTGTTTTATATTCGTGATTGTTGTAGAGATGACTAGAAAGAAGATTGCACAATAGAAATGTTTGTTGAATCACAAAGAGCTAATTGTAATTTTGTTTCCATACACGACGTACAAAACATCTGAAGTCAGTACTTCCATTGCTGCTGAATAACTGCAACGTCATACTTGTTTGTTGTTTCCAGCAGTGTGCTCAGGCTGAATTCCCTCTAAATGTTTTTCTGTTTATTTTTTTCCCCTAGTGGATGCATTGAAAGCAGTAGGGAAGGGGATTGCGGTGAAAACTGATGAGAATCAATTCACAAGATGTTATCAATGCAATAGCAATTTCTGTTATCACTGTTCATTTGACAGCGATATAGAAAGTAGAATTTAGCCAATTGGGAACAGCAGTTAGGAACAAGAACCAGTTTTTTTTATGAATATTCATTCAAAATGCTTGTGCTACTTTTTAGGGTTGCCACTTAAAGCTGGGCTAGGCAACTTTGGAGAAACTACCAAGGCAACCAGATTTTGAAAGTATCTAACTGAAAAAATCCCACCACATCTCTTCAGGCCTCCCTGAGTGCGTGAGTAGGCCAGCTTGAATTTCAACGAACATAACAAAAAATGCTTCTGAATAAATTGTCCACTCCAGCTTTAATGTGAGGGGGCGTTAATCTGTATCATCCAATGTGTACAAACAGAACAGGGAAGGCAGATAACTCTTTGTTGAGTCACAGTAAAACTTATCAGCATCGGCCACACCTACTGTACAAAACCTTTTGTGAGGCTTAAAGAAGCCAAGGCTGTGCTGCAGTGGCCAGTTAACAGTTGAAACAATAGTGACTGTCTCCTGGTTACTTTATTTGTCTATATCACAGTGAAACAGAGATGGATCAAGGAAAGCTTTAAATCTTTATTTTGTCATTGATGCTTGCTTTATGGAACTTTTTCAACTTTTTACAACTCAGGAACTCGAGTAGATCCAGCTTTTTTCTCATCAAAATTGTATTTTCTCCGTTCTCATTAAACTTCTACTTGAGTGTCCAGGCTCACCTCATAGCCCTTTGCAAAGAATTTTTTATATAAATAAAAAGTTCAGTATTGTTATAGAAGTTACACAAAAAGGACCTGCACTTTGTTGGTAATTCAGCGTGCATACAAAAATCTAATTTCGATTAGCCTCACCCCAGTTTCTTAGACAATAGGCCAGTCCTGTTGCAGCCTGGCTCTCAAAATATAACAGCATTGATTCATTTTCATGAGTCTGACTCCTGTGAGAGAAGCCAGGAGGCTGAATTTCTTATTTTAAACTCAAATATAAAAAGATTGACTATAATATAGCCAGTATTGGGAGTGTTTATAGTGTGACACCAGGCTGACTCTTGTCCCAGTGTCACATCTAATGCTTGTTTGCTTCACAGTGGGAAATGTTGTAGCCTTCTTCTTGTTCCAGATGTGCTTCTGCTCAGTTTGAAAGGATTTCAAAGTCAAAAGTGTTTGACTTTTTGAGACCTGGATATTGGGAGGAACTAAGTCTCCTCTAGAGTCCTATTACTGGGTTTACCAGGGCGAGTGTTTACTGTGTGACACCGGAGTGACTCTCACAGAGGAGTTTTCTGATGTCACATACTGGCTCAGCTTTTCAGAGAAGCTCATGCATATGTTATTGTACAGATTTTGTCATGCAGTCAAACACTGGGTTTTGAGAATTAAGCTAAGCTTGATATGCCAGTGGGGAAAATCCTGCTTCAAGATGGGCTGTCCCTCTTTGTCTCACCAAATGGGATTAGAAAAACTGTACAAGCAAGACATAACACATGTCCAGAATACTTTCTAAGAAATCAGAGGAAATGACAGCTATAGTATTTGCTTCATTGTTAGCTCCAAGATTAATCCTCTTTAGATGGAAGGCTGTCTGCCTTTCTCATTTTATACCATGGATCAATGGGGTGGTGATGGAACAGTGGATAAGACACATGCCTTTGATGTGAGAAACCTGGGTTCAAATCCACTGTGAGACACCAATGTATACCTGAGCAAGACACTTAAACCCTTGTTGCTCCAGAGGCATGCAACCTCTGACATATATAGCAATTGTAAGTTGCTTTGGATAAAAGCTTCAGCTAAATGAATAAATGTAATGTAAATGGATCAAGAGGTCATGATGTGTCTTAAAATTGAGAAACAGAGATTTGCTTTAAATGGTTCACTTAAAAAATATTATAGAATCTGGCTCCCCTTTATTGTTTATGTGGAGAATGTGTCCTTTCTGGCATATTGATTGCTAATCTCATTCATAAGTAGATAATCTGACTTTTCTTGAGTGCTAATAAAGATTTTAATACATATTTTTTTGAGGATATTTATTTTCTGTTTCCTGCAGAATTAGATTCTATTTGTGGTGGTAGCTGACTGTTTTTTGCTTTTTTCAAATAGTAGATTTTTTCACTTAATATTAAATAACAGAGTATATAAAACCACTTTTCTACCAAAAGTAACTGGGACTTTTTAGTCCCTGGATCTCTTTTCAAGAAACTAAAAGATAAGAATACATTTAATGCAAACGTACGATCTCAGGCGGACATCAGCGAGACTTGTGTACTATTTGACTATTGACTGTGATTTATTGGTTTGCAAACAGCAGTGGAAAAGAGAGTAGCAGTCGTAGAAAACGCCCGACATGCTCAATTTAAAGCCAGTAGCCTCTAATCGACCATTCAGAAATTCACAAAAATCACTGCAAGACAAGCCCCCTGGAAATGTTTGAAACAGATTAATTGGATAGTTAATCACACTGGTTGGACTGTTCCGCTTTCCTGCGTGTGTTTTTAGAAGTTTATAGGTACGCTGTTGTGCTGATACCTCTTGTCCAGACTGTCTGTGTGCCTCCTCAGGATGAGCCCTTTTAAGTCTTTGAAAATATTTCACAAATTATGTGGATTGAGGGAGCAAAAAGTTAAGAGTTAAAGTTCAGAGAAAGAAGGATTTAACAATAATGTTATCCACTTGCACAAGCAGTTGATATTGACCAGCAGCTATGTACAGCGTGCTAACCTCGACAGCCCAGCTCAGAGTGTGCACAGAGAGGAGGCGCTATTCACAGATTGGTCAATCTGAGAGCGGGGCAAGGAGGTGCTGAGCGAATCGATGTGCTGCTATACAAAGAAATAAGATTTTAACCCATTTTAATTAGTAAAAAAAGAAAATCAGTATGTGGCAGTCAATGTTGATATTGGGCTGCCACAAATAAATCAATGTATGAGACAGTTATATTTATTTTTGCCTTGATCAATATATCTTTGCAGAACACTCTCATACCCATGCCATTATGATATAAAGGGTTCACCATAGTATGACCGGCCTTTTCTGCCATACAATGGAGGATTGAACTTTATGTATACTCTAAATATAGGGAGTTGGCAATTGATTTTTCCTTCTCGGTCATCTGTTGTTTGTACTGTTAACATTGTTTGTTGAATAAGGAAAAATTTGTGTTTAATGCGCCTTCCGAGTTTTTCAACTTAACATATTTTTATTCAATATCTGACACATTGGATTCTCAGTGGTGTCATTCTTAATTTTTACGCATTTCTTTTGTTTTTAAATCATGGCTTCTGGCCTTACAGGGTAAACTGAGTTCCATATAAGGAGAGTGTCCATGTTGAAAGGTCATCAGGCTCTGTATGAGACCACAACGTAACTTTAGACGTCCAAGCTAAAATGAAAGCATTAGCTGAACCTCAGGTTAAACTGTTTTCCAGGAGTTCAAGCTTCCAAAATATGGATTAATAGCACTGAATTTGTTAAGTTTGACTGGCCCATAAATACAGAGATACACCAGAGCCATCATCATGTTATCATATGTCGTGTTATTATACGTCATATTTTACACATTATATTATACATTGACAAAAACAGACCTACAGAATTGTCATACAGTAGGTAGGAATGTACTTTTAAAGTGAAAGCTGCAGTTTTATATTCATGTGTTCTGTTCAAACCACAGCATCATGGTGAAGACATTAAATGGAAGAGATGGTTTAAACAGATTTTTATTAAAACATCTAATTGTGAAAAAGCCAACTGTCAGGAAAATGCACCTGTTTTGTACAAATCTTCTGAAGGTAAAAACCTAACACAAAGGTTTGATTGGAGGCATTTTTTTTGCAGATTTAGAGGTTGGACAAAAGTAGTAGGTGCCACAGTTTCCATCAGTTGATTGTATGTTAATTGTATTAGAAAATATCAGTGTAGTAACATTTTCTTGGTTTATTCTGGAGACTGTCAGGAAATTCCTCAGGTCATTTAGAAAGGGCTTTTGCAAATCTAAGTTCAACTTACAACTGTGAAAGCACACCTAATATTTAATATACTGATTGTACTCTGCTTCTCTCAGGGTCTGCCCGGTAATAATGGACCACAGGGACGGCAAGGACCTCCTGGACCCGTTGTAAGTATTTTTTTCTAATAATTCTCTGCATTGTTTTGTTTGGCAAATCACCCTGATACATGTGCTGACTGATCCTTCTGCTTCCTGTCACCTTCCTTCTTCCTCTCCATCCTGTCTTTCTCTCAGGGAGCACCGGGAGCACCAGGAGCTCCAGGATCTGGTGGGTCAGCAGGGCCCCAAGGAGATCAAGGACCTCCTGTGAGTGAAATATTTTGTTTCATTTTATTAAGATTGGTGTAAAAATGATAATGAATTTGCTCCAGACACAAGAACTATATAAATACATGCAACATAGTATTAACTGTGTAGGATGGGAAAATGTTTGTATTGTCTACTGTGATTTGACCTGAACCTTATCAACCAACCTGCATGTAAACCAAACAAGGTTTAGGAACTTTAAATACATGCTTGGTTTGCCCTAGTCTCACACATTATTCACTTAGGAGAGTTTGAAATAACTTAACAATAAAACAAGGAGGACATGACCTCTCCACTCTTCCTCCTTCTCCGATTTCTCCTCTGTAGATGTTTGTCTCCCATCATGCCTCCCTACATTACAGGAGGACAATATCAGAGCTACACGTTTGTTTAAATATAAATAACATTGCAGTTTGGTTCCAACTCTGACAAGGAGCTCATGCTTAATGGATTGTTTATTTTGCTTCTTTTTTGTCCTGTTCTCCCTTCAGCCTGTTAGTATTGGACACATTCCTCACAATAACAAATGTATCATGTTGTCATGACATTTTGTTAATAAGGCTGATCTGCAAAAGACAAATCCTGGTACACTTATCTCATAAGATGACTAATAAATAGTGCAGTGAGTCACATTTCGTTAAGCTCTGCAAAAGGAAGAAGAAAGATGTGCAAGTGACACAACAACGCAGAAACACAAAGCACAGGAACGGATGCAGAGAAGATGTTGCATTCCAGACTTTGTGTAATGCTAACAGGAACAGATGATACTGTAATGTTGGTGACAGCTAATCTAGTCTCGGGTCAGCTCTACAGGCCAACAGCAAATTCTGGCTCAGAGAGGGAGCGTTATAAATCACTTACAGACACTCTTTCCTCCTCACACACACACACACACACACACACACACATACAAAAAATAACAGTGAGAGATCACATCTGCCTTGTGTCTCTCACATCGAAGACACAGACATCTGACATGAATGTATGCACATGCAGCAAACACACAAATGGAGACAAAGTCAGCTCACACTTTTCTGAGCCACAATCTCCTAAACATCTTAAACTTTTAGTTTCAAACTTTACCTGAACATTAAATTGCTGATTCAGTCCCTGTTCTGCCCCCTGCAACCCTTCGGCAGGTTTCTGCTGCAGGGTAATATTTTTCTTCTTAAACAAGTGTTTTTTTATCTGAAATAGGAGCCATTTGAGTCTGCAGGGACATTTAGCATTTTGCTTCATTATGCCATAACTGACCTTAAGATGTGGAAGTCAGTCCTACCAGCTTTGTCAAGGTCCCTCACATCTGTCCCACTGAGACATTTGTTCAAGGACAGTGGATTTATACCATCGAAGCCAAGATAAAAGGCATGTAAAGATGCAGAGCAGCAGGACATTCTAGAATTTCTTGAGCTTATGTCACCATGTCTAATGTGAAACCCAAAACAGTTCTGTTTTAGGAACGACATGATTCATCTGGAAATGTTGTCCTCTACCTATCAAGATCAATATTCACAAAACGTCCTACTATGGAAAATAACAAATCATATTTTATTTGTAGCTTATAAGTCTTCGTAAAGTGACTTGTGTCCCTTGTCAATAGCATCAAAATCCACCTCCAGGCATTTGGATCGGTGATCACGTTTTGTTTACTGTTTCATATACCTCTGAATTGACAGCTGGCCTCACAAGTCTATCAAGTTGTCGTAGCACTTGATGATGTCCCGAGAGTGCGGGAATGAGTCCAAGTGTGTGTCTGACCTGGACAAAATACTGTTTCTGAATGCGGTTTCCAATGGCTTAATTTATCTTGCTTGACTTGGTAGCAGGTCGCCTTATGTCTGCCAGTTACAAAAGAAAAAAGCAACAATCTTCCTGTGACTGTTTTATCAGTCCACATTGTAGTGCTGTGCAAGAGGAAATAAACGTACTTCCCTCTGTGGATGAACTGTAAAACATTTTGAGCGAAAAAACACTGACTGTATTTGACAGACTCTGCATATACAGGGCACTCTGGGAAGATAGGTTTGATAAAACGATAAAAGAAATCAATTTTTTTATGAGAGATACTGCTGTGTTTTTTAAGCCCAGATACTTTCTTTGGCTCCGTCAACCATGTGATTTGGTTTTCCCATGTCATCCTGATAAGGCGGTAGACATTTATATGCCCAGGAAGACTCAGGCGATCCAGGACAAGACTTTTATTGTGTAGGAGACCTGCACTGAAATTCAGCGGCTGTGTTAAATGTTGGCACCAGCTTTCTGTCATCTGCAATATAATATGCACATGATATGCCAGGCCTGCTCACACATTTTCTCCCATTCTTCCTTATCCACCAACCAACTCACACGCAAACACTCAGCCAGCCAGTCAGTCGGTGGTCAAGGACATGTTTCCCCCAAGATAAACAAGCCTTTATTCAAAAGCTGTAATAGCATCAAACAGATATTCATCATATCAGCTTATTGTTCTGTAGCCAGGAAATATTTGTCTTTTATTTGCCTCTGGATTACAGTGCGTTACACTCCAATATGCATCCACAGTCTTTATGTGCCTGGCAGATTTTTGTGTGTATGTGTGCTTTGTGCACAGATATGCATCTATGTGCTCTCCAGTGTTGGCAGTAGCAGAAACCAAGCCAATCCAAGGCACAGACATTGCTCTCTGTTTGTGGGCACATAAGCTCATGTATGTGTTGCCTTTAGGACACAAATAACCTGGACACAATGTAAATGCATTTAGTTATACCAGCTGTTAGAGAAGGAAAAGTCTGTGTGTGTTTAAGTGGCATAAAGAAAAGAAGAAGGATTAAGAGTAATGGGGTGGGGACAAAGGAGAGAGGGGAAGAGAGATGAGCATGGCTATTTCTGAGTACACATCCCAGTCAAATGTTTATTCTCCTCCTGTGCTTTAATGTTCCAGGGTCCTGCTGGTACCAAAGGCGATAAGGGAGAACGAGTAAGTCATTTCACTCACACACCTCAACCACTATTTAGAGAAAATCAAGTTTTACTGCTTCACTTTGCAGTGGAAATGTTATTATTTTGCTGGCGTAAAACTCACGACATTTACTCGCTGATGCTTCACACCCTTCTTTTGAAGAAACCAAATTACTCTCTAAATTAGTCTTTTGCATCAACGTTCACTTTATTTTACTCCTTCAACCTTGTTTATATAACTACATCAAATTGGTGTCTGTGATTTAAATTTGCAGCAGACCAGGGTCTGTATTTTTTGTTGACACAGTAGCTGCAGACGGCTTGAGAGACATGCTACATGCCAACTTGAATCATAACCCGTAAATTCCTATTCCTGCCCAAATTTAACAACTGTTAGGCACATTTGTACCTCGCTGCGGTTAATTTACGTTGGACTCTACATGAAAGTCTCTTAAAAAGAAGATGACAGGATTTTCTCCTTGGTGTTGTGCATTATGTGGCCCAGCTTTGAATATTCTGGTTAGTATCTGGTTAGTATCTTGCATAACTCATTTCACATTAAATTATAGGGTAATAATTGAACAGGGGAAAAGTAAACATTTAATACAAAGTTTTTTTCTATAATATGTATTTTGCTATATAGACATTAGATGTCACATCAAATGATTGTATGATGATGATTAGTACAAGGCAAAACAGGAAACTGCCAGCTGTTGAATTCATTATAAACATCAGTCAAACAATGACACCATTTTGATTTAAGATGCACGTATGGCTTTTCAATATTACCATACATCTTATGGTAGAGGTGTGATCAAGACCGCTTTAACATCTTCAAAGACAAGTCTCATAACAATCAACCAATACGGGTTTTGTGCCAATTAAGCATCTCATAATTTATATCTTTTCGATGGAATATAATTTAAAAGTGGTTTTCCAGCGATTTGGTACTTATATAAAGAAAGATGGAGAACTTGACACATTTTTTAAAAACCTGGTCAAAATCAAGGCAAAATGTGTTACTCGACTCACTTAAAGTCAACATACAATACAATACATACAATTAAATTGTGTAATTTACCAGTACTCTGTACTTTGCTGTCATAAGTGTTCTATCTGTTATGGCCAATATAGAGTGTGGTATAAAGGCAGAATAACACACCCACAAAACTCCCGCCCACCAATTTATCAACCACTAGTCTGGGTGTTTATGTTCCTGTGGTTGCCCAAAAAGAAAAAATGGTACCGTGTGATTGTGTAATATCAGGCCTTAAAAGCTCCATGTTTGTTCTTCAGGGTGATGTGCAATCCCAGGCTGCTGTGCGTGCAATTGCACGGCAAGTGTGTGAACAGCTTATCCAGAGTGAGTAATCACTGATTTTTACACATTAGCACCACATGTTATTGAGTACAATCTCTTTGCTGAAAATGTGCCATGTGACCTCTACTGGCTTCACTTCTTTTCTTTTCTCTTCTTCTATTCTTTTCTCTTTCATTTGTGGTACAATATCATGATGAAGAAATGAAAATTAAGCTCATTCTAAATCACCTGCCTTGCCGCTTGCAGGCCACTTGTCTCGCTATAACTCCATACTGAACCAGATCCCCAGCCAATCGTCGGTGTCAGTCCGAACAGTACCCGGACCACCAGGAGAGCCGGGAAGGACAGGCCCCCCAGGACCTCAGGGAGAGCAAGGCCCACCCGGCAGGCCAGGCTTCCCTGGTAGCAACGGCCAGAACGGACAACCGGGAGAGCGAGGTGAGAGAGGAAGATGTTTGAAGAGTTATTTACAGGATGCACAACTCATGTCAAGAGAGAGGCCGACAGAGGAAAATATACTTGGCAATTTCCATACATATATTACTCTCACGGTAATGTACAGACTGATACAATCCATCTTTAGCTCTTCATTGTTTGGGTTGTATCTAGACACTCTGACGACATGCCATTTTATGTTAGCATCAGAAATGGTGAAGAAAGATTTGAGTATTTATTTGACCGCCCTGAGCAGGTGATAATCCAAAGTGGAAATAAGATGACATATAAAATTTGGAAAAAATATACTATGCAGTATAGAGGATTATGGTTCAGAAAAACACACATTATATGAGGCCATTGTGTTTTCTTTTATTTATTTATTTAATGCCTTTATTACAGAGCTGACAGGAAAATGAGAGAGAGAGAGAGAGAGAGAGAGAGAGAGAGAGAGAGAGGTGGGGAGTCACATACAAGTTCCCTAGTTGGACTCCAGGGACATTGTGGTTTATGGTCAGCCCCTTAAATACCTGACACACCTAGGCGTTTTGATTCTCTACTATAGTTTACAATTAACAAATGGGTCCCTGGTTTGGAAGGATGAATTCTATTCTATTAGGTAAGGGAAGTGTGATTCACACACAAAAGTCTGTTTACAGGTCTTCATTAAAGTTGTGTAAAGCCTTTTTGAGGGAGCTGTGTGAAGTCTGATAAATTAGCTAGAGTGATGTCAGTAGAGTCATTATTGGTTGGGGCCAAAGACTGTAAGTTTGAAAATGTTTAAAATCTGTCAGTGTGGAGTTAGAAAGAATTGAGCTTACCAGACCCTCTGTAGCTCGCTCCTCATCTCTGCTTGAGGCTAGAAGCTCAAGGCTACATTAGCCGCTACTAACATAAAGCATCAGCCAAATGGTCAGCGGCCCATGGAATAAACAAGAAGATATCTCTGCTTCTGCTGTATCGTTTTGATCATTAAAAAAAACCTTTTTCTAACGAGAGACATGATGCAAAAGAAGTGTGAAGACCACACTATCATTTTAATTGCAGACAGAGATATAAAGATGACAGTACAAATATTCAATACTGTAATCAGCTAACCCAAACTTATGATTTCTACTATGATCTCTAATTATTAACCTTAAAGTGCAATTGATGTACTTAAATCTGTTCAAAAATAGAATAAAACAAACTCTTAAAAATTTATAAAGTACTCACGTGGATGTAAACATTTTAGTCCATTTTAAAGCAAAACAAAAAAGTGAACTTCAGGAAAACTTTTTTTTGTCCTTTGCAAAATATATTATTATTATAACTGTCTCGATTTTTGTCTTCACTTCCATCATTTCCTGTTGGTGTCACTCTGAATGAGTTATATATCCAGCTATTTGGATAAAGATTGTTATTGTGATGTGATTGTATAAACCTCTGCTGTTGTAATAAATGTTAACGTAGAGCAAACGTGTCCAGCTGTTTGAGGGCCATGTGGTTGTAAAATAATCAAAAAGCATTACTGTATGTAAAGTGATGCATTTTCCTTGACAACAATAGTCAGGGTCCATTACTGAGAGAATAGAACAGAATAATGCGACCAGAAAGTCTCCATGGCTCCAGTTGGAGCTTCAACCTGCCCGACTGTTTGCTGCTATTCGTGGTCTGGCCTGCTCTCTGAGCTCTCAGAGCTCCCAAAAAGGTTCAGTCCAGGCCAGAAGACAGTAACTCCAGTATCCATGAAGTCATTCCCCCTGCCTTTATGAGGCTCCGTCTTCATCACTAAAACACGCAGCCCACACTGAAGAACCACATACCGAAAGAGCCTTCACACGCAACAGGGTTAGGAAAGCTGAGAGCAGTCAAACGGCTGTCAGGAAATGTCCAGCATGGTTACGTCCTCCTCAGCGGTTCAGACCTTTTGATTCTCCCGAATAACATTTACGACCTGCAGTCACTGGTACCCCCCCACCCCCACCCCACACACACACTCACACTTTATTTGATTGTTTTATAGGATAAACTGAAACTAGAGTAGGCCACATATTATAAAAGATGTATGGCTTACTTAAGAAAATTACACGTTATTAAGTCAGATGGTCCGTGTAAGGCTGATACCAGAATGAGGAAGAAAGCTGCGCTCAGGCTCAACAGATGAAAGCATTATTAACCACATACAATACTGTCCCGAGCATGTGTGTCAGCTAGCAGCCTTTACAAAGACAGAATATCGCAACATGAGACCGCCAGTGTAGAGAATATATTTTTTACTCGAGGTAATGTAAAATGTTTTCTCCTCTACCTCCTTGTGTTTACTTCCTCTTTACCGATGCAATTGATTAAGACAGCCATAAAAGCAGTGGGACAGAAAATCTGCAGATCACCAGTTTTATGTGCTTCTCTAATATTAGAGTGAATGAAAAATATTCCATTAAGTCATTCAAACAGCTGCAGCACTGGACAGCAGCGCAGAGCTGACTCCGGGTCTGACATACATTTTATTAGACTGATCATCCAAGAACCATTCATCCAGCATGTTTCTCTAAAAGATTTACAACGTAAAACCGATGTTGGAATAGAAAGTGATGGAAGAATTATTTAGATAATACTCCATTACAATTAAACATCCTGCATTCAAACTCAAATCCAGTCCAAATTAAATGAGCAAAATTGATTTGAAGTATAAAATGTCGAAGTAGGCATCAAAAACTGGCTTTGATATTTTTATTTAATTAAAACTGATGCACTAGTATGTACGTAGCATTTAACTATTATAGCTGGTTGTGGTGGAGCTAGTTTTAACTGCTTTAGTAGTTAGTTAGTTTATTCATGTGGTTACCAAATAAGGGTTGGTCCTCCAAAGGGTCCCAAGATAAATCTGAGGGGTCCAGAGAAAATTAATGATAGCTGGACAGATTAAACAACAAAGTTTGGCGTGACAAATCTCATTTTGTGGACTTTTTGTGTATAAAATGCTTTTTTGTAAAAATAATAATTTGACCTCTTTTGTCCCTCAAACAGTAATTTGCAACCAAGTGTATAGGGGAAGTGCTAATAAGTCATGGATATCAGAAGGGTTTTAATCTTTAGAAATGCAATGTATTTTATAAGCCTATTATAATATAAAACTATAGCTCTCAGATAAAAGTAGTACAGTAAAATGTGCAATATTACCCTCTGAAATGTAGTGATGTAGAAGAATACAGTAGTAGAAAGACTAAAGGTTAAGGACAAGTAGTAAATGGTCAATTTTGCAAACACTTAATATACCCTTAAGCAGCTGTGTGTGAATAAAAAAAGCAAAGTGAGATGTGATTTTGAGTTTAATGTTGATCCCTTTGAACTGTGTTTGTTTACAGGTCTGCCGGGAGAGAAGGGTGAGAGGGGGAATCCAGGCATTGGGAGTCAGGGACCTCGAGGACCACCCGGACCTCCAGGTAAGATACAGACCTAATACACAGTCCTGAGGGTGCTAGATAAGCTAAAACATCTGAATCCATTCACTCCAGTCTCGATACTCAGATAACATTTGGAGGTAATGTAGCCTTTTCAGGATATGACCATTTAGAGTTGTTCTGCTCCTGAACATTTGTCCTTGTTGTTTTCTAGCTGCGTCCAAAACTGGAGCTAGCTATGTGGAATGTTTCCTCTGAACACAACCAAAAATGTTTTAAATATTGAAACAACAGAACAGCACAGAGACTTAATGGATCTGTTTTTCTCTCTGTTAAATCTTTGTCTGAGAAAAGCAAGCAGACGTTTTGGACCATGAATAAAATTCTCTGTATTGATTTTCCTGTGCACTGTGTGGAGTTTGAGGTTTGTGTTATGAAAATATGTCAGTGCTGGGATTTTCTATTTACTGTTGCGTGATCAATACTCACAGAACAAGCTGACAAAACTCCCTGAAAACATTTATATGATCAGATAACTGCTAAAAAACTTCCACAAACTTCAGTATATTTAAAAGGAAATATATATAAGTATACAGGAGAACTCTGTCTTCATCCGCTGTGCTTTTCTGGAATATTTGTGGGACAATAATTTTAGCACTTGGCAAGTGGCACTCCCCTCAAAATATTGATTTCATATTTCTGCCTACTGCTGACATGAGTCCTGATGGAGCAGTTTCTCTTCTGTAAACAGAAAACTCTGGCTAAATGTCAGCTAAGAACTGTGTTGTTCCTGCTCCTGCCCCCAGGACATTCACTATCATCTCCCTTATCCAGAAATGACAATCATGTCAATGGCACATTCTCGCTTTATTTCCCTCCCCTCTCACCAGATGTCACACTGCCGGAGTCCTTTTACCGAATTTTTATTGACGACTGACTTTGTATATTAGCACATCTTTGACTCAGACTCTCCCTCCATCCTCAGGTCTGCCAGGTGAAGGACGGACAGGCAGCCAGGGCCCCCCCGGTCGGCCTGGAAGCCCGGGGACACCGGGGAGGCCGGGGAATCCAGGTAGCACAGGACCAGCTGGCTCACCAGGATACTGTGACCAGAACTCCTGTATTGGGTACAACGTTGGAGGTAAACATCATCCAGCTGCTGTTTAAGCATCGGTAACACTTCACTTGAACCCCCCTTATTATTTAGCATTTAGATACATATACATAAATTTAAAAGATAGTTTAAAACACTATATAATGTAGTTGTAAGCCAATATAAGTAGATTTAAAGTTTTTATTAAGATAAAGTATTTGTTAACAATTATAACTTCTCCTAGGAAAATATACACATTTTATATTATGTGTTTTACTATATTTGATTCAATATCTGTTTATATACCAGTATCCACCTATGGGTGCCCACATAAGGTGTTATAGTTGCAGACAAAACATTAATAAACATCTCATTGAGTAGTGTGTTATAAAACATTTATTAAATATTTATATACTCCTTATGAATATGAAATTATGGGGAATAACAGTTATCAATTGCCTAAGCAGTAGGTTGATGCTCTAAGATAATAATCTGAATAAACTGAAACAGCTTGTTTGGGTTCACACACACATTCTCACACCAGGGAAGTGCCAAGAGATGCTCTCAGCATACTGGAGGCCAGTGGTTCCCAAACTGTGAGGGAACAGAGGCCCTACAGGGGAGCTTGCATTACAAAGATGAAGAAAAATGTGGAGTGATACAAACGTAGATGCCAGCAGGCTGTCATGATTAAGGGTTAGCAAGATTTATGTCATGTCAAGTACAAGATGACAGGGAACAAAAGTAAAACAGGTGATGCACATTGAGCAGCCACATCAAATGTCAAATTCAAAACATGAAGAACCTATCTTGCTTTTCTTTAGTGTCTAATATCTAAAAGAGTTTGGATAAAGTTTAGCTGGCATTTTTCATTTGCACAACAGAAATTAATGAAAAACATGTTCTTAACAATCTTGTTGTTATTTAGGGGGTTTTTTTCGGCTTCCAAAAGGAGAATAACAAGAAAACAAATGCTTAGAAAATGCAGCTGTAGACAAATGAACACAAAAGCACACATTGGTACACTGAAGGTCAGGTTCTGGCAGTGGAAACAAAAATAATATTTTTAGTGGAATATGTTCCCAAACGTAGTCAAAACACAAAATATCCAGACTTTACAAAAACATTCTTTGCTGTTTATTTAGACCTTATTTCTCCTTTTGCAACAGAGAATTAACTTACTTCTGTCATTTTACACTTTCAAAAGACTTGTTCAGAGCGACTGTCAGCATTATACTACTAAAGAATCAATTCAGACATTTGGTTATTTGTTTAATTTTTAAAGGGGCATTGTGTAGTTTCCAGCGGCCACTAGCGGTGCAGTTTTAAGACTGCAACCAGGCGTGTGCTTGTACGCGTGCTCGCTTGAACTCATGAGCGACCAGAATCCGAAACACAACCGCTTTCATAGAGAAATCCTGCAATAAGCGCAGGAAAACCAGCATGCAGGCTGTGGCTTTTCACTCAGACGTGTTCAGGCTCTGTTACTTCAACGTTAACATCTCAGAGGCGGATCGACACCGGCGCCGTACCTTTCATTCAGCGCAGCGACATATTGGCACAGTAACGTTACTCCCGAAAAGGCAAAATGAGAGAGGCTATAGACAGGTAGGGAGCCAGCTTCACACAACATGCTGGAAACTCGGGTAAACTCGCCTGCTGCTTTCAGTAACTGTCTTTACTATCTGTGTATCTGTCACCGGAGCCTCAGCAATTTCAGCACAGCTGCATGTTTTGGATGATAATGAAACTGTTAACGATAGTGAACTGGACTGAATATTATAATGAGATTGTGTCACACTTTATAGTAGTTAGACCGCAGTAAGTAAATTTACTGTAGTGTTAGTGGATGGCTCTTCCTCTGCGTTGTATATTATGTGGGCCATGTTAGTTACAGCGACTGAGAGGTGGAGAAGCTGTGTACCTGAGTATTGGTAAAAGACAAAAATCTAAATTGTAGGTTATGAAGCAAACAGCGGCAGGTCCGAGCTACTGTAGCGTTAGCTGGCTGCTCGTGGCTGCATCACTATGGGATAGTAAACAAATCGCTCCACATTTGCTTTTTACCGTTACATCATTTCTTGCAGACTTTGACACTTTGACATAACAGTGGTACAGAGGAAAGTAACATGGGTTGCATTAGTTGATGAAGTAATGTGAAAGCGATATAACTTTGCACCGGATAACATTAGCAACTGCTCGGCGTTAGCTAGCGAGCTAACGCTATCTAACTTGAGCCAACTGAAGCACAAAATCAAAATATGTTTTACATGCTTTGTAGTAATGTTAGCTTACCTGTCAAATAGGATGAAAGCAAACTCTGGGTCTGTTTTTATACCCAAAACAAAGCGGAGGTTTCTCCATGATTCAAAAGCCCTGCCGATGATTCGTGTTTTCGTCTGAAGTCGATCCTATTCACATTAGGCCTGACGAGCTTCAGCAGATAAAACTTTTTTTTGTTTTTTATCCTTATGTGGAGTTTGTGTTGGAGTCTGTGTTGTGCTGGGAGCAGGTCGTTTCTTAGTGTTAGCAGACTCCATGTTGTAAGTTGCAGTGTCGTCGCTGCTGAGTGCAAAGTCAGTAGACAAAGCGAGAGCCTCGGGAGCGCGCGTGCAGGTGTCAGTCACTGGATTTCGCGGAAAATCCGACCCCGAGCCTTCAAATAGGAATAGAAATACTTGCCTTCAGAGTTAATAGCCAAACCCGGTAAGTGGATCATTTTAATGTCAGATTACAACCCCTTCACACACAGGCAATAAATAAAGGATCAATTTTAGTAGAAAAACTACATATAGCCCCTTTAATATTCTGTCACTTATTGACATAAACAGCTTAAACAGTCTAACCCTGCCCAGTCTCTCCACCTTATAAACCATATTTTGTACGTACCAAACACTGAAATATTGTTTTCACAGTGACAGCCAGCTTTCAGTTAGTTATTGTCTCATAAAGCTCTCAGAGAATTGGAGAGTAATCTGGCCTTTATGTTTGTTCCAATGATGGATTTAGAAGTTAACTGTGTCACTGACTGAAGGTATTTGTCTGTATTGAGATCTAATAAAATTTGCCGTTGCACACACATTCAGACATACACTGAGCATCCTTGAATATCCACACTGACAAGGACCGTACATGGCTTAATGGGTCCATTGTCTCAGCGAGGACATTGCACGTTAACAGTCGTCATAATGAAATACCATGTGCTAGAACTAACTGATGGATGAGACATTACTTCATCCATCAAACCAGGTTTATTTTACATACATGGATTCCAGTCAATATTTTATTTTAATTTTATGACTTAAGAGAGTGTTTCCTGTTATTCCCAACCGTGGGAAGGATCAAATGCATCCTCTGTGACCACTTAAAAGGAAAACTACAATTATAAAATTTAAAAAAGTATGGGGAGTATTGTTCCTTTCACAGCAGCTAGATTTTAATCGTTAATTTGGCATTGTGACTTTTACAGGGATATTACAGTTTACTAGTATTTTTCCTACGTACCCTGCTCTCTGTGAATCTTTTCATACTAAATGCCTGAAAGGTTACATTATTTTTTAAATGTCTGTGTCCACTGCCATGGATGTGAGTAAACTAATAGATCAAAAAGTATGATTTCACTTCTTATTTAAAAATGGAATTAGTAACTTTACTGCATTTAGTTAAATTAATTATCCCTCTTGGCATAGACTACAGGTGCAATTCCCCTATTTTTCAGAGAGGCTGCCACCTTTTAAAGACGGTTGGAAATTGAGCTAAGCTAGGCAAAATTCAGTATTCACCATTAAGCACATCTTGGAACTGTATGCAGATACATAAAAATGGCATCTGTGATTATATATCATTAGCTAAATCATTCTTTTAAAATATTTTTGTTTTGGAAATGCTCCCATTTTTATTATTCATGTCGTCTATTAAATATAAGGCTACAGCTAGTAGCCTCTTAGCTTTGCTTAGCATAGAGACTAAAAACAGGGGGAAACAGCAGCTAGCCCGGCTCCTGACGAAGAAGTAGTCTGGCACATAACTCCCAGTGAAATTGTTTTTCACAGTTTTTGTACAGGTTAAACAAAGAAGATACAAAATGTTAATAAGTGAGCTTTAGAGCTGCTGGTAGACATATTTATTAACCTTCGGACAGAGCCAGAGTTGCTGTTTCTAGTCTTTATGCTAACCTGAGCTAATTACCTGCTGGCTGTAGCTTCAAATTTAATGGTCAGGTCGACATGTCATGTTGTTATAAGCATATCGTGCTGGTAAAAATGTCCATACAGTTGTCCAAATCTGGTTAGTAAGTAAGTGGCAGCTGTTAAATACTTTCATAATTCACTTTTAAATGAGTATTTGCGGAGTATGTGGTATATGTGGTGAAACACTGCAGTTCTGGTGTGTGTAACTGCAAAAACATTGACTGTGTTTGATTCAGTGTTACTCACAAGGCATGTTTTTCTTGGTGTGCTCTGTATGTACACTGCTGTACTACTGTTCTTTATTTGTCCTTTCTCATGTACAGAAAGAGAAATAGAGATCTGACACATTTTCCCCCTTTCCAAACATTTCATATGAATGTCTTAATATTTACATGAACTAAATTTATTGTAAGAATTTCTCGGGGGTGGGTGTATTTTCTTCCTCCAAAAGAGAGAAGCAGATTCCAACACTTATCGCTCTACCTCTAACCACAACCCAACAGCTGGGGTTCAGTCAGAGCGGTTTGAGAGGTTTGACTCTTGGGTGTCGTTGGGTTTTCCTCCTGATATGAGGTAACATCTTCTCTCTGACTCTCTTTTTTTTTCTTCTCCCTTTGTTCCCTTCCCTCTGCCTCTTCCTCTTTCCGACTGAAGTTCAACAGGACTATGGGAATGATTACTGAGGAACATTCTCCAACCGTCCTCCTCTCCTCCTCCTCCTCCTCCTCCTGTGCCCTGTACATAAGACTAGAAACTAAGGAAGTTAGATCAATTCAATTATTTCTCAGCAATCAATCAATTAGGAATCCATATTTCTTGGGATGGATAATTACTCCTGACCCTGGGGTTTAAACTTTCATCCCTGCAGCAGCGGTTTATGAATTGTGTTTCTCCTTTCTCCAGAGACTTTCTTTTTCCAAATGACTCTTGCAACCAACATGTAATTTTGGCAGGATCTACAAATCGTTTTATTCACCCATTTAAGTTAAAAAGCAAGGTGGCTCCATAATAGAACAAGTGACGTAAGGCTACTTTGTGCCCACATTTTGGTCTGGCGTAAATTTTTAGAAGCATGATGCTCTGTGGTTCCTTATGAGTAGAAAATGGATTCACTTCTGCTATCAGTCAACTTTCTTGGTCTAATTGGATCATTAATCTGGCTGTTTAATCATTTGGTAATCTCAGAGACAAAAATAGATTATTTTACCTTCCCTCAAGACCAAACAAAACCCCCGTAATGCTGCTGTGATGATCACCACCACTGATCCCAGTACCATCTGTCAACAAATACTCATATACACACAATGCTTTTCTGCAGCAGCCTCTGCTTCAAGCTCAAATCTCTTCAAAACTAATCCCATCTTTCAGCTGATGAATCAGCTAAATAGTGATGAATTGCTTTGATGCTGATTGGCTGCGTTCAATACTGAACAACTCCTCTATCTGTATATCTCATATACTGTAAGCTGGGCGTGAAATCTAAATTTTACCCCCTAATGTGACCCAGATGTGATCTTTTTATTTCTTGAAAAATTATCAAATCTGGGCAATATTGGCTAGAAACAAGATTTTTCTTCAATATTCAATGCGACTCCTGTTCAACTTGTTTTGTAACCTTTTACTAGAGCACTGCCTCCTTATTGCTTTTAAGTGGTGGTGGTGGTGGTGGCATTTAAGGTGGTTTTAATCCCAAAGTCCGCCTTAACTTTGCTCCATGCTCACACGTTGGTGGTGGTGGTTTTATGTTAGCTGCGGTGATCCAGAAACATTCTCTCAAAACTGACCCTGAATATTCCCACCACCCCAGTCCAACCCTTGCCTCATGGCGGCTACCAGCCCTACAACCAGCCGTACAACCCTGCTGCAGTGGCTTACAACAATGACCAAGGAGGCGAGGAGGAGGAGGAGGAGGAGGAGGGAGAGGAAGAGCAGGACCCCTATTACCGTGGTTATCCCCCTGAGTACTACCCCCAACAGGCCCACGGCCACCACGGTTATCGCTCAAGCCCCACCCACTCTGAGGACACGGAGCTGAGGTCGCCGGGCGTTGCCAAGAGGTTTCCTCGTGATGTTGTCATGGAAGAGAGTGAGGAGGGAGGACTTTAGAGGAAGGATGGACTCACCTAAAGTGCTTGAGCCCTGCACGCCACAACACACACACACACACACACACACACACACACACACGCACACACACACACACACACACCTGATATTCACACATGGAAACAAATCAGACACTAACATGCACATACACATTGTCCCCCATCTGAAACTGTGGTGAGAACCCCCTCCCCTGTGTATCCAGTGGTTTCCTCCTCCAGGTGAAACAATGTAAATAGCTCTGGGGACTCCTGTACAATATCTCTGTAAAAGGGGGGTCCGAAAAGTGCCTGATCTATGTTTGCATCGTCCAGTGGTAATGTAAAGGTAAGACCTCTCACAGCTGATTTCTGGACTGAAACCCTTCTTTTTGTGTGAAGCTGCATGTCTCCTTTGAGCCGACCATTCAGTGTGTAACTGGACACGTGCATCTTGTTTTGTTTGTACGCAATTAGCTAGATTATTTTACAATTCAAATTGAGGACGATGAGCCGGCAACATTTGTACAGGCTGCTTTTTATAACGATAAATCACGAGTCTTTACTTCAGTGTGTAAAGGAATATTGAATTGTTTTTGAAGTGATTTTCTCCGTACAGTATTGTGTTGAGTTTGCTTCTTTTGACAGAGTTTAGCCCCCTAAATTGATGCATCAACTTTCTATTGAATTTTACCTCAACACTGTCGAATGCAAATCAAATTTAGTTTTTAAAATTATCTTTTTTTATTCAGAGAAATCTGGCTACCTTTACATTTCACCCTGCGATATTTCACCCTGTTCCTGCAAAGATGGACCAGGTTCCTTCTGGGTTTTAGTACTCAGACTTGTGGTGAATTAAGAGGACAAATCTGTATTTGTATTTTTTTGTTTTTTTAATTCTTCTTATGCAAAGTCAGGTCTGCTTACCTGGAAGCTATTTCCTCACTGGCTGACCTCTGATCTTTTGCTGGAATGACACCTGGAGCCAGTTATTATTTAAAACGGCAGATTCTAAGCTCAGTGAAACCAAAAGCACTGAACTACAAATGTAATGTAATGTAACCCCCCCCCCCCAGCACTGAAGTTAAGCTGTGAGCTGGCCCTGGTCTATTTGAGATTTAAACTATTGACCTATTTAACATTTTAAATCATGTGTCTCACCACCACGCCCCTTAGTACAATATGAACTTATTTATTTTGTATTTTGTTTGCTTTTATAACCAATAAATCTGTTATGAATCTATAAAAATATGTTGTAGGTCATTTGCTGAACCTTAACCTCAAACTTTGACTAGATTTTACAACATTTACATAAAAACACCACTTGATGAGAACAGGTTTATTAAATTGTTTATTAGCCTATTTTACAACTCACATAAACACTGCTGCTTTATACTTTAACAACACCATTAAAATTTCTGACCAGACAAAAAGTTCAGCATTTTCTACTGAAACCACATGGATGGCCTGAACGTTGTCATAGTAACTCATTAACTGGTTTCACTGGAACCCACAAACCTTCAAAGGCAGGATCAGCACTAACAGATGTCATTTTTTATGGGCCAGATCTGATCATTTCATGGTTGTATAATCAGAGGGAAACCTACAGAATCTGATTTTCTCTGATCAGAGCTGAACCACATGGTAAAATCTCAAGCTGTTACTGGATGATTCAGGTCTGCTGTCAGGCGGCACAGAGTTTGTGTTGATGATGTTGGCACACAAGTTACGACTTAGTAGTGCTTTAGTAAAGTCCAGTAGAGCCTTGATGCCAGTGTGGTTTCCTGAATTTGCACAAAATGTGACTGTTTTTGTAATGTTTAATCTGAACAAAAAAAATTTGTGTGTTTTAAAAACAGAACAACATCTCCACATCAAATACTCCAATTTTTACAATATCTGTCAGGTATTATAACATAACCAAGGGGTCTGTTGCTTTCAATGTAGCGTTGATGTGAAAAACCCTTTTCAGCTTTGGTCACGTCGGGTCGGCAGCCTCGGTTTCATTTCATCTTGTAGTCTTCAGGTCTGTAGAAAAAACACAAGACAACACATTAGTATGGTGGGGTATAAAAGTCTGGGGAAAGAACCCATTACAAGGAAAAACATGGAGAGAAAATGACAGATGAGAAACCAGAAAGATCTTATCAGGGTTTTTTTTCCCTTTTCAAAATGAGACCAGACACAGCATCCTCTTTTTGTGTTTTTCTGCTTTAATTTTGAGCAGAGATTGTAGCAGACAGATATTATCATGGCATGCTGTATTGGTTTTGATACAAAGTAAAAAAAATGTTATCATGAACTGTAATAGCTCTGCTATCAACTACAGCAGTATGGTTATGTTGTTGATTTTCTGTCTGAGCACCGTGTGTGTGCGTGCGTCTGCGTGGGGAGAGGGGACAGGAGTCACATATCCAGTAATAATCTTTTGCTTCTGCTCCAAGGTTTTCTGAGAGAATATTAACTGTGTTTAATAAAGGGCAACAATTGAATTGCCCTCGATGACCTCAACTTCGCCTCCTCTGACGGGCTGGCGGGCACATGCACGCGCGCACACACGATCAGTAAAATGAATAAGACAGTGTGAGGGAACATTAACTAGGCTATGGCCCATCTTTTAAATAAACCAGAATTAGCTTGACCTTGACGACCACACAGCGACAGGCCTGGGCATGTGCCCTGATTGGCTGAAGAGATTGGGCCAGTAAACATGCACACACACTCCTCCGACAGCAATGCCGAGCGTAATACTGACATGCTGTAAGCATATCTTTTTTCCACGGTAACTGGGACATGATGTCTTGAAAGCAGTTAAATTTTTCAAATACCTTGAGTACCATATATAACCTCCATTTTAATGGGGCAGAGGCCGACATTTCAGAGGTTGGAAAACCTGGACAAATAAAACCAAAAACAGTATGCATGTCTGGATGCCTCTAGACCTGTCCAGGGTACACCCTGGACAGGTCGCCAATCCATCGCACACCCTGGACAGGTCGCCAATCCATCGCACACCCTGGACAGGTCGCCAATCCATCGCACACCCTGGACAGGTCGCCAATCCATCGCACACCCTGGACAGGTCGCCAATCCATCGCAGGGCCACACATAGGCAAACAACCACTCACACTTAAGGACAATTTCAGAAACACCAATTAACTAGCCTGCATGTCTTTGGATGGTGGGAGGAAGCCGGAGCGCCTGGATAGAACCCACACGGACACGGGAGAACATGCAAACTCCACACAGAAAGCCTGGGTCAACCGGCGTTCGAACCCACGACCTTTGCTGTGAGGCCACAGTGCTAACCACAGCACCACCCACCCCTGTTTAATATTTGTATTCAATGCAATGCAAAAACAACTCCACAACAACTCTGCACGTACACCACTTAATGACGACTTTAAGAAACTCATAAAAGTTTCATGACTGTGCTTCACTGTCGCCTTGTTAACTGGGTGGTTGCTTTGTGAAATACAAATATTCACAACAACTTGGAGAGTCAAAGTGCATTGACTGCAGTAACAACGATGTTGCTGAATATTATACTGTGATGCAGCTAAAGGTTGAAAGGAAAGGGAAACTTTTCTATTTATAATTTGATCTTAATGACAACCAGTGGACTTGGGTGTTGAGCCACTGCTCCTGCAGATGAAGAGGAGCAGCTCTGACCTGCATAAACAGCTGGACGCTGAAGCTAGTGCTGAGCAGGTGGTAGAGGGAATGCTCCCAGTTAACCTGTCAGGATGATGGTTCTTACAGGTGAGGCCAGAGAAATGCAACAGGACGACATTATCATGACAGCAAACCGCGGGTCACAATGTCAGTCTAATCTCAGAACAGAAAATACTCCACTGAAAAACCCATGAATATGATTATGCCAAATAACAGATGCTCTCTCACACCCCACAGAGAAACCTTGTGTGTCCAAACGGTCAGGAAGTGGTGGGAAACAGCTGACTTTCCCACAAGCTTTTATGACATTTCACCTTTTATATTCAAATGTCTGGCACAACACCTAGGCAGGGAGTACTGAGTGGGCTGTTCAGTGTTACGTTGTTTGATAATTGCATAGTGTAGCATAATGTACAATGGTAAAACTCTGCAAACATCACAAAAACTTTTACGAACAATATAATATCATATGAGCTTTTAACCTTAGAGTGTCTATATACCATGTTCTGTGTGTCATGTCACATACTGACCGCTCTTTGCTGGCTGACAATCATTCACGCCACAGCCACATGTGTTTTTAGTTACAATGAAAACTGTTGCATCTATTTTTTCCTGCATGAGTGAATGTGTCAGAGTCAAACTGGCCACAAAAAGAAGGGGTTGGCAAGCTTTTGAATTGGATCCGTTCATGCATACGTTGCTTAGTGAGACCATGAAAATAACGCAAAACTGTGTTAAAGTGCCAGCACTGTTCCTTCACCAGCGATTCAACAACCTGTATTTCTTTTTGAATGCGAAATACAAAAACTTATTTTTATCCCATCCTGGATTTCTGTTGTCTTTAAAGTATTTAAAGATATAACCACATGGCTGCAATATCCCAAACACTCAGAGGATGTAACCTAATGCTACTTCATGTCAACTACTGTAGCACAAAGGCAGGGTGGTTAGTTTACACAAAGAGGGTGTGAGAAGTAGCAATGTGAGATGGCACTAAGATCAACATCGCCCCCTTCTGGCTGTTCCTCACCAGCACAACACCCAAAAATATGGGGGGTGTGTGTGTGTGTGTGTGTGTGTGTGTGTGTGTGTGTGTGTGTGTGTGTATCACTCATGGTGCAATGATTCTCAAAGGACAAAAAAGTAAGAAATTGATTCCCAAGTGAGGTACTTTAAAAAATTTGTCAGGCAATTAAAAGAGCCATTTGAAGGTAGAGGTCAGGGGTTAGCATTAGCATAAACATTAAAATGTATCATTTTCTGTTTAGTTCAGTCAACTGAATACAATAGCACTAAATAGCCAGTATGACTTGATGTACATTTTCTCTGCTGGAGATTCATTATGTTACATGTCACCTTGAAGCAACTATACCACAATTATTAAAAACTGAAAACATGTATGATATAATCACCCAAGCAGGCAAAAATGACATTAAATAGCATACCTGAAAACAACTCCATCAACATGAGCTATTCCAATTACATGCATCCCAATGCTGTTGTTGGTACTCATGGTTTTCCAATGACGGTGATTTAATTTAACTTACAAGCAAGACAATGTTGATGACAACATTATTCATTTGCTACAGTACTTAACAAAAATACCATTATATGAATGTGCAACACTCATCAATGATCCTGTTAATCTTGTGTGTACTGAGGTTCTTTGTGTGTAATACAGTAGATCCTGCATTCACATTTATATACAGTGACACCTACTTGTGTAAAGTGTGTGTGTGTGTATGTGTGTGTGTGTGTGTGTGCGCGCGCACACGCGCGCGTGCGGACAGCATCTGTATTTATGTTGACATTGGTGTGCGTTTGAGAACAGACTGTATGTGTTTCTACATACGGTGTCCACAGCCTGGGGAAGGCGTCTATCTCCTCCTGCGTGTACTCGCTGAGTTTCCTGGGGATTTCTCTGGGCTGAGGCAGCTCCTCCGTCAGGTTTGCACGGATGTCCTCTGGTAGTTCCTAGTGAGGGGGAGGACAGAGGAGACGTGACATGAAAAAGAAGGTGAAAATAGGCATAAAGTTACCATTTATACCCCATAAGCAGCTCAGATATTGTTGACTTAAAGGGAGCTTTAGTTCCATCTCTCCAGTGTTTACAGTTGTTCTCATTAATATTCATTACAAGTGGGAATGTACCTACAGATTCATTTAGAGGAGCTGGCATAGTTCAGACTTAAAACAGTGATAGACCCCCCCAACACAAATTTCAAAATATATTGTGTTCTGAGTTGTAGATGGGACTGCAGACATTCACAAGGCTTGAGCCCATCGGCTTGTAATTTGGGATGCACACTGCATACATCACTTCTGATGGTGGATATAAAGTCAGGGCCAAAATAAAAGACATGTATCAGACTTTCCTCACTTCTAAATTCTGACACCAAACACATCATGTGTTACATTACAAGTCAAAACTCAAAGAGCTGATTGTCACACATTCCTGGAAATAATGAAAGTTTCATGGTTAAAAAAAAAAGAAAAAAAAGAAAAATTCATTACAGAAGCTGTGATATGTGACCAGTGGTTCTGGCAAACAGAAATTTAAAACGATTGTGATACTACCACATGCCAAAAATGTTGTTGTGACGTGCAGTGACCATAATTCACTGCAATGATTCTATTTGAATCAAGGAAGAGACAGATTGATACACCAATGTTTCTGGCCACACGACGAATATAAGTCCAATATTCACTCTATTTTGGTCTCAACCAACTCCTGAGCAAAATATCTGGCTCTTTAGCAGCTAAACACTCCATTATGTTCACCAGCTATTTGCCCACTTTGTCTTTCTGCAGTTTGGTGCTGAGCAGGTAGTGTACAGTTGTAGCCAGTTGTAACTAGCTGCCTGCTGCTGTCAATCTGACAAGAGCTGTGAGAGTGAACCAAAACACTAAAGACACTAAACTGCTTCATAGAAATTAGGGGAATTGCAGAGTTGACACAAAAAGTGACACTGTCATTTGACCCAATGTTAATATAAAAATATTAACCAATACAGCTGTATGTTATACAAGACTGAGAAAGAGTGAAAGTGCTGCTGAAGCAACCTCACAACCAGTGTGAAACACTAAAACCCCACATTATTGTCCACTCAAACGCACATACCTACTGAGAAAATGTATGTAAAGAAAAGGACTCCATCAAAGGCAACAATTACAGTGAACTACATATATTAATTTTCTAGTAATTAACTGATATTAGTTATAAAGGTGACCTGGATGAAGGATGATTAAAACTGCCTCATTCTTTTGTGTAAGTATCTGCATAATGATGTCAGTGCACCACTTCTCATAAAGTGCCCTCTTTCTGATTGTCCTTAATAAGCCTGGATGATTAAGGGGTAAGAGGGGCTGTCTAAAGACTCATCAGCTCAGAGAAATGAGGAGAAACTGGACTTACGTCATCAGGAAAGATGTGCAATCGCTGCATCATGGTGCGTCGGTGCAGATTCCTGGGCAGCATGCCGTAAACCGCTAACTTTACAATCTGTTGAGAAGAATTGAAAAGGTTGATGTGCAATCTGCTCATCAAGTGTCTATAGCAACTGTTCATTCTTTATATCAATATACATTTCTTACATATTGAGAAACTACATGATGTTTCTCAATATGAGGCCAGTCAGACAAATTCGACTTGGAGAAAGTTACTGGACTGAGACATTGGACAGAAATATTGGACAGAGATGTTGGATAGAGGCAGGGCTGACAAATCATTCATCTGTCCAATTCTTTCTCCCCTTTGCTTGCCAACCCTCAAAACCTCATTTTAACTAAACCACCATCAGGACACACGGCTGTGGTCACCAACTGGACAAAAAACCTGCATCAGCAAAGCACCAACAGCAGAGGAAATGTTTCTCCTGCTTTGTAAACTACAGAGTGAAAACCAGTACAGGTCATTCACCTACTTTTAGTGAGTCCCACATGACAAGAGTGTGTGTGTGTGTGTGTGTGTGTGTGTATATCATATAATATATATATATATATATATATATATATATATATAATATAATATATATATATATATATATATATAGATATTATATATATATATATATATATATATATATTATAACACAATGTGTTAGTGAATATGAGCCACCCTGAGCCCACTGTGACTGTGAGATGTCAGTCAAAATATTAAAATACATCTAAAAGTAAATGGCAACAACGCTTTACAACATTACTCCAGTTTGAAAGATAAGGCATGTCTTATTTAATTATATGTCAATTTTACAAAGCTCATGAAAACTGATTTCTGAATTCCCTACCGTGGCGCTCAACCCCAAGCCTATTCATTGCTACTGAAGGTTTGCATTTTAATCACCAGGTCACAGAGCTGGAACGATTGGTTAATAATCGATAAGTTTTCAACTAGTAAATTAATAGCCAACTACTTTGATAATCGATTAATCGCTTTGAGCCCTTTTTAAAAAAAATAAATTATCTGATTTTAGCTTCTCAAAACAACTAATTGATTAATCAAGAATATAATCTACAGATTAATCAATGAAAATACCTGCTCTGCACAGCATGTGGCAGAGATGACAATTGACTAATCTCCAAGAATGTGGATTAAATCATACATACAGTGTTATATTCATGGCGTAAGTTATGTGAATATTTTCTAGTTTCTTTACTCCTCTATGCCAGTAAACTGAATACATTTGGGTTGTGGACAAAAGACGACATTTCAGGACATCACCTTGGTGTTTTTATTATAATTTAAGGCAGCAGGACGGTGGTGTGTGGGGTTGACTTATTAAATATAGCATAGTTTATCATATAGAGGACAATGTCCCTCAATAAATATAATAGTTTTAAGACAACATTGAAAGACAATGGCACATAAGAATAAGCAACATCGGATGTTAGCAACATAGGAAATACCCTCTGTATTTTTAATTCATTGTTTGTTTAATTTTCATGGTATTTTTGACAATAAGAAAATACACAACATTGCCAGACTTATCCTTTAAGCTCATGAGTTGTTTCTCTCTCTTGTGACAAAGCCTCAATGTTTTGTAACAAAGAAGTCACTGACAGTGGTTTGTAAAGCACAGCATGTAGGTCACATCAAGTTCTGAATGCAATTATCACTGTGTGTGTCTAACCCTGAAACCATGATTATGCATCACGACCAAAACCCCAGGAATTATCCTTTAACATACATTTTCATACAGAGTTTCAGAACGCACCAAACACCACCAGCACAAATCATAAAATCCCTGTTCTCTGCACTTCACATTAATATGCACGAGCACCACATGTGAAGGGATAAATGCAAACCACCAAACACCTGCTCTGCACAGCATGTGGCAGACATGACAATTTGACTAATCTCCAAGAATGTGGATTAATCATACATACAGTGTTATATTCATGGCGTAAGTTACGCGGCATGAGAATATTTTCTAGTTTTCTAGTTTCTCTACTGAGATTTCAGAATTTTCTGTAAATATAATTAAAAACTGGAGAATACTAATTGAGGACACTTACAGCTTTGGGGTCTTTTTGGTGCAGCTGGGCAGCTGTGAGCTGTTTGAATCCACCTGGATACCTTTGGGGGGGGACAGGAAAGTCAGTCCAAGTGTATAACGCTAAACTGAATAGATTGGTCAACCAGTGAGCATATCTATCTATCTATCTATCTATCTATCTATCGATCGATCGATCGAGAGAGAGAGCATAGATTGGTCATAAATGTGATCTGAACTTCATCTAAGTTGCACCCACAGAGAAACACAGTCTGCTTAAACTAATACCACACAAACAAAAATGTTTTTATTTATTAAATGTTTAACACACCCATAAACATTCACGGTGCAGGTTGGGAAAAGTTTGTGAACCCCTAGGCTAATATCTTCTAACCAATCAATGAGATATTGGAGGTTTTGGTTAAAGCTGCCCTGTCCTATAAAAGACACACACCAATACCTCTCAGAAGACCTAAGATTGAGAATTGTTGACTTGCATGAAGCTAAAAAGTGTTACAGAAGTATCTCTACAAGCCTTGAAGTTCATCAGTCCACGGTAAGACAAACTGTCAAATGAAGACTTACAGAAATCTCTGGAACATGCTAACATCTCTGTTGACACTCGATGATAAGTCAAACACTAAACAAGAATGGAGTTCCCAAGAGGACTACGGAGGAAGCCACTGCTGTCCAAATAATCATTGCAAGTTTGCAGAAGAGCACCTAGATGTTCCACAGCACTATTGGCAAAATATTCTGTGGATTGATGAAACCAAAGTTGAGTTGTTTGGAAGGAACACACAACCCTATGTGTGGAGGAAAAAAGGCACAGCACACCAACATTGAAACCTTATCCCAACTGTGAGGTATGGTGGAGGGGGCATCAGATTTGGGGCTGCTTTGCTGCCTCTGGGCCTGGAAGGGTTGCTATCATTGACAGAAAAAATTTATTCCAAAGTTTATCATGACATTTGCAGGAGAATGTAAGGCCATCTGTCCGTCAATTGAAGCTCACAGGAGATGGGTGATGCAACAGGAAAATGACCCAAACACAGAAGTAAATCAACAACATATAGGCTTCAGCAGAAGAAAATACACCTTCTGGAGTGGCCCAGTCAGAGTCCTGACCTCAACCTGATTGTGATGCTTAGGCATGACCTCAAGAGAGTGATTCACACACACATCTCATGAATATCGCTGAACTGAAACAGTTTTGTAAAGAGGAAAGGTCCAAAATTCCTCCTGACCGTTCTTAAGGTCTGATCTGCAGGGTTCGCATACTTTTTCCTACGACTGGATACGAGACATTAATTAATTTGATTGATTGATTAATATCTTCTACTTTTAGTGATAATTATATTAAAGCGCATTCTTTTTTTTAATCTGTAATTCTAATCAAATTGTTTTTCTCTTTGAAACAAAGACTGCTTTATAGAAGAAATTGTATTAAAGACTTTTACTCACTGATTGCATTTGTCCTATTACAAGCAAAACCACCCCAATCTCAATTTTTCATGCATTAGGCACTATACAGTGGAAACCGTACAAATATGAGTCCAAATAAAAACCCATGAAACCCTGTGGTGTCAAAGAAAGTGGGTCATTGCCTCTCAAGTATGAACGTGACAAGAGGCTACAGAGACACTGAGAAATGCTTTTCTTGAAAGATTTTTCTGAGAGGTTTACAAGCACGGAAGAAAAAGAGAGGGGGAAAGTAAATTATCATGTTGTTTGGACTTACCCTGTGTGTGACGAGTAGACTTTCTGCTCCCATTTGTTCCAGAGAATGCTATGTTTCTGGTGTTTATTACTACAACATGGTCACCACAATCACCTGCAAAGATGTTCAAGGTGTTTGTTTTCAGGCTTATTGCTATGTTCAAAACTATGACAATAAATACTTGACTATTTAACAGAGAGACAGACAGGTACAACAGCTTGTATGCCAATGATAACAACAGCTAGTTTACTAGACCAACAAAGACTGATCTTCCAAAAAACAAGACTATTCTGAGAATGTCACTTATCAGTAAGAAGCAAGCAAAATATTCATACAGTATCATCTACTGCCATCATGTGGCCGTTCCATGCCACAACAAGCTTAAACTATGGGTGGATTGGGGTGTCTGAAAAAAATGTAGTTTACGCCCAGCACAGGGGTTATGTTAAAGTTAGAAAGCTGCTCATGACTTTATATGTGTTTTGTGACAGACTATACCCCTACTTACTCAGTGCGTGGTAGATAGGCTTGTGTTTCCCCTGTAATCTCACAGAACACATGGTCGCGAT
The DNA here is from genome assembly GCF_014851395.1 of Micropterus salmoides. Lineage (NCBI taxonomy): Eukaryota > Metazoa > Chordata > Actinopteri > Centrarchiformes > Centrarchidae > Micropterus > Micropterus salmoides. The sequence continues at coordinate 21,601,839 of NW_024040152.1, forward strand.
CTTCCCAGAGGCTGCATCCTGGCATCGATCAGGAACCAGGATCGAGCGAAGGTCGCCCATTGCTGAAAGAAGAAAAAACAGAAGTGTTAAATAAACTGACCATCACGGTTTAATGGCAGTAGAAACAAAAGAGACCTGCATTTTCTAACAATAGGCCTTTTCACAAAAGACATGCTGACATGTCAAAGTAGAAGTAAACTTGTTTCTAGGTTTCTTTACTCCTCTGACAGTAAACTGAATATATCTGGGTTGTGGACAAAACAAAACATTTAAGGGCGTCAACAATTTTAAAGACAAAACAACTAATCCATTAATCAAGAAAATAATCCACAGATTACTCAACAATGAAAATAATGGTTAGTTGCAGCCCTAGTGTCAGCTAACGCCTCCTCTGCGCAGCATACAGTATAACAGATAAATCCATACTGTGTAAAAGCACCAATAAGCCTAAACTTATTATTTTAACGAAACATATAATTTCAATGTGTCAAAAAAAGGTTAGGACAGTCTATTCTGGTATGGTCTGCTTAGTAATTTTAAAATTTACAATTAAATCCTTGATTTCTTTGTTATTTTCTTGAGTGTTAAAATTAGTGGTAAGATTTCATCAACTGCACCGTGTCCACACACACACACACACACACACACACACACACACACAGTTATGAATAGATAAGTATAAAACAGTTAGAAGAACTCTGTTCTAACTAATATCTCAAAACAATGCTTAAAGCTAGAAAAATCTGACAGGGTTGTTAAGACTATAACTTATGTGAAATGCTGACAAGAGACATAAATATTGGTCTTAGGGGTTATAACACTTCTTGCAAACAGTAACGTTAGTTATAGTGAGGATACAACAAATTTGACTCGAGTATTTCTCAGTTGCTAAGGGCAGTCTGCACTTATTTCTATTACCTACGTTTACCGTTATTATAACCACACACATACACCGTGGTTAGCTCCTTAGCTAACAGCTAACTGTGACTGACGTAACATACATAAACCAAAACCTAATCGTACAAAACGCTCAAATTGTGAGATAAAAATAGGATAACATATAACGTGTATGGTTACCTGGGCAGATCTGGAGAAACTTGACATTTCGAAGGCACTACCAGCACATCCTCAAAACATTTGACCCTTAACGTGAGAGGTGGTTCGTTTGGTAATTTCACTCGATTGAAACAGATGTGAGACTTCAATATTTCCATACAGTCTGTGGTTACAGGTTTATCTATATTAGTAGAAAATGGTAACTCTCGTGTTGGTTCTTATTTATTTTAACGACAACATTTAAATATATGCTGAAAGAAACTAATTTTCGCATTTATTCACATTTCTATCGCGTAATAGTTTCTACCCGACCCTATTTTGACGTCGCACCTCAACTTAGTTACCGCACTTCCTTCTCACGACAGAGAGAACGCGGGGAAATTGACAGTCTTTGACAGTCTCGAGTATTGCTAAAATAACATTAGTGTTGACTGAGTTTATGCCTTTGAAAGTTTAGTTTGTTTCGCGAGTCAAAAACGGGGTTTATCCATCACATTATCTATTTAAGACCGACGTCTGACCCAAATGAGAACTTTAGAGGAGGTTCAGGCCACTCTGCAGATCGCCAAGCTGAAAGAGGAGGATCTGCAGAAAACTATTCACTGTCTGTCTTTTGGGGAAAACGTATCATCTGCAGACTACTGCCTGATGGAGCGGACGACACGCTGTGCAAACAAATTGAAGCCGGGCAGAGGTGAGACTTTAATGATGCGAAGTAATGTCCTGTATTCAGTCATTTAAAACCTGGTGAGAACATCATCTAGAAGTGACTGTCTCTTCTTTCCTCTTGTTGGACACAAATGATTCATGTGTGGTCGGAGATAATTAAAACTGACCTGCAGTGTAGTAGCACGAGATGCAAATCAGGATGAATGCAGACATATGTATTGATGTATAAATTGTAACTCACAATCATTTTCTCTTTTTCCAGTCTGGATTCGAGGGGATAAGGATGAGCGTGCGGTTCTCTGTAGTGCTGACAAGACCTATGATCTAAAAATTGCAGACACATCCAACCTGCTGCTGTTTGTACCAGGATGCAGAACTCCAGACCAGCTGACCAACAGCCAGGACAGCTCTCATGTGACACACACTCAGGTATAGAAATGACACACACACAGGTAGGTGACGATATCCCCTCTCTCATCTTTGCCCTTTCCCTCTCATATTTCTGAGACTCAAAAATCACATGTTCCACAGATTCAATATTATAACAAAATTCACACCTACCTGATATGTGCTTACCCATAATACGTAAGTATAATACATAAGTACTTATTAACCCACAGTGTCCTATTCTTACCTAGTGAAGATGATTTCCTCCCTTTGTTTCCTTTCAGTGATCCTTTCTGTCCCACCTTTTGTTGAATGTATATAATGCCTCCCTTTCTCCACTTTTTATTAATTTTTGACCTGATTTGTGCTTTGGCTTCTGCTTTACTTATTGAAATTGCTATTTCAACAGCTTCCCGTTTACTGGCTTGTTTTGCCAATCTATCTATCATGGGGTGGTGATGGCAAAGGCAAGGCAAAGGCAAGGCAAAGGCAAACATAGATAAGATGCAAAGGCAAGCATAGATAAGATGCTTGCCTTTGGTGTGGGAGACCTGGGTTCAATTCCCACTGTGAGACATCCACCATTGAGACACTTAACCCCTTGTTGTGCGACCTCTGACATGTATAGCAATTGTAAGTCGCTTTGGATAAAAGCGTCAGCTAAATGAATAAATTACCAATCACCCCCACATGTGCTGGAACCCATGTAAACTTTACCCTTACCCCCATCTGACATATCTGTGAGTAAAGTTCAATTACTTCATGTACTATGAACTGTATACTACTACTTGCTTGTGACTTAAACGATTGCATACTCTTCAGAAATGCACTAGAGTCTGAGCAACTTGACAACTTTTGCTGGTTTAACTTCCTCTACCCACTGCAATGCCAACCAAACAGACACCAACTCCACGGCGAATACTGATAAATTATCAGAGAGTCTCTTCTGCATTTTTACTCCCATTGGTACACTGAAAGCAGATCCAGCTTGTCCAGACTCCGGGTCTTTAGACCCATCAGTGAATATGACCAAATAGCTATACTTGTCATTCATCCTATCACTAAATATCTGGCATACATCCACCCCCGCTCTACTCCTTGAGAGGCTATTTAAAATCTCTAGGTCCACACTAGTCTGCAAAAGGAGCCAAGGTGGTCTGATTGGCAGCGGAACTGTTGGGCAAAATTCCTTTCCCTCAATTCCCATCTCTTTCCCAATAGCATCTCCCACCCATCCTAAACTGTGGTTTTTAACCCTTTCATGCTCCCAGCATACCTGCATAACTGCTCTTTTGGGGTGAGACCTCCCCTGTCCTTGGAGGTTTGCCCAATAGTTGGCTGCCAGCTGTTCCCTTCTTAATTGAGGCATCTCACCCATTTCTACCTGCATTGCCACTGCTGGTGACGTATGAAACGCTCCAGTACATATTCTCAGCGCTTGTGTTTGTACAACATCCAACTTGGCCAATTGGTTCTAGCTGCATCTGATGCTATGCAACCATAATCTATTACTGATTTAATCAGTGCATCATATATCCCCTTCAGTGCTTTCCTACTCGCCCCCCCAGTCCACTCTGCCAAACACTCATCACATTAATACCGTTTTACATTAACTATAACTTTCTCAATGTGGCCGGCCCATGTCAACCTAGCATCAAACACCATTCCCAAAAACCTAAAGGACTCAACCTTCTCCAGTACATGTCCATATAGTTTAAGCTTTATCTCTTCCCCCAACTTTTTCCCTGTAAAGAAAACACCGGTTTTTTCCCTTGAAAACCTAAAACCCCATCTCAGTGACCACCGCCCTACTAGATCTATTGCTTCCTGGACCTTTCTAACTGTGTACTTTATCTTCCTTCCCCTTTTCCACATGGCCCCATCATCAGCAAACAAAGATCTTCCAATCCCAGGCCCTACCTCTGAAAATACATCATTTATCATGATGGAGAAGAGCAACGGATTAATCACACTTCCCTGGTAGCTGCCAGATATTTCTTTCCCAACTCTCATATAGATCGTCCATACAGGAAATCCTTCACCCAGTTAAAAGCCCTACCTCCTATTCCCAATTTATCCAGTTTTATCATCAGTCCCTCCTTCCACATCATGTCATACGCTTTCTCAATGTCAAAGAAGACTGCTACCACTGTTTCCTTATTGACCAGGGCTTTCCTTATCTCATCTGCCAGGCATAACACTGGATCCATTGTTCCCCTCCCCTTCCTGAATCCACTTTGACACGACGCAATTAATTCCCTCTTCTCCAAAAAATAAACCATTCTGTCTGTTATCATTCGTTTCATTACTTTACACACATGAGATGTTAAAGCAATTGGCCTATAGCTTGTAGGTTTTGTCGGATCCTTATAATTGGGACTACCACTGCTTCCTTCCAACTCTTTGGAAGCTGCCCTTCTTCCCACACTCTGTTATATAGCCTAAGTAGTCTTCCTAATGCTACCTCACCCATATACGAAAACATAACATAACACATTTCAACTTCTCCTGGCGATGTCAAACCTGTTCTTGTAATTGCTCTCTCCATTTCTGCCTTAGAAAATGGAGCACTCAGTGCATCACCCACTTCCTCCCTTTTTTCCCAAGACCCCAGGATATGCCTTCAATGTCATTTCCCTTCCTTTCTTCCACTCACCTTCCAGGTTGTCAGAGCTATGTATTGCCACAAAGGTTTTAGCCATCATCTCTGCCTTCTCTTTGTTAGTGACTGCCTTCTCCCCCCCACTAACCAGTACCGGGTAGTCCCACTCCCTCCTTATTCTGCTCATCTTCTTAATCAGGCCAAAAATGTTATCATGACAAAAACATTTTATATCATTCGATATTGATAATTACCACGATGTACATCAAATCATTATTTATTTCAAGTTTAAAGGCTGATTTTTGCTCCTGAGTGAAAATTGAAGAAACCAGATGGTTAATTATTTGGTTAGTTTTCTTTATGGTCAGAACGTGACAAACACTTGATGCCAAACAGTGGATCACTTCACAAATCTGAGGTAGAACAATCAAAACTATTATGATAAAATATTTTTCAACAAATATGATTAGTAAATCTTTTTTCAGTCCCACTTTCTTCAACAAAATAAATATTTAATAGAAAAATTAAGTGCTAATTTGTTCGTAATTCAAATGAATTAAACCAAATATTTATTGACGATATATTGAACATTTATTATATTGTATGTGTATATTGAGGGAAATTATATAGCAATAACTATCATTGTGTTTTATTGCCCAGCACTACACACAGGCAGTCACAACCTTCACATAATGGTTAATTGCCTTTATGAAACACTACACTAACAGTGTCCTACGTCTGTTGCAGATCTGGGGATTTTGCAACAGCTACTGGGAACTGAGGAAACAACGTCCTAAACTGAAGAAACTGAAAAAGCTTTTAATGGAGAATCCTTATGAAGGACCTGCTTTAGTGGGACAGGAGGAGAGTACAGAAAACAGGGTAAATAAATCTACATTGAAGTCATTAATCATAATATCCTGTGTTGACAGGACTGTGTATATAGGAAGAGGGCATCAATGTTAAGTCTGTACTCTTTCAGTAGCACCCATGGTATAATAATATACACACCATGTAGGCTGTCTGCTGAGATTAAGTGTAAAAGCAGAAGCCTTGATAAAAGTGATGATCTACCATCTTTCCTGCAGTAGCAGCTTCTACGTTCATTATCCCTTCAAACGCTGTAGAAAAGACTGGTTTATATAAAAGTACAACTGGTTTCAAGAAAGGTTTGCATGCTAAATACATTCGAATATTACAATTGATTTATCTTAAGTGAACTATCAGTGCAGCAGTAAATGACTGTATCATGTAATGCATCTGGTGAAAGAGTGTGGGGCTTCTATGTCGATATCTGTACATGGTTTGTCTCCTCTTTATTAGACGTTAATGGTTTTTAAACTGTAAATTTGAGTATGGCTGCCTAAGATGGTGGTTACATTTTGAATGTTTCACTGTTACTGTGTCCCCCTCTTTTAAATGTTATTGTAGCTGGTTTTCTGTGCTCCTCTGTTACCAGTACACAATGCAGGATCTGTTGGAGAGGATCCAGGCCAGTGAAGAGGAGATAAAGACCCAATTAGAGCTCATCCATGCCTGTCATATAGATGGTAAACACTGCCATTTTTTTAATAAACAACTACATGCATATTCATTGTTAAAGTTGCTTTTGCTGAAAATAGGTACAAAATCATTGACAATGTAGTGCCAGGACGATGCTTTTGTAAATAGAAGCTCTATAATCTTATCTATTCTTACTAATATAAATAACAAATAAATAAATGCCTACCAGATGTTTAGCAAGAGAATCCTTTCTGCCTTCCAGGCTACTGGCGCATGCTGGACTTTGACTACGAGATGAAGCTGCTCGGTCATGTGACTCAGCTGGTGGATTCTGAGTCGTGGGCCTTCAACAAGGTTCCCCTTCAGACCAGTCTGGAAGAGTTAGCTCCACTGGAACCCAAGTACGTTAACGTCCACGATCCACATGCTCATGCAACAGGAAAAGCAAAATATCGACAGTTTAAGCTAGTTGTCATTTCAGTTAGTCTAGTTGATTTTAGTGGTGTTGAAGCTTAGGAACTAAAGAAACTACACAAATAATATGACCAATAAGCTTATACTAATTGTCTGAGCATCTGTTATAAGGCTAGATAAGTCTTAAAATAGATGCTCAGACAGTTTCCCATAGCTTCTCTTCTTTCTTTCACAGGGAGATGATCGAGCACTGTTTGAACTGCTATGGAAGACGCTATACTGAAAACGGTAAAGAGAAACCGTCTTAAACTATCAAGTTTCCATTAGCAAATTTGTAGTAGAATACTACACATGCTCAAACCACATAGTACTGACATCTCTGTACCCTCCTTTCTATACAGATAAAGTTTTTTATGCACTACATGAGGATAAGGTGTGTCGGGGCATGGCGCTACTGCTGCTGCAGAACGCTGTCAAGTTCAACCTGAGGGAGTTTCAGGAAGTTTGGCAGCAGAGCGTTCCAGAGGGTATGAGCACTAGACTGGACCAGCTAAAGGTTAGACAGTACCGCTTTTTATGTAATGCATTCTGAGTAGAAGAGGGGTGCTGGAGTTTAATGTTTTCTATGTGTTGCAGGTACATTATAAGTACTGTATACTCCTGGCTGAAGAATTGCTTCAGCAAGATAACAGGGAGCCCTGAGATCATAGTCACAATCTGTCAGTCTTCATCTTTAAAGATGCAGTTTCATGTGTTTATGTTTTTGAGAAGCTTTCCTTCCTGTTAATGAAACAGTATGTCCACAGTGACTTCAAAGTTAGAAATCCAATACAGTATGTAACCAAAATCAAAGAGCTCCTAGGAGTCAAAAATCACCAGACTCTTCTTCTTATCGCATTGATTTATTTCTATTTCAAGACACTTTGCATTTCCTCCTACCACAAGGATTCAGCTCCCACCTCCCTCTGATGCAGACGGAGTCATTATGAAGTATAGTCTAATAACCAGCCTTGGATAAAACTTGCTGCAGCTGTTGTTGTCTCTTCTCATTCCTACTGACCTAAGGAACTACTGACACTGGCATTGTAAATCTTTCAGAGTGTCGCCCTGGTAGACCGCACCACCCGTCCAGAGACCATCTGCCTGCTGCGGGTGGAGGATCTCCCAGAGGACACGCTGGAGCGCTTCAACCACCTCTTCACTCTCCGAGAGAAATGGACAGAAGATGACATCACGCCATACATTCAGTAGGGGTCATCCGTTTAGGAATTTATCATAATTATCATTAAGTAAAGGCACATGAGTTTGTCTTGTTGATATTAGCGCAGAAATAAATCATGTGAAATTTCTTTAGCTATCGGATTATAACTTGTAATACTTCATCGCTCAGGGACCTGTGTGGAGAGAAACAGACTACCGGAGCCCTGCTGACCAAATATGCTCGATCTTCAATGCAAAATGGGATCAAGGTCTTCAACTCCAGAAGGCCTGTGGCTACATGAACATGTCCACTATCAAGTAATGAATTTTACAATTGAAAATGGATGTGGTTGTGTTTATTCCCACAGTGACTTTTGTTGAAAGTTCTTTCATTCATAATAAAAAATGCCTTGTTATTGAAGAAGGTATTTCTCAGTCAGCTATCTTGCAGCAGTTTGACCAGCTGGCTTGTAAAGTGTAAGATAAAATTAATTACTTAAAATTCAAACTTGATCTTTGTTATTTCAGCTTTTGTCTGTAAAAAAAATGCTACATGTTTGTAATAAACACGTTTCATAATATTATCACATAGGTGGTTTTCTCAGTCTCTTATTGCCCTTGTTTAACCTGAACTGGACACAAACAGGGACTTACTAGGTGCTGTGCTGGAGGTTTTCCACAAGATGGTGGCCTATGCTGATAAATTCAGTATGAATGCCACACACTGAATGGATAAAACGGTATGTACTGCCTGACATGTAGGTTAGACTCCAAAATCACCTCTGCCTGATTGTTCACAGCCTCGTTACAGCTGCTTTAACACATTTTATTTACAGGAGAAACAGTTCAACTCAAATCACACAAAAGGTGCATTTGGTGAAACGTAATTCTATGAACATAGAAGTACATTTAAAAGATGCAAGTATAATACAAAAAGGCAAGAGATAAAAATAAAGTGACAAAGCAGAGGAGTTAAAATAGATCAGAAAGGGAATGGGTTTGTCACTTTAGCTTTCATGAAATCGAAATAAAACATTGTGGTGTGTCTCTTTTGGTTAAAAGTTGCTAATCCAATGTTTTACTTTACTGCGTTGCACAATATTTGCCATCTGTAGATAGTAGAAACAGGATCTCCATACTGGCTGCTAAAGGGGTCCAATGTGTGTTTGCAGTTTTAAAAAAAAAAAGTTGCGTTAATCTAAAATCTCATATAGGAGATCCAGAGCTTATCAAAAGAATCCTGGCTTGGAATTTAAATGTAATTTCTGACAGGTGTCTGTCTAATGCGTCCATGTAGTTTTATACAGATCCTGTTAACAGTACTTATGTGTGACTCATTGAGTGTTTAACATCCATGTGTTTCTTCTCTAACACAACTGTCTGCAGTGTTACTGACGCATGGGGGAGAGCTCAGTAGACACTTGCCTAAAGTAACACAGCTTTGTTTCAACACAGACACACACCTACTCACACACATCCGTTCCCAAAATGACTTATCTGCATTGGCTGGCTGACTAACTCTGACATCACCCCTCCCTCAGGATTGCTGACTTATCAGTTCACCGGGTAGAGATCCCAGCTGTGTGTGTGTGTTTGCTGCACGGCCCCCACAAAATAATTAATTCTCTTTACTTTCACTCCTCCTCTGTATGATCTTATTTTTTTTGACCCACCATCATCCTGATTCTCCTTTCTAGATGTCTCTTCTTTCATCTTCCTCTTACTACTTTCACAGAAATGACATGATCAAGTATTACAGCAGAAGAGCAGATGGGAGTAATGGTGGAAACAATGATTAATACTTTATTGATTATATTGCAACACTGCAAATATTTTTTTGTCAATACAATCTTACAGAACATGCTGTAAATGAGGTCATGGTTAATTCAGGCAGGACTTATAATACATCAAACTTCCACCACAATAATCTAAAAAGGTCAAAACCATAAAACATATACTTTTAAAGATCAGGTTATTTTTGACATCACTGGAAACTTGCAGAAACATTACACATTTGAATGTGGTTTTTCCAGACTTTCTAATTCTTTGTTTAATTTTTTACTCTTTCACAGACCTTTCATCCTTTTTGCAGCACATTATATTAAGGCATTAAGACAACAACAGCACTAGAGAATGTCCACTAATTTTCTTGGTCTTATCAGTAATTTGAAAATCAGCTTTTTACTTGGGAAAAAAAAATCATTCATTCAATCAGTCATTCTACACATAATAGGTTCTTCTCTTCTAAAAAAATCTTAAGTCATTATGTATCATGATCATAAAAGCCTTTATTATGTTACTTCAAACTTTAAGATGATCATGCCACTGCCCTGAGCTACAACCGCATGTAAATCTATTGGGTGTTCATTTAAAAACAAACTGATTACTAACACTTCAATTTGACTGTAACATCTGTTCATGTGTCAGTTTACTGTTATTTAGCTAAAACATTTGTGATGATGATATGCAACTGCTAGTGGTCAATAGTGTTTTTTTTTTATCCTCCCTCTACTCACTTGTGTATCCAAGGACAATTCACATTGAATTTATTAACAAAAATTTCTTAACTCAATCTGTTCCATCGCAAGTTAAAAAAAAAAAAGAAATTTGTATTTGACCATGTGTTTAGGAATTAACTGATCCAGCTGTGGTTTACAGTGAACATCCTGTCATCCCATTCACATTGCTACCTAGGCAGCATGTCCTGAAGGTCTGCCACGACATAAGCAACCACGGCCCACAATGCTGAGCACAGGTCCATGTCGTGAGGGTCCTGAACAGTCATGGTATCACCTTCACTGTGGTGGAACCAAAAGTACCGACTGTCTGCAACGTGGAGGCTAGCACCTGGTTGACAGAAGGAGAAGAGAGATAAAGTACAAATCGTTCCACTAAACGGTACATGTTTGATACACAAAGAGTCGACTGTTCAAACAATCCTGGAAACAATTACATTTTACATGTGAAAAGACATATCATTATTGCATCTGGTTCAATCCTCCAGGACATTTCTGTGGCAGGGGAAAGTGGGTCTGAATAATACAAGGAGTGGTTAAATTTCTTTTAACAATAACTCATGGAGGCTGTGGACCTTGCAGGTCGAAAGCAACAAATACTAATCAGCACTGGTGGAGAGTGTGACCTTTCTATTTCAACCTGTTTATCAATGTGTTCAATTAGACAACTGGGCCTGCTTTGGTTTCCTGATGTATTAGGAAACAATCATTATTTACAACACTGTATCGACAGAAACATAACCTTTACTTTCTGGCATGTACTTGTGTACTGGAGCTTTAGTTTATAAGCAAAAATTTATACTAAATCTACTTGTTTGAGATAATAAATGATATGTAGAGTAGAGTCACCCATAGTTTAATTTTGATTAACTTTTAACGAGATGTGGAAACGGCTAGTAAGTGAACACTGAGTTGGGACTGTTTTGTCAAAGGCTTTTGTTTTTGCTGCCACTCAACACTCCGGTCCAGTAGGTGGTGGTAAATTAAAAATAACTTTTGTGCCAACTGCTAGTTCATCGAGAGGCAGAAGAAGTTGAAGTTTGTTTTTAGCTTGGTTAGCTATTCCTGTTGTAGACTGTCAAACATGGGTCGAAAATGCGCTTATCCCGAGTGCAAAAGCACGGAGGGGCTGCACTCTTTGCCGTCTGACAGAGAGATGGCACACCGCTGGCTGCATGCTCTGGGACGGGTCGACATACCCTCCGCTTCTGTTTACGTGTGCAATCTCCACTTTACGCGCGAGTGCTTCACCAACTATGCAGAGGTGGAAATGGGATTCAGAAAGCAGCTTCTTCTAAATCCTGATGCTGTCCCTACACTTGCGAAAGTAGTGACAAGGGTGAGTGAGGCTCCTGACACAAAACAAACTGACTGTAGCACTTTGTTCATTTAACATGATTTACAGGCCTCTCTGGAAATATCAAGAGCCAAAAATCGCACTTGTTGGCTGCAAAATAGAAAATGAATGTGTTCACACATCTGTAGATTTTAAACAACAGTGGTTTCAACGTATTTTAATACGTGACATTTATCTGACGCTTTTATCCAAGGCGAATTACAATTGCTATACATGTCAGAGGTCGCACGCCTCTGGAGCAACGAGGGGTTAAGTGTCCTGCTCAGGGACACAATGGTGGCTTGGTTACAGTGGAGGATTGAACCGGGATCTCTCACACCAAAGACAGGCGTCTTATCCATTGCGCCATCACCGCATCAATAGCAACATTCCCATTACGACCAAGAGCTAATGTTATGCGTGTCCGAGAGGCAGGCGGGGTTTGCTTCAAAATGAAGGCTCAATGAAGGATCGGTCCCGACTGTAAAATCTGAACCTGTAAGAATACTGTAAACAGTCCTAAGGGATAGATTAAGGTAACGTGGCTAACGTTACATGTAGTGTGTGTGGACCAACCTACATTGTCTAAATCAATTGTGTTTGTTAGTTAAACACAATTAGATAAAGTGGATGGGTTCATTAACTCCCAGTTAATTCGCATTTGCGAATCTGTCTGGTTAGCTTAACGTTAGCTCCTGACAACAGCACAAGCGACGTTAGCGCAGTCCGGTTAGCATCGGGTCGCGACGATGGTCTGGCCCTATGTTTCTAGCCACGGGGAGACGAAGTTGCTAATCACGGACCAGTGAGAACCAACAATAACTTTGTGTCGCCAATAAAGTCGGCACAAGAAGCTGAGGAAAAACTACTGTCGTGTACACCTAACCTGACGCTACAGAAGTTGTCTTGGAACCTGTTTGGAAAAGGCAGGCACTGTCAAAAATACTTGGCAGGTGATTGGATGAACCATCTGTCCATCGCCGTCACGAGCTACCTTCGACCAATGAGATCAACGAACAATATGATGTAGGAGCGCGCCGAAGAGGAAATACAACAACAAGCCGCAGTCAGTCAGAGTAAACTACCTATGTAGTTAGTAGCTAACATGTCTAAAGCAAAAGCAAAGCACGCCAATTGTTCTGTAGTTGGTTGCAACAACCAACACAGCACACTGTTGGGACTCCCGTCATCCGGGGAAGCAAGTATCAGTTGGATTAACTTTATTTTCAACGGAGATGTCCCCTCAACGACTGCACGGTTTCTGTATGTGTGCGCGAACCATTTCACCACAGACTGCTTTGTGAAGTGGGTCAGTACGAAGCTGGGTTCGCGTCAGTGTTGAGGCTCAAGGATGGATCGATACCGACTGTCCGCGATTCCACTTCAAACGTGCAAGATGTACGTTTTGTGCAAAGTTTTGTGTTGTTTTATTGTAAAGTTAGTAAAAAATAAAAAGGTCAATCTGCAGGAATTACTTTGCTTGGCAATGTTGTGTAACTTTTGATAAGCATCCAGAAGCTAACAACAACACAGCAAGTAATGTAACTATGGTAAGATGGTGCTGGAAATTAAATAAACAACATCCCCATCCAGGACAACAAGCTTATTGTACTCAGTGTTGTACACTAACAGCAAAATACTGCTAAAGATTACATGTTTTGATTAGCAAGAAAAAAAAGGTGATTGGAGTTCAATCCATTGAAATAATGGATGGGAACAAAGCTGTAGCATGAATCTCATAGGTAGCTTGACAGAGTAGAAAATACATGGTTTAGTAGAGAGTACTATACTTCAGTACAACTTAGGAATTTTCTGCTACTTTTATACTTCCAATCCACTACTTTTCAGAAGGAAATATTGTACTTTTTACAACAGTGTATTTATTTCACAGCTATAGTTACTGCTTTTTATATATCAATATTTTTATGTACAATAAATCATATTTATTAAAATGAACTGTTATCTATTAAAAGATCCATCTTTAAAATGCCCAGTATAAATAAAATGTTCAGCATGTTTAAGAATATTTAACTTAAAAAATTTATTTGATTAAAGACTATTTAAGAAAGCAGCCTTCTAACTACCTTTGCATTGTTATATCTGTGCAAAATACACATACAAAAGGTCTATTTTCATTCCAGCTCAAATATTCACTATATCGGCCGCCAGTTAATTTTTCCCTCTAAAATCGGTATTGGGCTCAAAAACTCCATTTTGTTCAGGCTTAAATATCTTACACCATTTAACAAAAACTTGGACAAAACAGTAATGTCTCTCCCTCATTTAATTTTCTTACTTTTGACACTGCCCTTTCAATTCCCACTTTTAAACGCAGTGTCTCAATTACACCCTGCCAAAGGATAAAATAACATCTATTGCTTGTTTCTCTAAAATTGACTTTGCAATCGTATCTGCTTTCCCCATTCCTTTCAACCCATAGCATAAACCTATTCGTCTTTCACCTCACAGCCCAACTCTGTAAGCATTTAATACTTGAAACCTTTTCAGGAGATAGTCTTAACTTAAAAGATGTCTCAATTTGAGGTTTGTTTTTCCTCACAATATCATAACTTTGTACAGTTTTTCTGTCTCATTATGTGTTGTTTTAAATATGTGTGATGGTCGATCCATCTATTTGCTGTGTCACTGTTTAGGGCACCGATGGCAGCACTTTGCCTGCTGTAAGACACGTGGCCTCCCAGACTGACCCCCCAGAGAGGAAATCAGTCGGCACACAGCTATCCATGAAAACTCTGCAGAATCAATTCCGCAGTAAAGGTCTATTTAGTTTTTCAGTTTTTGCTTTTACTCAATATAATGTCTGCTCATTCACTGTAGACACAACTAACAACATTTCTAAATTCTTCTGTGCATTGAAGGTACCCAGGCGAGAGTGTCCAGCAGAGATTATGGAGTGTGCACCCTCACCTTCCCCTTGGACAGTCCACTATTGTTCCTACAACCAACAACAGTAAAGAGATCATCCAAGAGACCTCGACTCAGCCTTTCAGACGAGGAGGAAGGCCCTTCAGGATGTAGATTGTCTATGGTAGTTCATGAACCAGAGGACTCAACATAACGGGCACTGACATGGGTCAGCAGCTTTTTTTTCTTTACTTTCACGGAAATCTCTTCATGGAGAGAAATTGGTGAATGACAGACTAGTTAATGGAACAAATAAGAATACTGAAATGTTTATGTTGTACGACAAGTGCCATGAAACAGTGTTGGCAGTTACAAGGTGCTTGTATACCACATTAGTAATCGGGATTCATATTGGTTCCCCCTTTTACATGGCGGTACACATGTCTTAATATCGCCAGAACAAAGAAAGTATGCAGAAAAGATTACATCTGTCAAGACAACTGCCTTCAACGTGCCCTTGAGCAAGACACCAATCTCTCAGCTGCTCCAGTAGAACTGTTAAATAACAGATAACTCACTGAATGTCTTTAGGCAAATAAGTCTCTGTGCTTGTGATCTAACTGGCTGAAAATTGTAATGTTGTTTTTGTTTTTTTGAGTTCCTCTACAAATGATACCACAGTGTCTTTCTGAGTGCAATGTAACATCACTTAAGATTTTGGACCATTTAATCTCTCCCAGTACCACTAAAAAGGAATCAGATAAATACCTATCTTCACTATCAAAAACATGAGGGGAAAACTGCTATGATCTTGGTACAGTTTCTCTCCATTACTGCAAAACAAAGGATTGTAATTTCACATCAGCTTGTGGAACAGGTAAAAACACCAGTGACATCTTTGATTTGACAGGAAGGGACATTTGGATTGATAACAATGCTGGTCTGTAGATGTACATTAGAAATTAAGGGGTATTTATTTTGACAGTAAGGTTCAGTTTCAGCTCTACGAGTGTCCCTTCTACGGCTTCAAGTTGGTTCATTAACTGGGTTGTATTGATGTCTAAGAAACGGTGGCTAAAAGTTTCCACACAGATTTTAATATAGCTTTTGTGTGAAGCTAGTGTGCCAGAAAGTTGACTGTTTGAAAATTATATTTTTACAATTGACTTGTAAACTGTCAACAAATATAAAACACAAATACAGGTTCAGTAGATGTGTCTTAATAAAACAATGTTCTGTTATATTGATAATTTCTATAATATTTATATAGTCATTACTTTTAGTGTTTACTGAATTATATTATGTACCCACGCTCCAAGGAGGGAATGTCAGGACCCCGTTTTCCAGAAGCATCTTAAGGCTACAGTGACCTTACTTGTAAGTAGAGTTATTGACTTTACGCCCATCCATTTTGTAATCAACTCACAGTTTCGCTTTAGATTATGAGAAATACAGTCCCTGAAATCACAGACATGTGGTTCTGAGTTTAACACTAAAATAACAAAAGGTCATATACAAAATGTCTGGCTGGCATACATATTGGCATGATAAGGAAACAGGAAGGCTGTTAAATAAACATGTTGCTGGAATAATACAGGTCAGGAACTGGGACGAAGACGCCATCATTAGTTTGAGTCAAGGACATACAACGCTCAATTAATCACTACAAAAAAGGGTCAACTTATCAACATCCTAGAGGCGCCATATCTATTCTGATAACTCCAATTATTTTTCTGGTGATTGGACATCTGCATTTATTTTTGTTCAGCATGAAATAACTATGGGGTTTTATGTTTTTAAAATCACAACTGTTATGCAACCCTTTATCCTTCAAAATGACAATGTGAATGACACCTTTCTAGAATACTTAATACATATTTTTTTAGTTTATAAGGGTAACATCTATTTACAAACACACGTCCCAGACCCTTTTTTCTTCTACTACAGTCATTTTTATCCATCCATTTTTATTCATTTTATAATTGATTATAAGATTTACACTTTTATATTCAAGTGTTTGATACTTTATCTTCTTGAGACTGGACTACTGTAATGCTCTGTATTCTGGTAAACATTCATAGACTACAGTTCATTCAAAATGCTGCAGCCAGGCTTCTAACTCACCAAGAGGAGTGACCACATAACACCAATCCTCGCGGCCCTTCACTGGTTACATGTGAGTTTTTGAATTGATTTTAAAGCCTTGAATGTTGTGCACGGTCCAGGAACGGAGGGCTCTGCAGCGGGTAATTAAAACTGCTCGGAAGATCATCGGTACCCATCTACCAAGCAGCCGGTGAGGTGAGGTGCCTACGCAGAGCCCAAAGGATACTAAAGGACAGTACCCACCCCAGCCAGTCTAGGAAGAGATATAGGAGTTTCTGCTGCCGCACCACCACTGCAAAGCAGCTTTTCCCCCAAAGCTATGAGACTTTTAAACTCAAACTCATCCTCAGCACTGCTCCACTGAAATGGTTTATTTCTGTCTACCATTTTATAATTGCTTTTATATAACAGTATATTATCAGCTACGTAGCAGAAGAGAGTTACAAACTTAATTTCACTCTATAACCAGTTGTACTGTGACAAATGAATCTACCTTCTACTTTGGTCCTACACTTGCATGAGTTGTATTTTTCAATCAAGCCCTAACCACTCATCCAATCAGTGTGAGTGACGTAGCGTAGCGTATCTTCCACGTCATTTTCAGTCGACGCAAAAACTGCGTGGTTGCTAACGGGAGCAGCTAAACAAACGTGTGCAATGTCGGTCGACCATACATGTCGACTGTGCCAAAAGAATTTGATGTTTAAAGGAGTGATTTCAAACACCAAAAATCTGTACATCGTGAACCCTAGAGAAAAGCCGTTGCACGAGCGGTTCAGAGATGTGGGAATCTTTTTTCAGAGAAGGGACGGGGTGTACTCCAGCAGGATTTGTGTCATGTGTTACCGAAAGTTTGTCAGGGTGGAAGAGGCTTTGGGAATTTTGAAAAAATGGCAAGTCTACCAACTCACAGCAGAAACAGAGGCGAACTTATCAGCAGCGATACAACGCCGATATTCGACAGAGGTATAACTTAAGAACCGCTGGTAGGAACACTAAAATAATGATGAACCTTCAATTATGTGAATTTCCTGAAAAGTAACGTTACAAGCAACGTTAGTATATGAGAATAGTTACGGTAACCACTGAGAGATTTAACGTAATACATCTATAGGAACAACAGAGACTCAATTGGTTACATGTTTTGTTGGTATAACATAAATATTTTAAGTGTCCGACATACAGTCCAGACCCTAGTTTGCCACACTGTTGTGCAGTGTTTAGCTCCTAATTTGTTTTACATGTAATTGTGATGATGGATTTAGTGTCACTGTTTCCCCCGCATTTAGGGCAATTATGGCAGAGCATCTCACTTGCCTATTTTAAGACATGTGGCCTCCCAAACGGACCCTGCAAAGACATCTGTCCAAAGTACAGGTTTGTAGTTCTGCTCATCACCAAGTCATGTATGACTTTAACTTGTTTTAAGTGGATTATTTTGTTGCTGCTCAGTTTAGTTAATTAAAATAGCTCCTTCATACTACCAAATCAGACATCACTGACAGAATGACTGACTTCTTTGTCTGTGCATTGAAGGTACCCAGGCGAGAGTGCCTAGCAGAGATTGTGGCATGTGCACCCTGACCTTCCCCCTGGACAGTCCATTACTGTTCCTACAACCAACAATCATAAAGAGACCATCCAAGAGACCTCGACTCAGCCTGACAGTAAAGGAGGAAGTCCCTCGAGAATGCAGCTCCTCCGTGGTAATTCATGAACCAGACAATTTAACATGACTGCGGATTTTTTTTTCTTATTACCTCTTTGGAAATCTCTTCATGGAGAGGAGTTGATGAGTGACAGATTAGTGAATTGAACAGCTACGACTGCTAAAAACATGTATAAAAAGTTCCACGGAAAAAGGTGCTGTTCCAACTTGTGATAATAAGCTTGACCATAACCTCTGTCCCACTGAAATGGTGCTATTCGCTGCTAATGCAGGCTTATCGAACATTCTTTACTTTAATGAACACAGTAAAAGCCCTTAAAGCAGAGAAACAGGGCTTTTAAAAACATCCCCGAACAGACAAAGTTCTGCTGAAGCCCTACAACCAATCCCTCAGCTGCTCTGTTGGAACTGTTAAATATATGATAAAGAAGGCCGTAGCACTCACTGATTCTTCTTGTCACTACTGGAATGCTTGAACAGTATGTTTTAATGTCTTGTTTCAGTTCCACCTCTAAAGGTTACATCTTTCTGTGTACATTGCAATTTCACTTCTACAAAAACTAGAACAGAGAGAGGCAGAGAGAACGTTTGGACCACTAAATCTCTGTATAAGCCACGTAGATAGAAACACACTGTAAGATATTAAGCGCCACGTTGTTGGGGGTTCAATATGTTTTCAGGGTTTTTAAATCAGTGGAATCTTAAAAATGTGTTATAGCAGTCTTTGTAAAGCCTGATCTTTGTTAAATCAGAATTGTCTAACCAGCAATCTTTTTTTTTAAAGTAGCAAATGCAATACTAATACAGTTACACTGGTTTCGTTTTGTGCAATCTCATACAACACAATTCTATTATGTTTATTTCTCTTTTCTTGTTTATTCCTCTTTCATTGTTTGTTGTGTCAGTTTGTGTTTATAGTCCTACTGTACACTACACTATGTACCCATCATTAAAAAGTCTCTGTACATTTGGTCACATCAGTCTGGGTCAGAGATTCTACTAGAAAACGTCCCATCCACACATTGAACATCTAAAAGTTTTAATTCAGATTTCTAAGAAATTTCGCTTAAAGTGAAAATGTGCCCCCACCTCCCTATATTAATAAGAATAATAATAATCCCTATTTGGAGAGCACTTTTCAAAAACAAGTTACAAAGTGCTTTAACAAGTGTAAAGACAATAATACCCAAAAGACAATAATACAAAAACAAAACAAGATAAAAGCAAGAAAACATTGAAATGACTAAAATACACATTTAAGATAAATACAAAATTAGTAAAATAGAATAAAATAAAAGGGATAAAATAAAGTCAAATAAGATTGGGAAAGGCTCTCCTATAAAAGTATGTTTTAAGAAGGGACATAAAAGAGTTCACTGACTCAGCTGACCTGATTTCCTTACACTTTACTATGTTCACAGTTCATCAATGAGGATGTGATTCTGTGTACAAAGAACTTTCAGGAGAAAGGAGAGGTAATTAAAACCAGAACCACAGAAATAAGTATGAGTTACTTCCTATTTCAACCATTTCTGTTTTTATAACGGACATGATTGAACTGACCTGGTATGCCTGCCTGCATCCACGGTGAGATATCTGTCCCTTCTCCGTGTGTCTCCAGTTTGGTCGTATTAATGGGAGCCAACAGTTTGACCACTTCTTCCATCACCTGTTGAAACAGACACAGCAAAGTGCTTTTCAGTTCATCCTACCATCTGTTATATGCCAGTGGTTTTCAAATATTGTTCAACATTATTTCAAATATTGTATTCCAGGTGCATTGTCTTAAACCACACTACAAACCCATAACCACTTAACCTAGTAGATGTTACAGTGCCACAACCAAAAAAAAGAGAGTAGTTCTGTGGTTAAGCAAAGGTGCAACATAGTTTACACTGAGGTTAAATGGGAAGTTTAATGTTTAGATTAATTTTAAATATCCTATCTAAGAAGCAATGGTCTGAAGGTAGGGGTAATGTGACGTAGGGAACAGATGGAGGAAAAACAGCACATTCACTGGACTGGATATTAATTTATGCCACCTTGCAGAATTCAGACTTTGAAGCTTGAATAAACACTGATGATTGTGTGACAGTGTTATGTGTCTTTAAGCCTACCTTTCGTGCTGCATCGCTGCCACTAAACTGCAGAGCCAACGGGGTAAATGTCCCCATGTCAGACTCCATGACCAGGTCTATGTTGGACATGTTAACCTGGGTGGAGAGGAAGCAGATAGGAGAGGTGAAAGATAAAGAGAGATGAAGGGAGACAATAAACAACACAAGCTTCAGACAATGAAAATAGTAAGCCACTCAACAATCTATATAAAGACTCAGGAGTTGCTAAAGTTAAACATTTTAAACACGGCTACCTTCAAACAAGAGCATACACACTCAAGTCTACCACTCGCTGGCACAGCTGCCTTAACTGATTGAGATTTATATCCTAATTTCAGTATATAATAAATGGTAGAACTGGAAAGTACACAGGAATGTACTTTTTGGTTTAAAAAATGCACTAAAATATCTCTGTCCTCAAGAAACTCTCTGGTATAGCTGGAAGTACATGTCTACACACTTTCACAATGTGGTCTGACCATTCCTGCTTCTTACCAACAGGAATAGTATTTGCTCTACTGCTGTTACACTGTGCATTTCCTATTAGGTACTGCAGTAACAATAGCCAGTACCTTGTGTAGATTATAGTACTGCTGCGCTCCAACTCCACCCTGCTCTTCAGCTGTCCACAGCACTGTTCGCAAGGTTCTCCTTGGACGCAAACCTGGAAACAGAATAAAAGGCTCAAATAAACACACAAAGCAACTGAGTTATACAGAATAAATACAGGAAGAGAAGCCGTCGTATCAGCAGATGACACAACTGCCATGATGAAAAGGCAGCAGCTTTTCTTTAGAACTTGGAATACACACTAACGTTTACTGCATTCCTGACTACAAAACATTTAAGCACTAGACCTTGTACTCTTGGTTGGACATTTAATTATCTGTTAAGTTCTGTGTGTGTAGCATGAAGGGACTGTGACCTTTTGTTTCATTATACAACCTTGTAACTTTGTATGAACCTGTCCCACTATAGGTTTATTCAGTTGCACTCTTCTGTCCATAACAATACTATACTGTATGTCCAAGTCTTGTCCCTTTGCAAACAGTTGGAGGAAATGACTGTTCACAGAATTACATTTTGTAATTTGTCTAAGTTTGGATCTCGAAGCATTGCTCCTGCTTCATGGTATTGAAAAGAAAATGATCGATATAGAAAATTCAGTTTTGTTCCCTTGTTCATGGAGCTTTAATATATTTTGCTTTTGTACATTGTCCTAATTTTTTTTGGCTCAGTCACTTGTTTAAAAAGAAACCTGTTGATCTCAGTGGGGAAAACAGGTTACATAAAGTAAATAATTAACTTGACTTTGTTTGTGTAAGCTTGCTACTGTCTATATACTTTTTAATTTCTACAGTGATTAAAAGTCTCTTTCTGTGGAAGTTCATCTTAGGTTGAACCACACACTGTATGTGCATCTATACGGTATGTCTTTCTCTATTTTACCTAAGTCCCTGATGAGAGACAGGGCCTCCCAGGAAATCAGGGCTCCACCTCCGTCATCCATAGCGCCTTGGCCCACATCCCAACTGTCCAAATGGCCGCTCAGTAACACAACCTAGCAGATTGGACAGATAAAGAGATGTAAACAAAGAAATGAGAGTGGTGGGATACATTTTTCTAGGTGCTGGTCCGTGGCAACTGGATCATTTGTCTGATCTGAAGCAAGAGAACAGGATCAGGTATGTGACCCATATTCTGTCTGCATTTTATTAAAGCACACAGAGCACACATAATATGCCTCAAATATGACTGTATCAGCAAGACATGACAGACTAATGAGAACAGGAAAACACAAGGCAAAAGCACACAGTACAGGGTAATATACCCATTTCCAGGAATTTTAAGGGGAGGGATTCCCCCGAATTCTCCTGACCTGTTCCAGGATACAAAACATTTTCTGAGCTAGCCCAGTCTGGACAATGACCCAGAGGCCACACATTGCATTTAAACCTTATATAAAAGAAATCCTAATATATATATTTTTCAAAGCCAGCGCCATTGCTGTATGGCCGACAATGTCAGTCTGTCGGTCGGTCATCCACAAACTGTTTTGTATAGACATTCGTGTTGATCAGAGGATAAAACCTCTGACTTTTCCACCAGCAGGTCAAAGTTCTCACTAATCCAGTGAATTATCGTGAAATCCACCAGATGGATTGCCATGACATTTGGTACAGATGTTGATGTTCCCTTCAGGATGAACTGCAGTAACTTTTGTGATCCCTTAATTTTTCCTCTTAAGCCATCATCGGTCAAAATTTCAATTTGTCTAAGACTTTGGTTTACATACAAACTGACATTCCCATTAACCTCATCTGTACTTTGTTTTGTGCTAATGGGCATGTTAGCAAGCTAATATGCTAAACTAAGACAGTGATCATGTCGGCATGCTGATGTTAGCATTTAGCTCAATGCACCGCTGTGTCCATGTACAGCCTCTAAGAGCTGCTAGCATGGCCATTAACATTTGTGTAAATGTGTAGTCTACACACACACTTAAATGCTTTTCGCAGGATTATGTAGGAATACATCAACAAGAAATAGAAGACTTACATACCTATTTAGTACAGAGACACAAAGACACACAGTAATGCTGCTTTGTGCAAGATCCATGAATCGCTGAAGTGGTTTTGCAGTAAGGACCTGACTTTCCTCTAACATGAAAGTTATCCAAGTGCAGGTTTATCCCATGTTACAGCATGCATCAAGGATTTTACAGCCAAGTCGCTGAGTTGTAATAAACACAGTGATTGCATGATAATTCAGGCCACCAGCAGTGTTGAAATAGCAAGACATCATATATATATATATATATATCTTAACCCAATATGGATTAGTTTTCTGTATTGCAATTCTTACATTGGTTAACCTCAGAAATATCCTTCTGCCCCTGTTGATATTATATAGTTACACAGTCCCTCCTACTACTTGGGGGTACAGCTGAATACCTGACTAGTATAGTATATTGTATCAGTCTGTGTACTGCTGCTTTTTACAATGTGTTGACAGTGGGGACAACTAAATACATTGTAGTTAGCATAGTTTAAATCATGGGAGATCAACAAAGTATGAAAAAGATGTTTAGATGTGGTTCAGCAACATGTTGTGGGAATCACAAAAACATTTTTTCCTAACCAAGACGCACTGGCATTTATAATGAGTAATCATTCCAATCAATGTCTAGCAACTTGATTTTTGTTTTGAGCGTAATTATAAACAGAAAGCCTACAGGACATCTTAGTTTGAAGTTTGAATAGTTATGAAAAAAGATGGAAGCTGAGTAGGTGGAAATAAATCAACTCATCACTCTCAGATGACTCTGTCTGGCTCTAAAAGGCTAAACTGTGGAAATGACTCACTAAACCTCAAATTTACATTTTTCTATGAACATGCACACAGAGACACAAACCAACCACAATTGTTGCTACTGCCAGTGGGAGCACAAAGTCACAGAGCCAGAAATGATGTCAACCATGCCATGTGTTTCATTTCCCTTTTCTATCATGACTAACCAAGCATTGGTTCCCAGATCAGAATAGTAACCGATTACATCAGAGATGTTCCTCTCATCCAAGTCTCTGACTGATTTATCATTTAGCTCCGCTTTTTTCCAAAAAAAATAAACCAGAGGGACTGGAGACCAGTTGAATATATTGGACATAATACAGTACAAACAGTGGCAATCTGGCCATCTGGAGTACCGGGACAATTCCTGGTGGGCCGGTCAACCTCTGGGCAGGTTGGCCGTCTTCCTTAGCCTATACTTTTTATTAATAATAAAATATTGGCAGAAGGTTCATATGGAATAGACCAGGCTAGTTGGTCTATTCCATATGAACGTCTATGCAGCCCTTAGCCCCGCCCCTTCCATCTCACTCACACACATCACAGTGACACTGACAGCTGGAAAATGATCTAGAAAAAAGAGCAAAGTTTAAAAATGTTAAGGGTCGGGCTGAAACGTTCAGAGACAAAAGAGTCAAAGGTCTTAGCTGAAATGCAAGTAAATGTAAAAAAGTAACCGACTCGTTTCCTAGTAGTACCAGGGCCACAGTCACTAAGACCGGGAAGAGGACAATGCCACAGCCCTGTTTACGTGTACAGAGACGGGTACGGAGAAGACAGTGAAGCCAGAGATAGTGCAGCTGAACGGTATGCGTCTAAATGTGGTAATACAATGTGTTATCAGAATCTATCAATGAAATGCAAATGCTGTTGGTCAGCTACTGTTTTGTAAATGTATCAGAAAGAAAGAACTGAGGTAAAGAGTACAGTAACTGTGCATTCAAACAGGCTGGTGGAAAAACTAAAATCTGATGCCTAACATTAGGAAAGCTCTGAATGTCTACATTTCACTGTCCTGCTGGGATTTTGTGGGAAATAAATCACTTATCAGTGATTAACTGTTATGTGTAATTTTATTTTGCTAAAATTGTTTTGCTAAGATTGTTTTTGTCTCGTCATTCTACACATATAGCCTAAATGTTTTAGACATTTACAAATGTAAATTAGCTAATTTTATTTAATGTCTGCCATTGAATGAAAATATGGTAAAACCATTTAATCCTTTCCCTCTCAAATTCATATTGTATGTGGGGGAATGTGTCTTTAGTGGTTCGCTAGATATCTTACTAGACAATACACTGAAACTCAATGGCCTCAGATCCGTGCTCCCCTGTTTTTCTGTCGGCCGGTTGTCGGACTCCTCGGGAGACTGAGGTATAAAGTTAGTTGTCTGGATGCGAAGGGTGTGTGCGGGGCGGAGCTGTGCTCCGGGTTTGTTCTGGGCGTGTGCCTGGTGTTCTCGGCCCTTGACGGGTGGGTGGGTTGGCGGTGACATGCAGCTGGGCTAGTTGATTTTGCCTCGTTGCTGGTTTGGCCGGCGTTGTATGGTGGCCGGAGGGCATGGGGAATGTTGGGATGGCGCTGGTGGCCCCCGCTTTTCCGGCGGATGGGGGGGCGGCGGACTTTTAATGACGGGTGCACCGTCCATGGCCTGGGCGGCGCGTTTGCTGCCGGGCTGGGACTTGCTGCTGGTGTTTTTCTCTGCTGGCTTTCGCCATTGTGTTCTGCCGCTTGCTTTCTCTCATTTGCTCGGCCTCGCGCGCGGGATACGTGGGGGGCTGTTGGCCGTTAGGTGTCACTGTGCTCGTGCGGTGTGCGGGTTGGGGTCGTCACTTGTGAGCTGATGTTGATGATTGCGTGGCATTTTGACGGCCCGGGTGCCGCTCTTCTGCAGGTTCCATCTTTTGCTTTCCGATGGCATTGCGTTGTCAATTGGCATTTGGATGGCAGGTGTCTTTGGCGTTTGTTGGTCGGGTCAGGGTCTTCTGCGTTCGCGTCGCGATTCTTCTGTGAGTCTACTTCTCTCCCACTCCTATTGGCTACTGGGGGTCTTGCCTGCCTGTCGCTGGAGTCGCTGCGGCGCGGTTGTGACATCCCACTCTCACTATGAACTACATTCTGTAACAAGCTTATGCACACAAACATATACAGACACACACAAACAAAGGTTCTCCCTGGTAGAATTACTGTATTTTTGATGTTTTTCATTCAGTTACTTTTTAAAATTAATTGTTATTATTTCAGCTCTCATGGCAGTGCTGTGTTGTTTATTTATGTTGGCTGATTTTTTTTCTCTTTTTCATTTCTCTATCTTTATCTTCCTATGTCAGCTATTTATTGCTGCTGTTCGGCTGGTTGTCTCTTTGTTTTTGTTTTTTTGTTTGTTTTTCTCCGCCCCAAGCCCCCCTCCCCGTTCTCTTGCAGGTTTTGTTGCTTTCTGCAATTGGTGTTTCCTTCTGCTATTTCCTGTTGTCCACACCCCCCATCCCCATTCTCTTGCAGGTGTTGCCCTTTCTCTGTGCTGTCTGTTTATGTGGTGTTTCTATTCCCCATCCCCATGTCTGTCCCAATGACAAATATGAATGAATAACAATACAGGCTGACCCCAAAGAAGAATCGATGCTTCGATGGGCAGAGCCTGATTCGACTGTCAATCTCACAGTCGAAGCATCCAGTATATTACTGGACGAAGCCACCTCGCTGATTTAAATGAAGAGCAGTGACGCCAGTTTTGGCTCCAGTGTCTACTGTGCATGATCGCGCAGCATAACCGTGGTTTAATGACGTAAAGCAACAGCAGAAACACCGTAATTCTAGTAGCTGCATAGCTGCGCCAACATAAAGTTTCTTGGCTCAGTGTGTTTGACTGACTCGGATTGTCACTGTTTAATCCGCCCACCTACGAGGCTCACCTGCCAAACACCAACGCAGCGTCACTGATCGACAAATAGTTATTTTAGATTCACTGAAAGTTTATAATATAAGCAATACGGTTACGTCTCTCGTGTGCGACAGGATGTCACAGGGTTTTGATGTCATTTTTGGGCCTACATGGAACCGTCCGTGCAGGCTTTGGTCCAAGTTTATCCAGCTGCAGACCGCAGACTGCAGACAAACATGACGGAAGTTGAACTTCCAAATATGGTTTGTCCCAGAAGACACCAAGCACAAAACGTGATGACGTTAATCTCGGCTCACGTACAGGATAGATCCTAATGCAAACCGTGTTATGTTTGTATATTGTTCTATATATTTTGGTAAGTCACTTGTTATTTATATCCTTTTTTTGCAATAAAGTTGACTTATATTAAAAAAAAAAGAAAAAAAAGAAAGAAAATCTGTGGCTGAGAGGCGGAAGCCAAAACGATCTACCGTTTGATTGGCTGACACAACAAAAGTCCCACCCCTTTATGAGCATCCGGCCTAGAATCGAGCGACTGGAGGATATTCCCCACAGTTTTGCATACCGGACATGTACTGCGGCATAAAAGTAAATGGTTTTTTTAGACAGCTAAAGTTGGATTTTGAGGAGTTATATAGAGTGGGATAGTTGTCATAAATAAATACTCAATCATTATTAAAAAAAAAAAAAAGATCCTAATGCAAACTGTTTTATTCTTTAGAAACCTACAACAGAACTTTAAATACACTTCTGACAAGTTTTTAGGCGAGAAATCAACTGTGTAGATTTCGAATATCGGCAGGCGAATCAAAAATGTGTTCAAACATGCCGACCATGTTGCCGATGGGTGTTATATAGCTGCAGTAACATTACCGGAGGCTGCACAGCAACACAATGGAGGTTAACCCTATCCGCTAACGGCCGATGTGCACCGTTGTAGAGTTAACCGGTCTACATTCATATAATCATTAGCTTTAGGCACACAGCCTGCGTATGGAGGACCGATCCTGACACATTCAGAAATAAATACAGAAATGAATAAATGCTCAATAAATAAATAAGCATCCGATTAAATACACAAAAAAAGAAACAACAGCTCACTTTCCTGCAGTTCTCTGTCCGTATAAGTCGCTAATTGAAAATTCTGTAGGTAAGAGTGTCCATGTGAAAAGAGACGGAAGACATGGCTGGTAGTATTGTCTTTAAACAGAGTTGCTATAAACACCTCAGTGCACTGAAGGAAGCCATCTGACTGTGTGAGGAGCAGCTCGTTGATGTCTGCAGGCAGAGAAGGCCTAGAGCTCTCCCGTCTGACTGGTCAACCAATAGGAGTGAAGTTCATCCCTTGAGACACAGCCCCTCCTCATTTGCATAATGAGGCAGAAATGCATACAGAAATGTAAAAAGGACAGGCAGAAATAAATACCATGGGTGAAAATAAATAGGGTAGAAAATGCAACGCAAGAATAAAACAGACAAAAATATTAAAACACACACATAAATAAATACATTTAAAAAAGAAGTAATTAATAAATGAAGTTGAAGATTATAACGGACAATAAATAAATAAGGTAATTAAAATAGATATATACATTTATGTCTCCTTGTATAATTTAATTACTACCTACATTTATTTATTACTTTATTTTTTTGTGTATTTAATCGGATGCTTATTTATTTATTGAGCATTTATTTATTTCTGTATTTATTTCTGAATGTGTCAGGATCGGTCCTCCATACCTGTGATGGTTAGGATAAGAGGAATATACTTCGGGAGACTGTCAGGAATAGTTAGCTAGCTAGCTCCGGTTAGCTCCCCCAGGCCCAGTCACACAGACCACTGCAGCCAACACAGCAGACGTGTCCAGCAACAGCTGAACGATACTGTTATGTTTGTACTGCTGTTATTCTATCAATAAATTCTCAGTAATGTTGTAACGTAAAGTTTTAACCTAAATCCAGATACTTCTTGCTCGTGATGTAACATTACAGAATATTCTTGGTTTGTGAAACTTAAAATCCCTTTGGAAGAAATAAAATATATCGTTACAACAGTGGTATGAATTGAAACACTGCTTTATTATTATCATTAGGCTATTATAAATAAATATTTGCAGGAATTATAGTATAAATATACTATATTAATAATATATAAGTATACTGTGTTTCCCACAGATTGACATGCCTGCCGAGAATTGTATGAAAATGCCTTAAAGTTCTGCTTTTAAACGCTATACTATTCTTTGTGAGGTTAATCAATAGTGATAAATGATCAGTATATATTTTATGAACGTTAATAATAATCGTTAATATATTATTACACTTAGTATAATAACACTTATTATTACACTTAGTAAAAGTACCATTTCTTGAGATTCAGCAAAAACATGTGGCGTTAACTGCGTTCAAACAGCAAAGTGTCCTAAAAGGACCTTAAGAAGTGAATTGCATAATTCGGCAAAACAGATATTGTAGGCTACCTACCTCTTTTCTGAGTGTAACAGCGCCTTACCTCTTGCGAGGTGTATGTAATTCACGGCAGGCATGCAGAATTCGGCACAACACCTGCGCTGCAAAACGTTACTAGACCTCGTGGGAGCAAGGCCTGATCATTGTTATAAACCTTTATATACAGTCTATGTTATAAACTCACAGTAAACTCACGCAGTCTACCGGAGGTAGACCAGAGGTAGACTGCGTGAGTTGTTTTCATCCCCCTATCAAGTCGGCGAAAGTCAGCCAACTATCTCGAACGCACCTACTGACTACCAGTTATACAGCGTGCTAACTTCGACGGCTGTTTTCCAAAGTTAACATAGCTCTCCTTATTAGCTAGGCTCCTTACGTGCTTGCTAATAACTGTTTTGAAGATGGGTCTCCGACATTGACAGCGTTGTGTTGGACAGATTTGTGCAGCGGTGTTTATGATACCAACGGGTCTGTTGTCCGTGTTTGCGAGAAGGAGAGAAAGAGAGAGAGAGCGACCGA
Organism: Micropterus salmoides; assembly: GCF_014851395.1. Taxonomy (NCBI): domain Eukaryota; kingdom Metazoa; phylum Chordata; class Actinopteri; order Centrarchiformes; family Centrarchidae; genus Micropterus; species Micropterus salmoides. The sequence continues at coordinate 21,631,520 of NW_024040152.1, forward strand.
GTGAGAGGATGTGCGGAGCTGATATGCGCTGCGCAGCACTGCAATCAAGAACGATTTTAAAATGGGTCGCCAAATTTACTTGGGCGGCTGTTAATCTACCTGGGCGGCCCGACCAAGTAAAGCCTATGTATGGGAAACACTGGCATAGTATAGTAAATATTAACACATAACGTACACTGATTACTACGTTGACACTTTACACCTCTTTTTTAACAGCTCTTTTTTTATTTAACAGATATGCGTGGACCGAGCAGTCGAGATAAACGTCATCACGTTTTGTGCGCGGTGGCTTCTGGGACAAACCATATATGGAAGTTCAACTTCCGTCACGTTCAAGGGGGTAAGCCAGAGATAATATAATGTAATATTCTGTCTATGGCTGCAGCCTGCTGACAAACGTGACCATCTTATTTTACAGCCCTGATCGCAGTGAAACCATAGACAGTATATTACTGGACGAAGCCACCCCGCTGATTTGAATGGAGAGCAGTGAAGCCAATTTTGGACCAATAAAATACTACTACAGGTCCACTTCCTGTTGGCACCAGCGCCTACTGCACATGATCGCGCAGCATAACCGTGGTTTAATGACGTAGAACAACTGCAGAAACACTGTAATTCTGGTAGCTGTATAAATGCGGCAACAAAAACTTTCATGGCTCAGTGTGTTTGTCTGACTCGGATCGCCCACCTACAAGGTTCACCTGTCAAACACCAAAGCAGCGTGTCTGATTGCAATATGGTTACATCTCTCATGTGCGTCATTTTTGGGCCTACATGGATCCCTCCATGCAGGCTTTGGTCAGCTTCACTGTCTGATCTCTGGCTTACCCCCTTGAGTGAAACAAGGATCATGCCATTTTGGTTATATGGGGGTGCTCAACGTCTTATTTTACATAGAACTAAATGTTTTTGAAGTGCGTGAATAAATCCAAAATTGTAACCCTAACTCTGGGTCGTCAGTGCGCATGTGTAAGCGTAGCGTGCATGTGTGCAGTGGCAGTGGAGGAACGTTGGTTGAAGAGACCGAGCCCCAGCCTCACGGTGTTGTGCCGAGTTTTTCGCACCTCGCGGGACTTTCCGATAATTTATCACCGCTGGTGAACCACATAAATAATATTTTATCGTTTTTAAATAGTCGACTACTTCAAATAGACCCGCGGGGAACCGCGACGTGCATGCAGTTGTCGGCAGCAGTAATGCTGCACAAGACCTGTGAATGACAGGTGAGAGAGAGAGAAAAGGATCTTCAAAGAGCCTCAGTTTAGCTGGAAATTTACAGTGTAAGTTGAATAAAAAGAGACTGCAGCTTAAAGCGGAGCTACCGTGTGTGACACATAGGACCAGATTTACTAACATCCCGAATAAAAAGTACTAAATTGCGTGTGCATTCTAAAATATTGCACGTGTTATTGTAGTAGCCTGTTATGGGTGATTAACTAAGAACTATTGCATAGATGACAACAGGTGCACATACAATGGAGGTGGCAGTATTTAAATGAGGGTTTTGCGTGTTTTAATGGTTTCCGGAAGGAAGGAGGGAGGAAAAGCATTCAGTGCGTCCCGAGTGTGTGGAAATCGTATGTACCTGCCCATCCTGCCTAAGATTGCACTAAGTAGGCTACTTGGGACAGCACACCTGAAAAACTGCTTTGGGAAACCCCAGTAGAAACGGATATAATATGATGGAATGACCGAGACGCGAAGAAATGCCAGCAGATCGTGCTTCATCCAGCCAGGGGGAACACTGACCGTCCGCAGCGTGCCCAGGTCGCTCTGTAATCTCGTGTCTCTAGCCATGTTTACCCCAACGCCCCATTCCCTCTCCGATAACAACAACGGGTTGTGTCGCTATTATGACTGGCGCGCTGTGAACAGTTGGTGATTGTTCCCTCTGGCTGGATGCATCTTACACGTGATCCATGCACTACTGCAGCTGGCGGCTCTCCGCAGCGCCACGCAACTTTCTAAATTCTTTCATCTCACGGAGAAAAGACGTCAAGTCGAAACGAAATTTACTTTATTGGCATGAATGTTAATACAACAGTATTGCCAAAGCTTCAAGGAAAATACAAAATAACAATTCATATAGTTCATCGAACAAATAAAATAATTTTATTCCTATAAATAAGATATAGAATAATATTATCTAATATTTTATTTATATTTCTCTACGTCTTCTTTCATTAAGCCTGTGTCTCCTCGCACTGAGGGGGTGGTGATAAAGCAGTGGATAATTATGCCTTTGGTGTGAGGGACCTGGGTTCAAATCCACTGTGAGACACAATGTGTCCCTGAACAAGACACTTTACCCCTAGTTGCTCCAGAGGCGTGCCACCTCTGTTATATAGCAATTGTAAGTCCCTTTGGATAAAAGCCAGCTAAATTTAGCGAAAACAGCAGCCATCTCTGCTCAACACTTTGCACGTGTAGCGTGTAGTAAATAAATGTATTTGCATATTACCCTCATTATTTTGCACAATAAAATTGAAACGCCCCAAATTGCATATTCATTAAGTAGTAAATGAACAGGCGCTATCTTGCACTTTGGAAGACGTCATTCTCTGTGCACACCATTAGTAGATCAGCTTACATTTTAATTTGCTGGTGATATCAAGTTTGCACATGTTTTTACTCACACAAACCTTTAGTAAATCTGATAAAATTTATAGTCACACTCCTGGGAAATTCCCAGTGCAAACACCTTATTCCTTCATCTGCCAACAAAATGATTACATTACAATTTATAGTCTCTTTTACAAATAAGAACCAAATAGGTGATGAAAAAAGTTCAATAATTAAAATTTCACCAGAATGTATGGTTTCCATATGCAGAAAGGCCTACATCACTGCATAACTTAAATGTTCAGACAAGCTTAATATTTGGTTATTTGTGATGCTGCATAAATATGCAGTTCAAAGATATTGCTGCATTTTCTTTTTAATTTGGTCACAGATGTACGGATTTGGTACAATGTAGTTTTTTTGATAACAAGGCACCTGAGGTAGAGCTGGCTAGGCCAGCTAGGCTGGACGTACATGTGTAGAATACTGACAGTATGGTGTGGAGGCAGCTCTGCGTATGAGTGTACGCTCAGTTGCACCCCATTCTTCTTGCACAAACAAAAATTATTTTCCCATCCTTATCCAGACCTGGAAATTCCCTGGAACCCTGAATTCAGTTTGATCAAGTCTAACGAGAAGCTTCCCCACCATTTTCCTGATATACTGCAGTTCTGTTTCAAACAGGTTTGACCACTTATCTTCACACATCAGCGCAACTAAAATGTACATCCCCTGCTATTTAGGACATGCTAGTTGAGCCCGACTGAGGCTGTCCCTCTGAAAGGGAAATGTTTACGAGTGATTGCAGGATCCAGTATTGTAATACAGGAAAATCCGCCCCAAAGCTGATTAAATTCATCATTTGTTTTTTGACATTAACGTGTTTGAGTATTCAAACAGGAAGTCAACACAGGGGCATTTCTTAACAAATTTTCAAAAGAAAGTTTCAGTTCCTACAAAAGACTAATTATATTTTACAAAAGTTTTTTACACAATGCTGTGTTTCCATATAAATCTTCTTTATACTGACTGACCTAAAGTGACATTTCTCAGCATTTCCAGCTGGGCTGAGCTTCAGTGTTTCTCTGGAAAGATTAGATCATACATGCAAACACCGGCAAAATAAAGGCAGACTAAACAGCTGTGGGAATATCTGGAATCAGCAAAAGGAGATTACACCATTCCTTCCTCATCCTACCAAACCGAGGAAAAGAGAGGAAGACCAACTACTCAAACGAGAGACAAGAAAATTATACTTTCTTCCAAAAATATAATCAGGACAACTGTTTCCCATACAATTAATTTGAAAGGCTCACCCAAATAAAATTCCCCCAACACTAAAAGACTAGAAAAGACAGACCGTAGCTAGATAAGATATATAGATAAACAAGTCAGACAGGAGGATGTCTGTCCCGCGCGTTTGTTGTACCTGTTCAGGGTGTTGCCAGCCTGTTATCTCAACCACTGTATTGAAGGAGTCGGCATCAGGCAGAGTCTTGGCTCCCATTGTGAGTCTGACCACAATCCTCTGCCCCCTCTGTGCCATACGCCACATCAGCTCAGCATCCTCTACGGTGATACAAGCTGTAGGGATGCGCTTTACTTCATCTTGGTAGTCCTGCCATCCTGTATGAGGACTAGAGAGAGATAGACAAGGATAGAGATGTATGAATCTTCAGATTAAACCCTCCTTACACTTGACTGAGACAGTTGAGGGTGAATATGCCAGACCCAGAGGCTCTTCACTTGAATGTAATTTTCAGATAGACACCTGTTAATAGAGAATGGAGTAACAGATCGAATGAGTGTGGCCACAGCTCCTACTTTGGCTGCCTCAGAGGCGCCATAAGCACGGTAAGCCACCGTCTCCCCGTAGCTGACAAATGGCTGGTTAAAGACCACAATCCTCCCTATGGCCTCGCTGGCTCTACTCTTCAGTTCCCCAAAAGACTGAACCACCAACACCTCCGCCTCGATACCTGGAGGGATAAGAGTGAGACAATAAGGAGTAAAAGGGAGGTGTATGACAGATGAGGGGCTTTAAGTAGAATTACCGCCAACATCTATTTCTGTCCAGACTACAACAAATACAGGTGCATCTCAGAGTATCGTGAAAAGGTTTTTTCCCTCCCGCAATTTAAGTCAAAAAGTGAAACTTGCATATATTCTAGATTCATTATAGTGAAACATTTCAGCCCCGTTTTTTGTTTTAATCTTGATGATTACAGCTTACAGCTCACAGAAAGCAAAAATCCCTATCTCAAAATATTACAATAAAAAATGTATAATGTAGAAATGTCGACCTTCTGAAAAGTTCTGAAAAAGGTTAATTTATGCACTCAGTACTTGGTCGGGGCTCCTTTACCACGAATTACTGCATCAATGCTGGGGTGTAATAGATAATACTATGTAATACTGTGGTTAGCAAACCAGTTGCTAGTTGTTTTGGCCCTGTGGGCAGGTGCCAAGTCCTGCTGGAAAAGTTAATCAGCATCTCCATAAAGCTTGTCAGCAGATGGAAGCATGAAGTTCCCTTAAAAATTTCCTGTTAATGGCTGCACTGACTCTGGACTGGACCAACACCAGCAGATGACATGTCACCCCAAACCATAATGACTGTGGAAACTTCCCACTGAACTTCAAGCAACTTGGATTCTGTGTCTTTCCACTTTGAGACCTTTATTTCCAAATCAAATGTAAAATTTACTGTCATCTGAAAAGACGTCTCAAGTTTAAGGGGTGGCCTGACGCTATGAATGTGATACTGGACACGTCTGTGTGTGGTGGCTCTTGATGCTCTGACTCCAGCCTCAGTCCGCTCCTTGTGAAGCTCCCCCAAGTTCTTGAATCGGCTTTGCTTGATAATCCTCTTAAGGTTGCAGTAATCCCTGTTGCTTTGTGCACCCTTTCCTACCACACTAACCTTCAATCGAATGAGTGTGGCCACAGCTCACACTTCCATGAATATGGAAGTGTGAGCATATTCAACTTTCCATGAATATGCTTTGATCCAGAACTCTGAACAGCCTCCTTGTGGAGGGGGATAGTGAGTGTCCTCTGGACAACTGTCAAGTCAGGAGTTATCCCTATGATTGTGTTTACGTGTACTGAATCAGACTGAGATTAAAAGCTCTTCTCAGGTCGACATTCCTGTATTATACATTCTTTATTCTTATATTTTGAGATATGGATTTTGGTTTCCATGAGCTGTAAGCTGTAATCATCAAGATTAAAACAAAAAAGGCCTAAAATATTTAATTTTATTTGTAATGAATCTAAAATATGTTATTTTGTATACGTTATTACATTATGGGAAAAATGAACTTTTCACGATATTCAAATTTTCTGAGATGCACCTCTACAGTGAAAATAAAAAAAGGTCTAAATTGTATTTTTTGGCTAAATGAAAGTGCTCACTATACTAATGATACATACTGTAAGTGGGATTTCAGTAAATACACACTGTTGAACGGATTAATGAAGGATTATCATATATGTGTTGGCTAAACAGGACCACATGTACTTGATTACTATGTAGAGACAGATTCTTACAGAGCATGGCTGCACATAACGCGCTGCTTCTGTTTTCTCCTCCGCGTTCATAAGAATGGGACGGACATATGGACAACCATAAACCTGCCGGCGCGGGGTATAGTATAGTCTTTACCTTCAGGTGGTGTCCCTATACTGCTACCCAGTCCCAGTATAGCCAGATTTTTGGCCCTGGGCACAATCATTTCTGCACTTTCCTTCCCTCTGACCCAGTGTGGGATTTTGACCGGCTCTGGAGAAGAAGGGTAAAACAAAACTACTGTCACATTCAGCAGAAGACAAGACATTGCTGAATCCCTTAAATTGTGAAACTCAAGTGAGCAATGTATCCTCATTGCACACTTCACACATCCTGCAACCAATGAGACAGATAAAAAGGCACGCTCACCTAGATGTACATCCAACCCATCCTGTCTCATAGCATTGTACATGTATTTGATAGCCATATCCAGGTTTTCCGAGCCACTGACACGGTTCCCAATGGTGTCGGTAAAGTCAGCCAGCCGTCTGTAAGAGCGGTTCTGGGCAGCTCCAAACACAGCCAGGTCAATAATCTGTTTGGCCACATCAGCATAGCCCGATACCTCTGCAGCTACGTCTGAGACGGGGTTCAAACAGAGACAGACAAAATAAACTCAAGTTTTATATCCAAATCTTTTTTTTTGTCAAGAATATCTTTTAACCTAGAATATCTTAAGTCTTAAAAATCAAATGAAGTAAATATAGTGTCTTTGTCACAGGAAGTAGAATCACCATGTTATATATTTACAAATAATTCAAGGCTTGTAAAGACATGTTCCAAAAAAACATATGCATAATAGGTCAAGGAAGCAATATAAACATATAGTGACTACATAACAGTACTGTATAAGTCAGTGGTAATAAAACTGTGCTTGAATGACTGAGTCTATATTTAGCATCAATCTGCGATAAATGCACTGATACGTGGATGTTTTTTAATATATCCCAAACATCAATTGGATTCCTGTGACCACTGTTTTTCAAGTATTTGAAAGCCCATTCATGGACATAATCCACCCACACAGGTGTTTTCACTGATTAGACCTTTTCTCAAGACTGTGTGGGTGTGTACAAACTTCACTGACAGCTCCCTGACTCTCCTGTTAGCTTTGTTGCACCTGTTAAGGCAGGGCAGCTTACACCATTATCACTGTGGGACCCCCTGGGTTTTTAAAAGTTCCTTTAAAAAATCTAGTGAATTAAAAATAAATTGATAGCAACCTTGATTTCTAAACATAGGACTCTTTCTTAGGGCTGGGCGATTTGACCAAAAATGTTATCACAATAAAAAATTTCTAATAATTTGATATCGATAATTATCACGATAAATGTCAAATCATTATTTCTTGAAGGCTGATTTTTGCTCCTGAGGGAAAGTTGAAGATGGCGACCTGTTCAGGGTGTACCCCGCTTTTCGCCTGATATCAGCTGGGATTGGCTCCAGCCCCCCACGACCCTGTACACAGGATAAGTGGTTGACGATGGATGGATGGATGGTTTTATTGCCCAGCCCTATTCTGTCCTTTACTATGTGTGTGATGGTAGAAGTGTTTGGGTTACCTTTCTTTGCAGTATGATTGGATACAGCCCTGACTGCAGCCATTGAACTCCTGGACCCAGCAGGGTGAGGGTGACAGCCACACAGAAATGAATGCATGGAGAGAAACATGAAGATGGAGAGGAGGAACAGCAATCCAACCTTCTGAGCCATCTGCAGACCAAAAAAGTACCAATGTGATTACAAATCAGACAGTCTTGTGGATTAATAGCTGCTTAATTTAATTTTACCAGCAGCACATCACTGATCCATTCCTGCTAACGTTACAAGTTTCACTTTAATGGTAATTTGTTAGTCTAATTTACAGCTCTGGGGCTTTAAAGCATGTTTTCCAAAGTTTAATAAAAAACTGTAAATCAGTATATCTACTTAATTATAAACCCTAAAGCACCAAACACGTAATGCTGCATAATCCCACATATTTAAAAGTTTAACGTTAGTTAGTTACATGACTATTAGCTAGTTTTTGGCCCTGGCTGATGAAGTGTTAGTGTCACTGAGAACAGATGATGTTAGCCCACTCCCAGTCAAGGCCTGACAACGTTACTGGTTGAGCTAGACATTCAAATACACAACCAATATCAACGTTGCGCTATGGTTGCGCCGCATTAGCAAATTCAAACTCACCGGGCTTTATCTTTTATTGACAACAAAACGCTCGACAGTCAGATTTTATTGCAGACAAACTGTGGAGAGAAACGTTACTATAGTTGAACCGTCTGAGAGTAACGTTAACAGTGAGCATAAAACTTAATTTTAAACGCTACATATACATAAACATAACACAAAAACAAACCCTTCAGGCCAAGTTAGTCGCTTTGTTATCGTTGATGTTACAATACCTCTTACTGTAATCATGGATGTATACATGAATACCGGAATACAAACACCGTTTCCGCGCTCGTGATTTCAGCGTGTCCAAGTAAAGGAAACTTCCGGTACGACTGTCACAATAAAAGCGCCATCTCTACAAATCTATTGCAGTAAAATAAAGAGTAAATGAATAAATTAACCTATTCAACAGATCAATGATGGAACCACAAATACTGACTTTTTACATGGTAAAATTTGTTTTGATCAGTTTGTTTCATTTAACCATAGAAGTACTATAATAACACACTGCTATTATGCATTTCGTTACTATACTACTACTCATTTCTATAATCATGCGAGCCAGTATTAGCAAAACACACAATGATTTAGCCCAAGGTAGTTTAGGGAAAACCATGACAGACTCTCAAAGCCAGATCTTTAACATTGATTATTATCTACTCATTTCACATTAGTCATTTGATGATTAGAATGAAGGTTCATACATGACACTCTTTTCAGCTGTTGTTTCATAAATAGATCATCCCTACCTTTAACTTAAATGCAGACAAATAACTAAATATAAAGGGCTAAATGTAATCGCAGCTCTAACATTTTTGTTATTTTTATTGAACTAGTCTGTGAAGATGTGATTTTACAAATGGAAGGAAACAACACAGCTGGAAATATGAACTGTATTAATTGCACTTTGAACATTACATTGCAGAAATGAACTCCCTATCAATGCTGCTTTTATTCTCAAATTATAGACAACAAATTATAGTGTTTGATGCGACACTATTATAGAACGTGTCTTCTTCTGACATTTCCATATTTCCTTGTCAACAACATTAGTTGCCAAAAAGGTGTCCTGTGCTTAAACTTTTGTGTATCTACGCTGTAGAAAACACAGCACTTCTCTGGCCACATCCCTATCCGTGGTTTCCATCCTCCATCCTTCTCTACCACTAATCTTCTGCGTTCCTCTGCAGTCATTGGCATTCACTGCCCCACCCTGTGAGGATGGTTACATTAATGTTTACTTATACTTTTCTTACACTCTACTACTACTTTAGTATATTACTTTTTTAAAACAGATTATGAATGTTCAGGCGTTAACACCTCTTTACTTTTACTATTTGCCTTTAACATAATGATATATAAGACATTCAGTATCTTTCTATCTTTCCCCAGTTTCTTTTTTCTTCTGCCATTTGTTTTCTCTTCTCTGCATCATCAGGTTTTGGAAAACCTGACCATTTGGCTCCATTCACATGGTGCTGGCTTGGTTTAACACAGCGGTATGAAAATATTTGTTTTCTGGCACCTACGTTTGTAAGAGGATGTTTGTTGAGGCTGGGAGGACGTTTTGCTGTGCTACTTTGCAAACAAGTGGAACAAAAACTTCAAATGAGTGCTTCTACCTGCAGCTCACCTTTCAAAATTGGCACATTTAAATGGCCTAACCAGTAGCTCGTTTTAAGTGTATCCAGTCAGAGCTTTCATCTATTGACACAGTGAATATCTGTAGCACAATTAGAAGACTTGCTAAATATTATAGTATTGGTCTTACACAACACTGACTACAAAACCGCATTTACAACACAGAGGTTGGAAAAATAAAATTATTGCCTCAGCAGCCAATAAGTAGACTACACATAGTTTGTGTTTGGGTCAGAGGAAAATGGATAGAAAGGAGGGGGGGGGAGAAAAAGGTCAATAAAAGGTCAGGACAGGGTGCTGTTGCTGTTGATTGAATACATCTGTCTTGTTGTGATGTCTGTGGATGTGTGTATGAGTGAAGAAAGAATGTATGCTGATATACTCCAACCAATCCCCAAAACCAAAAAAATGACAGACAATTTTAGAATTGCATTAAAGCCACATCTTTTACTCAGCAGTGAACCCACAGATACACCATTTCATGACACAGTTCTCTATTGGCCACCCCATATGCTTATGTCACCATTTTATCTCTAAGTTGGTTTTTGGTTGTCCCTTCCCCCATGTAGTCAATTCATATTCAAATATGATCAAAATGAAAATTAAAGCTGCAATATATTTACAAGGAACTTATTACTTACTTTCATTAAATGCATTCATATGAAAATGTATTTTAAAAAGGCTGGACAACCGATAATGAAATTGAATTAAACCAAGGCTTGTCAAATACACTAAAAACATAAATATCAAAACAAACTGAGAAGTAGGCACAAACAGGCTTTGACCATGAGTAAATACTGTACACTCCAAGTTTATCGCGGACATTGGATTATAGTATAAGCAAGTATAAATTACTACATATAAATTATAGTATCATCAACATACTGTATAAACCTACGGAGATCCTAGAAGAGAAAGGTTGTGGTGTGTCATCACCTGTTGGATTGCCAACAAGTGTTAACCCGTTGTCTTAACCCTCTATGGTTATGGTCTGTGTTGGACATTTGTCCAAATGTCAGTTTTTCCTAGCCCTGTCTAGCCCAGAACTATTACAGTTGTGTTTTTGTATAGCTTGATGGTCAAAACATGACACAGACACTGAAAGAGCACTGTAAATGAATGTATACGATGTTTTGTAAGGCACTGAAGAAGTGCCCAACAAATTTCCAACAAATCAACAGTAAGTCACAGTGTGTTAGTGATAAGATTGTCCTGTTTATTCTAGCCATAGCAAATAGGTAGTTTGCATTCAGATAATCTAGAATAGCTTTAAAATTATTTTCTATAATAGCAGAGAAAAGTATATCAAGTAAACACTATTAATTTGCTTCGATTAAAGGACAAAAGATAAATGCAGCCCCACAACTTTCACTGACTTCACGTTGCCTCATGAAGGGAATCAAACTGTTAACAGACAAAAAACTGTTTTGCAACAGATTTTTGAAGCAGATAGGGACAGTGCCCTTTGACACAGGATGAAACAGACAGAAATAGCCATTACAAATCTATACCAATTTAACGTTTGTTATGAGACATTAAACTCAAAGTCAAGAAAGTCAGAGCAAAAAAAAACCAAATAAACCAAATGAGACCAATGTAATTTCAATGAGAATGTGTAGACAGGGGGTAGGTCTACTCACAGTTTAACCACTTAACCCCACCTCTCTGTGTGTATCAATCACTGATCCCAGTTATCTTGATAACCAAAGCTCGTTAAAAAAAAAAAAAAAAAGACCTTTTCATAAAGATTGTAAGGCCATCAATAGATCTGCTTAAAGACAACATTCCCCCCATTTCAGTAAGAGGCTGATGTGAAAAACATTGTTCTTTGACATATAATAAGTTGGTAGCTAAAATTCATCAGACACCATCTAAAAAGACTATCTACATAGATAGTCATATATATATATATATAGTTTAAATCCCCAATATTTGCACAAAAATATAAATTTAACAGGGTGTATAAAAGTAAAATCCAATCAAAAGTGAATACTGCCCTATTGTCGTTGCTGCCTCCTGTATCCTTACTGAAACTCTAAGCCCCCAAAGGCTCCTTTGTTTGGCTGGTCGAGGTAAAGACTGATAGGAAACACTTTTAAAACCTGACATGCTTATGCTTTGATTAGCATTGTAACAAATTAAAAAGAATTTGCAATTAGTAAGTAAATTACTGATTTGGGATAATTCAGTCAGTCACATTGCTTATTACAGTTGACAGATAAACAGACATCTATAATTGATTGTATTTTTAACTTTCCAACCCTGCTGTGTGAACAAGCCCCAACTCTATAAATCTTAAGAAACACTAAATGCTTTCACTGTCCCTTATATTCAAACCCGTTATTACAGTTGACAGTCAGAAAAGAATGTGCTTTGGCTGTCGTCAGAAAGCGTTGGTCACTTTTCACTTTGGTTTCTGAATTATAGATGTTAGACTTGGCTCTACCTTAGCAAACCTGTCCTATGCTTGCTGCACACATTCACCAAATAAAATAGTCCTGAAAATATTACTAATGTTGGACCGATGCAAGGTTGAGGGACTACCACTGTATGAATACAATGAAATGACCAAAATCTCTTTTTAAAAATGGCTATAATCTCTTGACATCAAAACACATCAAAACAAAAAGCTTCAAAAAATAATTTTCCAAAAGACATCTAAAGCACATTTACATTTTGGTCAGTTATATAAGTGTGAAATATCTTTGAGAAAACAACAAAAACATGTACCTGCAGAGTAACAAAATCTCTCATATCAATACTGGACAGCAAGACAAAACATTAATTCCTCAAAACAACAAGAAAATCTTCAATTCAGCAAAGAAAGCGTACAAGAAATGAAATGTAACAATGACAAATGTTTACAAACAGCAAATTTTACCTCAAAGAAAAAAGGGTCTACATTTGTAATACTAATCCCATATGTGGTAACATTCCTATTGACAGCATTCAAAATGCGTTAAGGCTATTCATGTTTCTGTGAACTTCCTCAGTGTTGTTAAGATGAGCTGGGACAGTTCAGGCTGTAGCTCTGCTAAATGGGACAATCGATTTGTCTAAAGCAGCCCAAAGTCCAGTGTGTGGTTCACCTTAGAAAAAAGTAATGTGGGTGAAAAGGCACAGTGATATCAACCTGGACTAGAACAGTTCAGCTCTAGAAAAGATTCCTCTCTTAAAATGTAGGACGTGTATTTCATGTCTAACTCCTTCTGCAGAATGGAATGAGACAAATGTATTTTAATAGTCTTATTTGTTCTCGTATGACCTCTTCCTCACAAACACTGAACATTATATACAGAGATGTTAATGGGTAGCAGAGGAGGAAGGTAGAACAGAGAAAAAGAAAGGGAAAAAATGTAAGGAGCATTGCAGAAGAACAGAGGTGCTTGACTTCAGACTTCATTCAGAAGAATCATCTTCAGTTGTTTATCAATCGATTCTCAATTCTGATTGTGAGGAATCGATTTCCGTTCAAAGTCCCTTTCGGTCAGTTCAGGCATAGAACTCCTTGGTAGGCGCTTTGTGATAGATTGTTGAGGAAAGTTTGGTGTCTCCCAGGTCATAGCTACCTTCATCCTTTTTCTTCATACGGTAGACGAGGAGGAGGAGGAGGAAAACGGCGCAGAGAAATCCCACCACTCCACACGCTATCACCGCTGGAGAGGGCATAATGAAATATTAAAATATGTTTTCTTGATACTTGCTGCAAAAATTGAGACAAAAATAAAATTCCTGAAATTAAAATCTTAATATAACTCAAGAAATGTATGCTTCATCATAAAACCTTTGTGTTTAGTCTTCAGATACTGTTAATTGTCAAAATCTCAGTGAATTACCCCATTAAACCAGGCATGTGGGAACAATAAACATGCAGAAAAGCCTTGTAGAAATCTGTCCTTACCTGCCAGCACTTCCGTCCTCTCCCACAAGTTCTCCGAGGTCACCTCTTTGGGAGAGTCCATCTCATACATTCTGCTGCCTTGGCCATCTTTGGCCAGAATTTCATTTTCAAACTCTTTGATCTGGATGTCATCTCTGCCTTCTGTGGTCGCCGAGACATCCCACATATCCAGACTGTTGTCCTTGTCTGCATCTTTGGACACAATGATGTCTTTGCCGAATTTGGTTGCAGTAGTTTCACTGGGAGGCAAGCTGGTGGAGCGGAGGCCGGTACTCTGTGAAAATATTATTATTATTATTATTATTATTATATGTTGCAGGAAAAAAAGAATAGATCATTTTTAGGAGTCTCAATTCTTGCAAGGGCTTTGGTTCATGGCATAAGGATTTGTAGAAAAGGAAAAGCATAATCCACCTCCTCATCCTCTTTGTCCCCACCAGGGAGTATGAATGGTGTTGTCTCGGTGTCCTTCACTGTGGTTGATGGATCCTTGCTATCTGCTGCTGTGGTTGCTGGGTTGTCCCGAGAGTCTGCTGTGGGTTGAGGTTGACTTGGAACCATTTCTTTGGAGACTGTGGTCCTAGAGAAGTTGGAAATCCTCCTGAGCATGTTGTCTGTGAAGTCGTTGAAAGCTGAGATAGAGGAAACAATCAGCACACATTTGACCCGATTGCCCTTTCAACCTAGCACTATTTTAGACTTCATTTTTAAAACGGAGGTCAAAGAAATCTCAGATTTTGTTATTTTGATCCCCCCCCCAGATAAAATGGAGGATTAATTTTCACTTTATGGGTGGAAAATATTCTCCTACTTCATAAGATTAATCCATGAATATAAAAATGTATTTGATTATCTGAAAATCAAATTGTCACAGAGCTAAAAACAGGTCTGTTCTTCTCAGACATTTTGGAGATACATGTCTTTATGGGAAAGAAAAGAAAATGCTCTCAGCAGGTTTATCCGTTCCTTTTACGTACAGGAGGGATGCAACCTGTGAGTTTTACTACGTGGTGAAATGTCCCTAACCACATCATAGTTTAAACTGTGAGTGAATGTTCTGAATGAGCTAAATGTTCCAGCACATTATTCACTGCGGGCATAAAGGTGAGTCACTGACAATAAAAGCAGTCAGAGCGTGATCTGACATCTGCGCGCTCACCTGGTTAACTCCATATCACCTCAGGACAAACATCTGGTACACTGTGAGTGAGCGCTTCTGTGTCTGAATATACAAATACGTGTGTCTGCAGTGCACATATTGCTCATGTGTCTGACATGAGATGAGATGCATGTTTTGTCAAACTAACTGCCTGTAAGGACATTTTGAAGACATGATTGGAGATTACAGTACAGATGTACAGTAACTATACAAAGATTTGGGCCCATTTTCTCAAAAGCAGACGATCTCTGTCCCATTGTTAGTCTACAGATGCTTTCGGGAAACTGGGAATGGCAGAAATGGAAAACACATGATTTGAAAAATAAAAATCACAGTCCACATGATTATTATATACTGTTTGTTAATTTTACCCAACAAAAATAACAATGTATTTTTTTAAACCCCTCCATTTGTATCTTTTTTTAAACAGCTAAAACAAGTAATGTGAAGTTGCTATCAAAACCATATCCATTAATAAAAAATAACAGAGCAAAACAATTAGAAAACAAAGACGGCGGCCTCCTTACCGTAGTTTCCGGATCCAGAGCCTGAACCCTCGTCTTCACCATCATCATCATCATCATCTATAGGGAGGTTACCTGATGCTTGGCCCTCTAGGTACAGGTCATCTGCTGTGGAAAAGGATGGCTGGGAGGAGACCAAGAGCTGGAAGAGAGGAACAGATACTATTATTAAAGCAGAAGGGAAATACCATAGACAGTATATTACTTGACGAAGCCACCCCATTAGTTTGATTGGAGAGCAGTGAAACGCTACTATACGGCTACTTCCTGTTGGCACAAGTGTCTACTGCGCGTGATCGCTCAGCATAACTGTGGTTTAATGACAGAGAAACGGCAGAAACACCGTAATTCTGGTAGCTGCACAAACAAAAAGTTTCTTGGCTCAGTGCGTTTGTCTGACTTGGATCGTCACTGTTTAATCCGCCCACCTACGTGGCTCACCTGCCAAACACCAACGCATCGTCACTGATGGCCGAATAGTTGTTTTACATTCACTGAGAGTTTATAATCTAAGCAATACGGTTACATCTCATGTGCGACGGGATGTCACAGGATTTTGACGTCATTTTTGGGCCTACTAAGGACCGTCCATGCAGGCCTCACTGTTTCAACTGTGGCTTACCCCCTTGGGAAATACGAACAGACAGAGGAAGGGAGGATTTCTCCAACTAATTGAAAACATGTGAATGTCTCAGTTTGGGAGTAAGACAATACTTCTCACAACTGATGACCTATGGTGGCCAAATATGCCAGAGTGCTCACTGGTGTCCGTGAGTTTAACCAGAGCGTGTCTTGCATCCATACTGTAACATGGATAGTCAGATGGAGGCTGGCTTCTTGTTCATTTTACGTGTTGTGGCAGTAATTTGTGATGCTTCACAGAGCCAGACAGCAGAGATCTAAGTGTGTTTATGAGGAGGAGGGAGAGATAGAGCAGCTTCAAAGCCAAGTGGACACACACATTGAAGAAAAAAGAAATAAAAACAGGACAAACCTCTCATTAACCCAAACACTATGCAGGGGAGAGTGATGAAAACCAAAACCCAGCTTTGCTGGTCACCTGAAGCCTAGTCTAATTAAAAAAAAAAATCAATAAAATAAAAAATACTAGCCATAGAGACAAGGTACACCTGAGATTAAGTTAATCACTTGAAATATGACCGTCTCTATGTTTGAAGCGGAACAAAACAATAAAACAAACGCTGAGGCAGATTAGAAAACACACATGAATCAAAGACAGCAAGCTGATAATGAGTCAGAAATTCAAAAAGAAAGGAAAGGCTTAGCAGATGTTAGTGGTTGCGATGAGACACACAGACATGGATGAATATGGCCCATTGAGACCTGAAGTATGTCTGGTATGTATACTATGCTTCCACTAACACAGGTGCTGAGAGAGGAAGGAGGGAGACTGGAAAAGGGAAGGAATAGAAGGAGAGAGACAGGGACAGCACTGTATGTTTCTGGTAAAAACGGGTGCTGGTGAGATAGGAGAAGATGGGTGAGGAGGTGTATCTTTTAGTGCAATAAATATTCACACTTGAGGGATGTAAAGGTAGAAATCAAGTCTTAAAGTGTAAGTCTTCTCTACCAACACTAGCCTTTCATTTGGTAGTGTGCCTTTGTTTATCAGTAGGCAAGAAAGTTCCCTTTAAAAGGCAACAAACCAAGCCAAATCATGTTGATGGTAACTGCTTTGATTGATCAGGTTTTCTGCAAATGATGAACATAATGAGAGAGTCAAATAAGACATCAGAAATGATAAAGTGGTGTCCCGGAATATATTTTTTAATAATACATATGTATACCTATTTTTGTTATCAATAAACTTCTGTAGATGAAGGGCTAGGACAAATGTTTCAGCTCAATTTCCATGGTGACTTCTGGAGATATCAGATTTTGTTCAAGCTAACTGAGATGTAACAAGAGAAACCCCCAGTGTGAGATAAACCAGATGTTGTGTTCACATTCTGGGGAAAAAGGCCAAACAGAAAATCATTTACATTCATTTTCAAAAGACAGAAGAGTCTCACAGTGTCAGGGCTGACTAAAATAGCAGAAGGGACAGCCTTCAACCAGGGATTACAAAAGCAGATGCCGTGCTTGTCAAAACGAAACGCACACACACAAAAACATGGAACAGCAGCAGACATACAAATGTGATGTTCATAACGGCTTTGCTGTACATTTTGCTAATACTTTGTCTTTAATTTTTTTTTTTATTCAAGTGGATGACCAAAGAAGGTTTTTGGGCTTTCACTGGTCTTGGTGGTCTGGCCTCTTTGATAGCTTTGAAAAAGTCTCAGAACTGTACAAACTGAATTGTCCCAGTGAAGGAGAAACACAGTGTACACACTGAAAATGAGCAGGATTCCCATTTAAGGCCTCAACTAGCCCTACTGTGACCTCAGGTGCTGCTGAACTGATGGCTTGCAAAACACACCACCTCCACCTACCTTATACAAAATCACTCACATACATTGATATAGGCATTATGGTTGAGATCCATATCTCCATTAATAAAGATATATTCCTATATCAATAAATACAACAATATGGCAGATGGATACACAATCACATTAGGGCTGGGCAATAAATCAATAATGATAATTATTGCAATATAATTTTTCTCAATAACAATATAACAAAAGGTTCAATATATTGTCAATAAATGTTTAATTTAATTCATTTGAATCACGAACAAATTAGCAATTATTTTTTCTATTAAGATATTTATTTTGTTGAGAAAAAGGGACTGAAAAAAGATTTTCTAAATTTTACTCAAGTATATAATTAAAAAAAGGATTTTTATCTTCATTGTTTTGAATGTTCTTCTAACCATTAGATTTCTTCAAAAATCAGCCTTTTAACTTGACAGAAATAATAATTTGACATTTATCGTGATAATTATCGATATCAAATGGTATGAAATTTTTTAACGTGATAAAAGTTTTAGCCATATTGCCCAGCCCCAAATCACATCAAATAATCAACTGATGTTCAAAGCAAATAACTGTGATTCAATGATCTACATTACATCAGATGACACTCTGCAGAACTCTAACATAAATTTGTACAAAAGGACAAAAATTATCATATTTTCATTACACTCCCCTGAAGGTCTATGATCATATTGATCATAATTGAACTATTGCCCAGGGTTAGGGTTAGGCACTACTGTGATATGAGCATAATGAATCATTTAGTTAATAAAGTTTCAGGAAATACAGTCCAGAACCTGAACACATTCAGTTTACTATGAAAAAACAAACAGAGAAACACAGCAAATCCTCCAATATGAGAAGCTGCAAACAGAGAAAGTTTGACATTTAAATGACTTAAAAGAGGAATTAACTGTCTGAATCTGTTTTTCAAACACATGTACAGACAATGTAACATACTAAATCAGCTCATCACTTTCTCCCCGCTTGCCAGGAAGAAGTTATGCATGAGGCTTTTACTGGAAGACTTCCATCATTTGAGAGGTTACACACATCTGCAAAACATATATATGTGCATAGGTCACACACATACACACAGACCTTATATAACCATCTGTTGTCCCAGTGCTTTCTCAGAGTGAAGACAGCTCTCTGGAAACAACAAGGTTGCAGTGATAAAAACACTATAAACAGGCAGTAGGGGAAGGTGTATGAGTTTGTTTGTCGGAGTATTATGATTAAATCGTTTGATCAACAAATCCACATTTTGCGTGTCCTCTGGATTAACAGTTATTAAAGTAAGATATTTCCCCCAGTGAGCTGGAAGTCAACGATAATGAGAGAGCAGTTGGGCCAAGAGTGAGGTTGTGTAACAGCCAAAAGTACACAGCGGGCCTGTCATCACCATCTAGATAGCAGTAGCGGCGGCACAAAACGCTGTGTTTGAGTGGGCGTATGTTTGACCAAGGCTACGAGTCATAAAATGCCTGACCCCTCATCGTCGAATGTATCCGTTTAGTTGTTTAACAGCAGTTATAGTCTCCTACGGCTTCACAGAGGCAAACATTTATCTGACAGACAAAAGAAAAAAGAGCCAATTCAAGGTAAATAGAAATATTACAATTTTGTTTGGTAGGATTGTCCAAAAAGACAGTGGTATAAAAGATTTTTTTTCCCCAAATTCCTAAATGTGATACTAACATCCAGAAAGAGACACAATATACACTTTTGTCTACACATAGAGAGTATTATGATGCCCTTAATTCAGATACGTATCACAGTTATTTGAACTGCTGACCCCAACACTAAAAAGGTCTTAGTATACACTATTTGGCAAAAGATAAGATTTTAATCAGCTCTGTGGTGGAGCAAAGAGCAGCACAAAAGAGACTCCCCATCACCACCAATGTGTGTTTCAGAAGCACTGTGAGAATAATCAATAATAACGAGAGCAGGTGTCAAACTCTTCCTCCTTCTTACTCTGGTTGGGTGGAAAACTGCGTGCATCCCACGCACTTACATGCTTGTCAGGACTAGCCCGGTAGGACTCACCGTGAGTCACCATGCCAGATAATGACACTACTACCGGCTCACAAGCTGTCACACCGAAAGCCTGTTTCAACATTCATCTTTCAGATCTGTGCGACATCACCAACTGACTAACCAGTAATTCTACAGCCACACTCAGAGAAAGAGACAGTTTGAATATACACCGTAAACCATCACGCCCAGCAATTTAGGACTGAGGTCTGTGTATTAGTAGCATGAAGTAAAGTGGAATCAAAGGCTGTGTAGAGCAGAGTATGACCCACATTACAAGATGACAATCTTAAAAATGTTCTTTTTCAGTAATCACATCTGTTTATAATAGATCTTGTTCTCAGATTAAAACTCACAGGGCCTTACATGGTAAAGAAATTACAGTAAAGTGTAATTATTCCCTCTCTGTCTCCACAACTCTTTCAGTATTTAGTATAGATGCTGCCTTGCCAGTTCCTGCTACACATAACCTGCGGCACAGTCTCTGTTTCGGCTCTCTCCCTTTCACAATATACACTCAATAAATCATAAATATCACGATTTTCTGAAGAGGTGGCAAAATTCTCTGGCTCTCATTTGGGACTTTTTGCAGCCAATAAATCATGCAACTGGGATATTTTGACACTTGTGACAATGTACAGAGCTCTGCTTTAGCCTGTCATTTCCAGGTGTTATCCAGCTTTACAACAGACCGCACACACATGAGAGGAGGGGAGAGACTGTCATGGGATCAGGATGAGATTTTTCTAATTAGGGACAAGTTGGACTTGTCAGGTCAGGAAGAAGGATTGTGTCATTCTTACCATTTTCATCCCTGTTAAATATTCATTATTTTCTGATGCAACATTTCATTTTGCAAACTTGACCCAAGCCCTGTGTGGGAGAGAAATTCAGGTCAGGTCTGGAGGTTTGGGCTGAAATGTTAAAAGCTCTGAGGGAGAGGCTAAACAGACTTTGGCCCAGTGTGAACTCGAGACCGACTAGACCCGAACTTGGCTTGAATCCACAGTGTATGGATGAATATAGTAAATCCCGCATTAGTCCGCCAATGTACTTATCTCAAATGCTGTTGCTTTCTAGAAGATAAGATTCCCTTGTGCTTAAAAAACAGCTATGCTCCTTTTCACGTTGATCAATTTTAGCAACGACCAACATTAAATAAAGAGTCCAGGCTGAGCAATTAGGGATGTTGTGTTAAAAAAATAAACACTGAACAAGCTAGGAAATTATAACATTATATGTAACTTAGGGCATTTAAAAATACAATCCCGTTGATTTTAAGGGAACACAAACGGAGAGAAGGGGCAACTGAACAAAATTAAACAATGCGGAGGGTTGACTCTTCTAAACGTATCTTAACGGCTAATTAACGTTAGTGAATTTTCTCGAGATAAAAGAAAGACACATGGTCGACGTTATTGAGTCAAATAGCATTCAAGTTTCACATGCCGTTGGTTGCTCGATGCTTTAAATAAAACCGCAATTAAAAGCCACTTACTTTTTCGCTGATGAATCCAGCCGCCAGCCCGACGAGGAACAACAACCGCAGATTCCTCATCTTAACTTCAATAGCCTATAAGATGATAGTTTTAAGGGGGGGGGGGGACAAAATAAAAGGTGAGAAAACAAAATAAATTACTAAAAAGCCAGATTATGTCGTTCCGCTTATTCCTCGTCACGTTTTCGGCTACTTTGTTAAATCTCAGCACTTCGGTGAACGACGCGTTGCGATGTGGAGCTCCTCTGGAAAAGTTGTTTGGACTGGCAATCAGCGTGGATACGGGATGACGTCAGCACGGCGTGACGTTCACTGAGGGGCGTTTAGACAAACACACATACACACACACCTTACAGGGGTGTGACCTATATCAAAGGGAAGGGAAATAAAAAACATTTTAGGGGGAAAACCATGGGACTTTTATTTCGCTGCAAACCAAAAATAAGAAGATAATTTGACATGTTAAAGAGTCAAAGACATGTCTTGACAGGTTTTAAACCACTATCACCTCAAAAACTTATAAATGACTGATAAATATCATCTGTACTTTTTGTGGAGAATTAAACAAAATGCTGGTCCATTTATTTTGCCCTCACACCAAGAAACCTTGGAACAGATTGTCACATTTTGTTCCTGTCCACATTTACTCTCAATTTGCCATATGAGGAGATGAACTCTGCTAGGGCTGTTTACCCTTTGCTATACCAGGGGCATAGCACAATATTCTGGACCCTGTACATAGGCATTCTCTATGGGCCCCTCCCCGCATTTACAGCTATTAATTCCTAGTTCTAGTATCTTGTGGGTCCTCCTCACATGAGGGCCAAGCATACTCTGTCCCCTTCATCCCACCAGTCCTGCACCCCTGGCCCTTAACTACAGACAATTACCTGCCTTACTGTAGGTTACATTACTCTGAAAATGATGGGCGGATATTTCATGTCACTGTTGGTGGGGACAACAAAAACATCGCCCTCCAGTAGACCTTTAAAAACAAAGGACTGATCAAGGTAGGCCACGGACCAAACCACTGTGAGACTTACAAAACTTTAAAAAATCTTCGGATTTATAGTAGAGAATGAGAGTAACTGTTTATATACCAAATGCATTGACCAGACGCCAACAGAGGCCTACAGTTTTTTTTGGGCCGATTAGCAGAAAAAAGGAAAATAAAATCCCCCGAGCACTAACATGGCAAATTTTAACGTCTTAAGATGACAGAAAATAGCGTGTTAAAACCTCCATTTTGGGTGCTTTCTCTTCATTGTTCATCTTCTGGATAGGAATGAGAAACTGTAGAGGATGTAAAGTACAGCAGTTCTTAAGAGTACTTGAGGGTTTTTTGCCCCTTGAACTTTACTAAACTCTGAAATAATGTAAAGATGTTACATTATATTATAAAATTAACTCATTTTGCAGCACATAGATTAGATTTATTTGAAAAATAACAAGTGAGAACATTCTGACCCCACTTTCTCTTTCCCTCCAGAGTGGCTACTTTATACGGTAGGACTGCAGGATTATCATATAGACCTTGCCCAATTCTTGATTTTAGAATTGCGATTGTAATTTGATTTATAGAACAGCTATATACTTATTACATATTTAGTGCAGGCCTTTTTTTTACTCGGTGTGGACATTAAAAATCACCTACAGGATATCTAGTCTACCGAATTAATTTGATCAAAGGCGGATTTTTCATGTCAATGTTGGTGGGGACAATAACATCATCCCCAGCGGGAAATTTTTAAAGTCACTGAGGGTCTAAAAAAGGACTGAAACACTTTGGAAATTAAAAGTTGATAACCTACATAAAACTGTAAGCAGCAACTGTAAGCCAGTCATTTTTAAATACATACAATTCAATAACCTTTTTAGTATCCCATACGGTTTTTATTGTACTTTTTAAAGTAGGGAACTAAGGAGTGGGCTTCCACTGAAGTGTATAAGATAATTTTTTAACTATATGACAATATGACTCCCTCTAGTGCAAAAGAGCGGTTATGACAAAAAGTACACACAGCTCTACTGTTAAGTCACTTTGACACATAAACTGAAATATTAAAACAAAATAACTCTCTTTTGTACCAAACAGATTTACCGTGATGAAAGTTTCCTTTTTTAAAGTACTTTTCCATGAAAAAAAAAATAAAATATTAAAATATTCCACATCTATGAGAGAAAATGTCACTTTTCTTTGCTGCTTTTTGACATCATCTACTAACATCATTGATTCTATCCAGGCAGTCAGCACAAACGCACATTTTAGTGATCACTTGTTAATCAATAAAGAAATAAGATAGACATCAGCTGCTAGAACGGTTATGTAGTTCTTAATGATACGTTCAAAAAGTCCCCATCACAAATGAAACATATACTATAAACACTGATGATCTGGAATCTGAACATACATCACAGTTTAGGCTCTAATCATTGTGTATGTGACAATGATATATGTTTTTAGTTTTTATTCACAACCAAGTGGATGTAATTACACACTTGAAGACTCTTAAATGTCAAAGCTGAAACTGACAAAGGTGCCTTGAAACCACAGACTGTATAAAAAAGCCTGAAACGGGTGGATTCTTATAATAAAAAATAAAATAAAATTATAAATATTGGAAATAAAATATGTATGACTATAAATTATATTTGTACTAATTTGTTTTCATTTTGACACTTAAGAGCTTTTTGTAGTTTTGCAGTGTTAGAAAAGCTCAATAAAGAATGGAATATTCCACAAATATTTTTTATAGGCAATAAATAAAACACAGAGATACAACAAAAGTTTAAGTATTTGGCTGTGTTTGTTAGATAAAATACACAGTTCTATAATGCAGTGCTTTCCAACATTTTGGCTTGTGACCCCTGAAGAGAGCCAAATCTTCTGGTGATCCCTCGTCACTTGTTGCGTAAGTCTATCAGCTTCGACCAGTTCAACCAAAGACCCCTCCAATTTATTTGGCAATCTTGAGGATATCATGAAACCCAGTTTGGAAACCACTGCTGTAAGGCATATGTTGAATAGTACTTGCAGTAGTTTGCTGTGGTTTAAAGTACCCCAGAATGAAACAGAGTTTTCCTTTTAGTTTAAGTTTTAAGTCCTTTAAGTTTTTACATGTTGTCATTGAGTTTTGCCTTTAAGATTTAGAAAACTAATAGCTTTTTAACAATAGAAACGGGAGAAAGTCATTCAGACATATTTTTGAAAGTTCTTTATGAATAAAGACACTTAAATTTTGGGGCAAATGAATTTGAGACAATCAGTAAAGTTTAAACAAAACAAAACAACTGGCAACAAGTTTTTTTCAGACTAAGGAATAACTGCTGATGCAGCTCACCCATTGTTTTGCTAGAAATGCCTGAAAGTTATGTTGACAATCACATCAGATACCAGATTATCATCTGATAAATCCTTGTTTTTAAGAGCAGTAAATGTTTCAAGAGTTTAGACAATGTCCTCATTGTCTAACTGGTGTTACAATGTTGCTGTAAAACTCAGCTTAGCAAAGGCAGACATACTGGTGATAGAGGAAATAACGTGTCATAAACCTTAACAATAGACTTAATTTGGTTCACATTTATTTAAATCAAATTAATATGATGTAATCCTTTAAACACACTTTTTTAACCTATGAAATGAGGGAACATAACTGCATGTAAGGTGTTTATCATATTATTAGGGATATCTGTTTCACTCGCCCATATATCCATCCACTGCTTGAAAATCAGTGATGACAGAGCAGTACTCTGTGCCCACATGTTTTATCCACCAACACAGTAGAAGAAATGACGGGGACACAGAAGAACACATAACACATTGTTGTCTCCAGACATTTGGATGCAGTCTCAGCCTCTACTGTAAGCATGGGGGAGTAAAACAATGAGGTGTTTTTCCCACCTAAATACAGAATTCAGGATGTCCAGTGTGGTAAATCAATCGTTTTTAAAGCTGAAGAGAGAGTCTGTAGGTCTGTGGCTTTTTACAGAGCAGATGTATAGTTTCATCTGACTCCCGCCTTGATGTCTGATGCTTTGATGCTTCTCTTCCAAACTGGAGGGATCTGTATCACATTCAAAAGAAACGACACTTAGCATATTACACAATCTTTAACCACTGTTTCATCTGGCGTAATTAAAGAAAATGATGTCCAGTAATTTATATCAGCAATTTGAGGTAAGGAGTGGCCTTATAGAGATTAAAGACTGGTATTCACCATGTGAGGTGCCATGGTACCATATTAAGAATCTAATAAAAACCAAAATTTGTATTACTAGCGGGGGTACTGAAGGCTCTAGATGTCGTCCCAAGAATGACAGCAGTCGTCTCCATATCAGCCCGCTGCCCAAGAACATGAAGCCTGTTACCAGCCAGAAAACACGAGGGTCCTGATGGTAAACACAAACAGGCAAACACATTAAGGAAAAGTATAAAAACTCAGACGACACTGCAGCAACACTGGAAGGCTACAGAACAACAAAAGAGACAAGCACGTCTGCATGCACGTCCACAAACAAAATGTAATGATTTTAAATTTCTTTGAAATTCACACTGACATAACAATCAACCATTTTTAATTAAATCAATTTATTTTTTTTCTGTAAAATAAAATGACAAATGCTTATTAGAAACTATACGAAGCCAAAGTTTTGTTTTTCAGATGTCTGATTTTTAACAGTCCAAAACACACAAAGGCAAAGGCTTACGGGAATAAAAAAAAATTAAGGCAAGTTTTTAACGGCAAACTCTAGATGTGATGCAATTCTTTAGCAAGAAGCTGTCTCACCTCTTCGAAACACGACGTCAAATTCATTCCAAAGGCCACCCCTATCAGACCAAACAAGGAAAGGGAGAAGGAACCCATCGTCAGCTGCAGATTCAGGCGCATCATCACGTTACGATGGCTGGAAGAAAATAAAACCTTAAGAGACTTAAAATATATGTCTGTCATGGGTCAGCTTAAAGGACAGGTTCAGTTGTTCCAAGAAAAAAGTTAGGTGCTCATTTATACATTAAACATTTTGTTCACCTTAATCAGATTTAAATACACTTTTAAATCCAAATGAGGAACGTGTATATTGGCCCCCATCCCTGTCATTGAAAGTACATTAGGAAGCGATCGTTACTGTATATCCAGTATATGTGTGAGTTTGTGTGTACCTGTCCAGATTAATGAAAATGACACTTTCAGAGTCGTCTATCAGCCCTTTCAGCTCCCTGGTCTTGTTCCCCAGCTCCTCAGCCTGTATGGAGCAGTTCACAGTATGAACAGTCAACACAATCAACAGAACCACTCACTGTAAAAGGTACAGATAAGTGTAAATATTTACAAAAAGGTGTTTTCAGGTCTTGATATACAGACTAGTTTTTCTAATAATTAATAAGGAAAAGTGAAACATTTTTATATCTAACAGTTAGTCAACGGTTGGGGCTTTCCATACATAGCACTACCTGCATATAGTAATTTTCCAGTAACAGTTCCATCTCCTCAGCGTGGTCAATACCCAAACTGCTCTCCTCACTAGAAAGGCAGACAGACAGATATGAGAAAATTAAAAATACAAAAAATTGACCATTTTGTATTTTGGAACTACTCTAAAACTTTACCCCCTTCAAACATAAAAACAAAAAATACAACTGCATCTTTCTGCAGAACAAAAATGTTTTTATGCCATATACCATTTTAATACCTCAAATCACATGAACAAGTTTTAGTTGTCACACAGCAACAGTCCTCTTGAGCACCCAGACAATAAATATCAGTCCGAAAAAAATCCCCCAAATCATCAGACCTCATGCAAGAATATTTTCATATTGCCATCCTAAATCTCTCATGCTTTTTCCTCTAAAGTTTGCTTATGGGAGTATTTCAAACTGGGATTGACCACACACTTAAAAGCAGGAGCACTGGTCGTGAATTGCTCTTTGTAACCCGATACCACCTGCTGTTCTTGGGTCAGAGAGCAAAGGTGAGATTTGATCTATAGTGTCAGTTGAAATCAGAATGTGACCCAAGAGTGAAAAAAACAACAAAACACAACAAAAAAAGATGGGACACTCGTAAAAGCCTTGCTGAATCAGCTGATCGAAAACGTACAGAAAAAACTAAAACAACTGTATGCGACTATATATTACGGATCCCTTTTCCTTTTTATATATATAAAAAGGGCTTGACGTGAAGTTAGACGCCTAAAGACGTCTTGATATTCAAAGCGATACACAAATGCTTAGATGGGAGGCGTTAAAAGGCGATGTACAGTCACAAATATGGACGAGAGAATAATAATAGGTAATATCACACTCGGGTGTTACAACAGATGATGTTCACTCTGACAAAAGCTGCCATTTCAGGCCTTGATGCAGCTGAATGAGTTGACATGGTAAAAAGAAGTTGTCGGACCTTTCCGTAAAAGGCCGTGGCGGAGACGATGTTACGATGAACAGCGTATTCAAATAGTTTTATTATAACGTTAGTTATTTATTTGCATTTTAGTAAAGAAATTTAGATTTAGGCTAAACTATATTTGTACCTGCAAAGAAAGACTCGTGCAACTGGTCTGAACCGCTCGTAAATTATAAATACGAGGAAATGGCTGTTGTTAAATGACTCATGCGAGCCATTTCACAACAGACCTATTCACAAAATTAGTTCCGGGAAGAGGCCCATTGTGTGCGCATCCCATGCAACGCACGTGTACTTGTCTTACAAATATCTTATCTGACCGCGTGGCCTAATGGATAAGGCGTCTGACTTCGGATCAGAAGATTGAGGGTTCGAGTCCCTTCGTGGTCGTAAGTTTTTCACGTCTCCCTCATGTTCTATTTGGGGTGCTGCACACATTGCCTTGCTTTATCATCTCCACACTTAATGACTTTTCCTGATTCAATAGCTTATTGACATGATATTGAAATCATAAAATGTTTCATAAGTCTACAGAAAATTACATAAATGCTTGATATTTGTCACTTCTTAATCTGTAAAAGACTTTTCGGCAAACAAAAGGTTTAGTTTTTTAGAGGGAGAAAAATGGGAGGGTTGCATTCTTTGTTTTATAATTGGGTTTTAATGAGATCAGAAAAAATGGAAAGGAGTATTTAAATGGAAAAAATTCTGCTAACCAGTTACATCTGCGACGCCAAACCATAATCAGTTATTGAGGACAATGGGTACAAAAACACTATTTGTAGAGGGAAAAGATTTTGACACCTTGCGGGTCAGCAACATCTCAGACTTTCTTTTATTTTACTGCAGCCACTGACTGGGAGCTTTCACCTGCATTTAGCATTCATGTATGTGTATATGCGTGCACGTGAAACATACAAAACTCTTGGGTCCGTCCACTTCGTCAGACAGAGTTCTTCCATGAGCTCGTCCTCATCCAAAATTTTCAGCAAGGATTCCTTAAAAACCTTTATGTCCGTCTCCAACTCTGATAAGCTGTCAAGAGGAACAAGAGACAAGAAGGGAACTGAGAGAGATAGATGAAACTAAATATGTGAATATGATCGTTGAATGTTTAGGTCTAACACTGCCACAATGAGCCTTGAGGCATCCCACACGTGACTAATTAAGCTTTATAAAAGTAATCATCTAAACCAGTCCAGTCGCAGAGATGCTCACCCAGTTCCTCATATCCATAATTTAGAAAAGCATTGAAATCCTGATGCTATCTAACCTTATTTATAGTAGCATTTACAAATGATGTCAGTGTGGTTGTGTGCTTTACCTCTTGCTGTTCTGCAGCAGTACATGTAGTTTACTTCTATCAGCAGAAAGGATTTTAGGATCCACTAGGGATTCCAATGTGTCCAATATTACTGGCTCGACATCATTCAGCTGAGCTTGTAGAGTGTTTACCTGTTGACACAGACCCATTTATACAACACAAGCATGCTTCACCTCAACAGAGCCTCGTGGATGTCCTCAATTTACAGGCAGGTTTTTATCTTGGTGAGAACATGCTTAAATACACACAGTGTTTCTCTAATCTGTCTCACTTTGTGTTGCAGTATGGCCTCCAGTGCTCTGAACTCGAAGGGCAGGGTGTGCGTCTGTGATGCTAGCTGAGGGGCCAGGTCCAGTACCAACCAACGTTCCAATCCAAAGCCACGGAAATCCAACACCAACAGGGACTGAGGGGTCACGATGGCTTTCAAATACTGTGGAGAAACAGAGGGGTGTGGGTATATATATAAAAACAATGATGTAGATCATTAAAGTATAATTTATTTCTTTAATATTTTTTGGGGGACAGGTAAAAAGCCACAAAGTACAGATATTTTATTTTGCCAAATGTTTCCAACAAATTTCAATCTGTGATTTGTTGGATTTTTTTGGTCAATGTATTTTTGATATCCATGATTTTACAGAAGGTAACGGTGTGTTTCATTTGGTCGTCTGTCACTGGTGTCACATTCCCTTTGCATATGTATCAGCATTGTGGTTGTCTGCCAGAAGCTTTCATGAATTGATTCTTCCCTATCCAGTGTTAAGCTACAATTATACGATACATGTGTTTAGTCATGGGAAGTTATCAGAGACATAAGCTGAGAAAACATTAGCGCCAGCGTCCTATGTCCGCCGAAAATCATGGGAGAAACAGTGATTTTTAACATGAAACTGCTTTACTCAGTGTTTTAACCAGTTTTAATCACCGGGTCCATTTGTTTTGGAGAGGAGGAGACCTCTGCGGATAATTCAGGTCATGGTAAAAAACCTCCAGAACGAGGAACACTTAAGGAATCAACTTCCATGATCCCAAACTACTTCATATGACATACTATTTTTATGAAGAACTATGCCTAAAAGAAAAACTGTTCTTATTATCAATGGTTTCACTTTGACTTATGGTAACAAAACAATTCCTAATCAACAGCCAGATCAAAGGTGATATAGATTTGATTTAGAAGAGAAATGTGTCATTAATTACAAATTACTTAAAAGCAGTGTTGGGCAGTAACGCGTTACTGAATAATAATATTACAGTAACCCGTTACTTTTCCCAGTAACTAGTAGTAGTACTAGTAGTAACTAATTACTCTTCTAAAACAGTAATATTATTACTAGTTACTAACGCTGCGTTACTCGTTACTGAACGCACCATCCTTGATGTGAATCCACGACTGTGAGGCAGCTCAGCGGCACCAGACTTTGTTGTTCATGTCCACTGATAGCCAAAACTGAAGGAAGAAAGGAGAACGAGGGAGGAAAGGTGTTCTTTCCACAGCTGGAAGTAACTGCTGCCATTATTGTGTACAGTCTAAGATGGAAAGAACGTTGTCATCTATTGTAGATGAACAAAAAGCAAAAAGCTTTCAATAGTGAACATTTCTACATCTGATTTATTGACGCATCTGCTGAAGCAGCACAGCAACGTGAAACTTACAGCAAGAAACTCTGGCAGCTACTGTCACTGATGCTTGGACTCGTCGGGAGAGAGTGGTGTTGACATAAAAAAACGTTTTGTAACTACTCAATACTGCTCTTATAAACAGGCTACATGTGCAGTAAAACAGCTGTTTAAAAGTCGGGATTTACTTGCTTTATTTTTTTTATTTCAGCCGGTGGTGTTAAGAAACATTAGGCCTAGGCTATATGCTTTGTAACAACCACACTCCTTGCTGCTGTTATGAATATGATATTAGTTAATAAAGTAGGGGGAGAGAGGCTTTGTTTGGGGGTGAAGGGGGGTGGTAGTGAAAGCAGTGTTTCCCATAATTAGCCAATAATTAGGATAAATGTAAGTGCTGACCACCACATACTGATTTTAAAATTTTTTTACGAGCCGTATTTAAAATCATATTTGATTGAGGAGCATATATTCGTGTAGCACCTCCTTGCTCGCTCCCTCTCTCCTGAACACCGCTGCACAAACCTGTCCAAAGTTCGAATACACCCCCCACCCCACCCCCAAGGAAAGTAATATTGTAACATAACGAGTAACGTAACTAGTTGCTTTTATCACCCAGTAATAAGTAAAGTAATAATATCACTTTTTTAAGGAGTAATAAGTAACTAGTAATATATTACAATTTCTGAGTAACTTGCCCAACACTGCTTATAAGAGAGAAAGACAGCATTACCTCCATTCGTATGATAATGCAGTTATTTCTAGTAGTTAGGCTGGTACTGTGCTGAAAGCGAAGGTCTCTGGCCTGAAGACTTAACTCCTGGCAAAGCTCTGTTTTCTTCTTCTCTGTAAGAGAAAAATAAATGAGATGTAATAATATGGACATGACTGAATACTTAAACCAAAGGCAGAGGTGTAATACAAGATCTAGTGCTTTCAGCATCCGCCTCAGCATTGGTGGACGGTCACACCACAGGTCACAGCAATGGTGAGCAACACAGTGTTGATTACTGTACGTCCAAGTGTATATATTCAAAATAAGTAATCATTCATCTCAGTCACCACCTTAATTTTGCTCCTAAAATAAAAGACGGCAGGCAAGTTAATAAAAGATTAATAACACTTACCAAATGATGTCACATTCCCCTCTTGGTCAAACTTCATCTATGAAATAAATAAACACGAAACTGATTACTTACCTGTAGCAATCACAGTTATCAATGTATTTCAATAAATAACGTATGACAGTAGATTGGAGGTTGTTTGATAAGACATGTGGGAAAATCTGTATTAAATCCATCAGATAAAAGCTCTGAAATCAAACAGTCTGCATCTCCAAAAACATCTTGCCATTAGTTACATTTGACTTAGATCTGATAGTAGTAACTACTGCTCAGTAACCACAAAAAGGTTTCTGGCCGCCTGCCCTTGGTGGATCTCTTACCACCACAAAACTCGAAGGCACACTGGAAACAGGGGCGTCTGTCACTTTGTTGCGGATGAAGGACACTGTTCAAAGAAAACACTAAGTTAAACCACATGTAAAGGACATAATTCAAACATGAAGGCGGATAAAACTGAAACTACAGAATTTAAATATAGTCAGCTCTATAATTGTTGGGACCAGTGTTATTTCTATGGCTTGATACTCATCGTTGTAAAAGTTACATCGCTATGGTAATCAGCTACAATTTCAGAGGATTTTCAGGGATACTAGATTCAGTAGAAACCTACACATCCTGTGTACTTACTGCCCCATTTCAATGTGCCACAAGCATTTGGACAAATTAACATTTACAGAAGAGTAGCTTTTAAAAAAACGGCAAATTAACTGTATGATGAAAAAAACAATCCTGCAGTGGAACAACTTTTATTATCTTTATTATCTCTAGAAACACATATGCAGATGTCCTAATTACATATTTAACATGACTGATTCACTGATGAAGGTTAACATTTGATATGAGCTTCTGTTATTAACTGTTCTTCTAGGGTCTAATACTCTTCTCAGTTAGCTGAATGATTTTTGAGGCCGACAGAAATATCAATATTTTAGTGTTTAAAAAACTAATGAGACTTTGTTACTGATATTTTTTTTACATTAATATGACATAAAAACATGTTCGGTTATTTCAGAGTTGTGACCAAGTAAGGTATTACAGTTATATATTGTACACTAAAAGGAATAAATTTGTCAGTGCTCTCTGTTTTAGATAATCTCCAAATTATTGGCAAGTCTGTATAGAAAATTCCTGTTACTTATCCACCAACACTTACATCGATACCAATATATCTGTGATAAGCTAATAGCAGTCGATAAAATTGGCCTATAATAATGTAAACATGTATTTCAGAATCAGAAACACTTTTAATGGCCAGGTATGTGTACACATACGAGGAATTTGACTCCGGTGTTGTATTGTTCTCAATGTACATCCACAGAACAACAAGCTAGACACAAACCACAGTGTACAGTACACACACATACACACACACACAACCATAAAGAAAACAACATTTGTAGACGGCAAGATGTATGAAAAACATATCAAGAACTGCAATCAGGATAAATTGGTGTTTGGTTACGAAAAGACTGCCAAAAGTGAACAATGTAAAAGCGGCATATAACCCCAAAATATGAATTCAGCAGAGAAAGAAAGCATGTGTGCATACTGACAATCTTTCCTTCTTACCGGGCCATGTTGCACCTCCTTGCAGCAGGTTCTCCTTCCTCACCGCTGTAGCATGAGATGTTCTGGGTTGACATCTGGACACAGGCAGTGTTTGACTGCAGAGAGCATTTGAATCAGCATCACTGTGGCTCCTGCTGTACAATCCCACGTTTCTATTTCCAGGTGGAACAGTGTACTTCAGTGGGTAGCGCACTCTACGAGCACTACAGAGGAGGAGGGTTCGAGTCCCACCCATCGTGGAGACAAAGGGACTAAGACAACTGAAAAGGCGCTTTGGATAAACGTTCCCACCAAATGGCTGATACATCCCAGAGCAGTTCATACATCCAGCCAGCAGCAGCCTGTGTAGTGTCACCTCCACACCACCACAACACACAGCCCTCACACAGACTGCCATACTGGGTTTAGGTTTGGAGGGCGGATTTTTACCACTGCAGTAGCACGGAGATCATAACACATACAACAGCAGGTGGATAAAAGGAAGGCAAGACGTTGCCTCCATAAGAAATGACAGATGAAATTGTGTTTAATCCTTGGGTCATGTCATTGGTGGCCTCTCAGTGCCCTCGAGGTTACTGAGACAGTCCAGATCCGCAGGTACAACACGAATGAAAATATTATAACCACTTAACACTACACAAATACTGGTTAACGTAGCCTCAAATAACTTACAGCTCGGCTAATATTACTTACTAACTTTCTGTGCATGTTATGCTAGTTAACTTAGCATCGGGGGCAGCTTGAGCTCTCAGTAAATTTACGTTTAAAATTCG
This sequence comes from Micropterus salmoides, assembly GCF_014851395.1. Taxonomy (NCBI): domain Eukaryota; kingdom Metazoa; phylum Chordata; class Actinopteri; order Centrarchiformes; family Centrarchidae; genus Micropterus; species Micropterus salmoides. The sequence continues at coordinate 21,665,849 of NW_024040152.1, forward strand.
CAGTGACAGTAAACAAAGTCACAAGTAACACAAGTCAGTTACCTACCGCTAACTACAGACTTTTCCGAATCAACACATTATGCTCTGTTTAAGTCCGAAAACTACACAGGTGTCCGGGTTAGCATGAAGGAACTAGCAAACAGGAGGAGGACAGGGGCAAGAGCGCTGCGCCGGACCATGATGCACCGCGGCCACAAGGGCCAAAGATCGTCTCCAGGAAAGTAAATCACTCGGACCGCAAAATGAAAATTTGAGCTTAATTTAAGAAAGTCTCTAGCATTTTATTTAATGTATTCCTGTAGCGGTTCAATAACATTTTTCTCCCATGGAAAGTCCTTTAGAAATCAGCAAACAGATTACTATAAACTAAAGACAACAAATAAAATCCTGATTTAAAAAGCCTAATTGTGCCTCTAATAATAGGCCACAATTCACTGCAAGCAGCATTTCAATCTGACGTTGTTCTTCTTTATTTCCTTTTAGTTTATTTGAATTTGATGTTAACCGAGTAGGCTATAGGCTTAATTCCTTTTATTGATGTGTACTGGTGTAGCCTAGTATTGTGTAGGCTATTTGGATACACAATGGTATATATCCAAAGGGCTGTGTGTGTTGTGTTTTTGGAAAGCACTTTGGGTCAACTCTTGTTGTTTTTAAATGTTCCATACAGGCTAAATAAAGGGACTTGACTTGAGTCTGTGGATGTTATTAACAATAGGCTATTTCGGGCTTTTGTGGCACCCGGAACAAACCGTGATAGGATGCGTATTGATGTGGACTTGATGCTGTGGCTTGGCTAGGACACCGGGTTGGTGGAAACGGTGTAGGCGCAGCCGCGGAGGTGTTGTCAGCATCAGCATCTGTCCGCTGGATGCAGATAACCGGAAGGATGCTGATGCAGCGAGGAAGCGTGGGGATTTTATTGTGTTGACGCTGTCTCCGATTATAAACAGTTCCGTCGTCAAACCAGACCACGTCCATTTTTTATTTTATTCTTTCGCTGTTGTTTTTCTGTATCAGTAGCTGCCATGTTCCCATCGTGTTACACCAAACCCACGGACAGCGGCGGTAAAAGGAGCTCCATGGCTAAGTTGCTGCTCGGGGTTTTTGTGGTTTATTTGTTCCACACCGTCTGGCTGCTGTACGGCTTCCTCAACACTAAACCCTGTGATGGAGGCTCAGGGGAGCTCTGCATCACATCCTACCTGGCGGCGAGACCCAGACTACAGGTTAGCACAGGCCTTGTATCTTGATTCCTCACCCCTCATGGCAGATCAACAAATCTGGGACATCGAAACTCAGTTTCTGTGAGATCCAGCACAAGCCACCCCTTCATGGGCCTGATAATTTAGTTTGGGAGTAACTAAACCGAGTGCACCTTTTCATTTTAATGGAGATACTGCTCAGTATAATCCCCTGGCATGTGTTGTGTGCATGACAGTCAGTCAAGTAAAATAATGAGTTTTTTCAGATGAAAAGAGTTTAGAGCTCATTTATTTACATATAAAGAGATAGGTTAGTGTTTGTGTGCCTGAACAGTTAAATGTTCTGGTGATTTATTGGTCTGAACATGACCATGAATGAATGATGAATCATTTCTGAGATTTCATAATGTAGGTCTACTGTAGTCATGGTTTCCCTTTCATTTCTGCTGTTGCATTCAATTTGGAATTGGACTCAAAGCTTTTCTAAAAATGGAAAAGGCTGCATTGAATCTCTTCTTTTCTTCTTCTTTTTCCCCAGATGAGTGTCTTCACCTGCCTCCTGCCAGACAACAGCCAACTCAACCTTGCTGTAAAAATAGACCCGTTTGACCCACATTCTACATTTGAGAGGTGAGTTTTCACTTGTTGATACAGCTGGTAATCATGCACATTTTAATTAAGACTTCTTCCTCATTGCCAAGAGAAATCTTCATGGCATGAAATGTTGTTTTACATACCGGTAGCAGGTTGTTATATGGAAAATAAGTCATACATGTTTGTTAAATGTTTATTGAAAAGGAATTGTACATTACCAGACAACTGGTTGTTTTAACTTACTGTCTCTCTGTCTTTTGTCATTTATACATTACTGTCTCTCTCCTATATATAGAAAGGTGAATGTTTCTCTGCCACAGGAGACTCGAGCTAATGGCACTCTGTATGCAATCGTGTATGTTCACAAAGCCGGTGTTTCACCTCTGGAGGACCGCAGAGAAGTCCACCACGCAGCTCAGCTCACTACCTACATCCCTCCCACTCACACCGAGGGGCAGAGAGACACGCAGAAGGTGAAATGTAATTCAGTATCTGTCAGGGCCCACCGATCATATTTCAGCCACTGTTGCAGCAGATTTAGACATGTGGCCTTTGCTGCAAATGAGTTATTTTTGTGGCTCCATCAGAGGCTGAGTCCCAGATCAGAGAATCCTGTATCCCACTGGAGACCTCACCTGTCAATCACTATGATGTCAGAGGACTTCACCTTCAACAAGGCGGGGCTTCCTAGTGATGTGCGGCGCTACATGAGAGTGTAAGTTAGTCACATGAAGCTTTGGAGGTCACACAGCCCGGTGATCTATCAGAGTGCTGCTGACTCCTGCTTTATTGCTGCTTTTCTCTGCAGTACACTCAAGTTCTGGAGTGGGTGGACAGCGAACATACACAGACATTTTTTTCTGCTCTTTTTGAATACAGTTTACTAAAAATAGGAAATGTGTAAGTGGTTTTCTTAAGTAATATGAAAATATATAAAATGATGATACATGATATATGATATATAACATCAGCAAAAACATCTACAGTCACCAATCTGTGCAATATTAATTTCTCAAGGAAAGTTTTCAGCCAGAGATCTTCTTAAGGCATCTATACTATTTGTATACCCTTATCAGTGTTTAGGCAAATCTAGATCTTAAAGTAATATTTGTTTAGCTCCCTGCAGCTCCACAAGGTGTAAATAATGAATCTGCCCTGAGCCATTGTGTGTGTTAAAATGAAACTGTCGTCCTGTCTCTCCTTGTAGCTCTCAGGATGGCCGACAGATGGTCTACCTCCCTCTGCTGCTGGTTAATGAGCTCAGCTTCAGAGTCAGAGACCTCATGGTAGGACAATTTTACTCACTTTGTAAAAGCTAAGTCTAATAAATTCTGGGCTTTGAGTGAAATGACCAGCATGGCTGTACATGTGTCTGTCCACATATTCACAGGAGATCAGCAGCAGCACCGTTCAGCTCCCTCTGACTGTATCCTATGAGGGGATCTCTTTAAGGGGATTTCGGTTCTGGGTGCATCTGCAGGACGTGGTTTACTCCCTGCGACAGTTTGGTGAGCTAATGAGATGAGAACAGATATGTAATGATTTAAAGAGTTATGCTTTTTTAAAGGTATTAAATGGGTTCTCCTGCAGGATGTGGTGTCTACTCTGCAATATTATGGTGTATTAAGAAGTCTTTTGTAATAGTTCTGAGGTCAAATGAAAACTTTGTTTTTATTGTTGTAGAACCTCAATATGTTAGACCTAAATAACTAGCATGCAAATCAGCCTTTTACTTTTTATATCACATAGTCAAGAGATCAAACTAAACTAAGTCCTTTGATTGCATCTTTTGTCATAATGCAAGAACTTAAGGACTCAAAGCAGACTCGGAACAGTTTGAAGGGGTAACAAAGGGTTTTATTGAAAAGTGCAACGGAAGACTGGGTGGTAGGTTCCAACAGGGCAGAATGGAGAACACGGAGGAGGGGAGTTTGTCCAGGCAAGATGTGAGCAGAGTTCCCGGAGGTAGTGTGATCCACATGTGGTTAACTGATAATCTGGCAAAGAATGTGAGGAGGACTGGGGTTGAAATACTGCAGGAGCTTGATTAGTGGAATGAGGACCAGGTGCGCCGCTGGAGCCAGAGAGTGTAGCCACGCCCAGACAAACACAGACAGGGAGGACAGACAGAAAACACAGGGAAGGGGGGGAACGAAAGAACACAAGGTAGTGGGGAGATTCTGCAGTACCACAACATCTTTGTGTTTATCCAGGTTTCACAGAAGAGAACGTAGATGAGATTAAAGAAATTTTGGTGGGCTCCAACCTCTACCTGCTAGTGTTGACTGCTCTCATCACAGCTCTGCAAGTAAGATTATACACACCACAGAAAATACCGTACATATTAGAATCCACCAGATTCATAGTCTTATGAATTGTGAAATATTTTAACAATCCCATTCTCTGTATGTAGCACAGTGTGTCAGGCATAATGCAAGCATTGTAAAATTGAAAGTATGTTTTTTTCTCTCTCTCCACGTCTATCGTTTTCTACAGCTCATCTGTGAATTCTTGGCTCTTAAAAATGACATCAGCTCATGGAGAAAAAAGAAGACCATGGTGGGAATGTCCAGAAAGTCGGGTAAGAAAATCATCACATTATACAAGCGTGGCGTTTTAAACTAGTTTGCAGTACTAAAGGTTTTTTTGCACAGGGCTTACCAGCAATCATGAACAACATTTAATTATAGTTTTTCTGTAAATAATAAGACAGTACGGCCGTGCCTTGAAAACAGTTAGGGCCCAACTGTTCCTTCTGTCTCTCCCCTCTCTCTTTGTAGTACTGTGGCGTAGTCTGAGTACTTTGCTGATTTTCCTCCATCTGCTAGAGGAGACCAGTCTACTGGTGCTGCTTCCTGTTGGACTGGGAGCATGTGTAGAGGTATTTAGTATAATTACTCTCCTCTGACAGAAAGTCTCAAATATCAAAACTAAAAACACAAAACCATATCTGTCATCCCGTCAGGTATGGAAGGTGTTTAAAGTGTTTAACATCCAGTGGCAGTGGAAGAGCTCTAAGCTCCATGTAAGTACAGCGCCATTAAGCCACAGCAGTTTTAACATGTGATATAATTTGATTCTATAATATGTTTTTCTAACTTATGACAGCCTCCCCTCTTGCTGTGTAGGTAAATAAGCTGGATGAAGAAGAAAGGAAGACCGTGGAGTTTGATACACAGGTATCAGGAAAGTTCTATCTTGTTTGAATTTATATTCTGCCACTGGCTTGCCTTCATTTTAATATTTTGTCTGTGGGTCTGTGTGTCAGGCGTCCAGATACTTGTCCTACTTGGTCTATCCGCTGTGTATCAGTGGAACTATTTTCTCACTGGCCTACTTTCGCCAAAAGAGGTGAGCTCACCACTGCTTTCAATTCAGTTGTCTGCTCTGTCACGAATAGTTCAAATAACGTCTCATTACACTGCTGATAAATGTCACACACTCTTTTGCCCAGTCAACTTGTAACATTTCAATACAAACTCTTTCCTGGTGACATTGTAGTTCCTTTCCATGCATTGTACTGAAGTGTTTTAAGCAGTCAGATTCCATCAGATCAGAATGTTTCTTGAATAAAAGTAAGATTTTGTTTTTGGCTGTCACTATATACACTTGGCAGCAACTACACGTATATTACAAAGCTAGATACTAAATATGCACTTCTGATTATTAGATCAACATTAAAACTGTGTTATGTTGACAGTTACTACTCCTGGTTGATCAACAGCCTGGTGACTGGTGAGTTCACTTACATCCATTTGTACGAGTGAAACAAGCTCATCTGTACAATTCATCATTTAATTTATTAGGCTTTTCTTGAAATGATGCCTCAACTTTAATATTGACCCGTAGTGTGCTGTGTGTATTGACACTTTAACTGTTGTCCTCTCAGGAGTGTATGCCTTCGGCTTCCTGTCCATGGCCCCGCAGCTCTTCATTAACCACAAGGTCTGTCCTGCAACTTCACAAGAGGCATCAAAACCAATAACAAGTGTATTAATTAACTAGAGTGCTGAGTGAAATTAAATCATTTAAATACTGATATACTATGTGAACTGTCCTCTGCTGTCTGTGACACTCCCTCTTTGTGTTTCTCCACCCGCCCTCTCTGGATCAGTTAAAGTCTGTGAGCCACCTGCAGGGGACAGTGTTGATGTACAGAGTGAGTGTGACCATCTCTCCGGCTGAGACTTTGTACAACCAAGAGCAGATTAGCTTTGTGCTTTGGTTCTCAAACTTTGTCAAATCTTTGTATGAAAATGCTTCTACTTTGACTGTTGTTAATCCTCCTCTATTTTACAGTGAATTCATTGTTTTACTGTTGTCATATAACAGTTGGAAAACCTTTTTTAATTCCACTGGAATTGACTGCAAAAGCTGGCTAGAGTCTCTAGCTAGCTTTTGCCAGTCAATGAGTTAATTTCCTATTTTCTCCGTCCCCTCTCTCCACCAGGGAGTGAACACACTGATCTCAGATCTGTGCTCCTGTGCCTCCTTTTTCTCCTCTTCTGGATACTTCTCCTCCTCTCATCAACTTTCCTGCTTCAGAGATGAGCTCCTCTTCATCCTCTACCTCTACCAGCGAAGGTAGGACACTCAATGTTAACATACACTTTTACACAGAACATGTAAATACCATGGGACTCTGGTACCTGATAGTGTTTTCAGTCCCTCCACTTGTGTTGTTTTCTATTCACCGTCCACCTGAATGTCTGGATTTGTCTGGTTTAAAGTTGCTGAAATACCAACAACTGATTCTGATACAGTCCTACTTTTATCTCATATCTCCACCAGGCGTTACGCCCCCAAGGCCAGAAGGCGAGAGTCTGGGACCCACAGCAAGAAACTAAAGACTCAATGAGGAGAAGGCAAATTCTCCTCCTTCCTTTTTTCGGAAAGTGAATGCACAAACACACTAAAAGTCATCTTTGAAACAACACTGACGATGTGAAAGGGAGACTCAGGCAGGACACTCGGCCATGTGTGCCGCACAGCAGCTTCCAAATGATCCAAGATGAGCTGTTCTGCTTCTGGCTCTTCACTGCTCTACACTCCTGATGCTGCTGCTTTTTGTTTGGCATCAATGAATCTTCCCCTTTACTGCTACAGTGATTGAGCTCATCCATGTACAGACACTTTCGGCTGCACGTCACGCCGGCTACCTTTTAAGAAGAATATCGACAGCATCATATCAGCCACGTCGTAATGTGCATTTGCTTGATTCTGCTCGCAAACATAAGGGGGGGGGGGTGATGTATAAAGATATGGCTCATAAGCTTGAACCCTTTAAAATGTACTTTCAGAAAAAACATTTTAAGGATTTTTTGTACAGATTTATACACATACAGTATATTCTGTACTGTATGCTTGTTCCAGCATTTCTCTGAAGCTGGAACGCTCCCTAATAAAGGCATAAAATGCCCAATAAACAAGAAAAATAAGCATTTCAGTGAAGCTATATGAAACTTTATGTAACTAAAATATTACCAGAGACAACATCATTTTTACAGTTGCACCATTAGATTCACTGAAAAATAGTCTGGGAATTTAACATAATGTCCCGTGGTCTGAACATTGCATGGCTTTGCAACACAAGTGTGTGATGACAGAAACACAGGTGGGTCCTGCAGGGTTGTAGATAAGCAAGATGGCTGTGACGGGCGATGTAAACAAAGGGAAAGAGCACCCAGATTCAAGCCCTGGTCTACAGGGTACCAAAACATGCAACTTTACCTCAACGCCAAAGAGCCAGGCTCGTCAGTATGACAGTAAGAGTCATACTCAACTCTAGTGATGGTACTTACACTGTTCATCCATCTCTGGGGTCCCTCACACACAGGGGTTCACCTCATATATTTCCCACACTGGGCACGTCTCCGATGGCCTCACGGCAAGCCGCCCCACTTCTGACACCATGGGCCTTTCCGAAACAAGACCTTCACCACTTCCACTCCGTCACAGAGTGTACTCTGGTTCAACTTTCGGATGAACTTTCCTCTCCCTAGCGGAAATTGGATCTGACATTCACTCTCTACAATCACTACAATTTGAGAATTGATGTTGAGGAAAAGTGTTTTGCAACAACGAAACTGAAACCATTTGTCATTTATTTTATGATTGTTTATGTACCAATTTGTTTTGGTTAGATTTAGAATATTGCTTTTAGATGTTGACTGGTTCAGCTATAAATTTATGAAAAATACCTATTTATACATATATTATTTTGTGACAAGATTGGTTGTAAAACACCATATCGAACCTCTTTATATTATATGGAAAATATTACATGAACAAATGCAAATGGTCTAAAAAGAAACCACAAATACAATTTCAAAATAAAAATCAAACAATATATTCAAATGGTAAATTAAAACAGTTAAAATGTGTAAAGATGTAACTATGTTTCTTAAATGCTTTTGTTGCTTGTTAGGTGATCCCCCTACGTATCTAGTTGTGTCGTGTTCTATTATTCTTTCTGTGCATACTCAAATCTTCCTGAAGGGGAGGGCAGTGTGATGGAGTACCATCACTACTGTTGACTATGCGTTCTTCAGTGTTGCGGTCAAGTTGCATGTTTGGTACCCTGTAGACCCAGGTTTGAATCTGGGTGGGTAACTCTCTCCTTCGTTACATAGCACCAGACAGCAATGAGAAGTTGTTGCTCTTGATCCACCTGTTGTGTAGATTTAATGTTAGTCTTGTATATCTAAAATGTCAGTAGATAGTATTTTTTGTCATCCTTAATGTTCACCCTCATGTTTTACATACTGAGCTATCTCCACTGTCAATGTACTGTACTCCACTGCTAATTACTGTGTAATTATTTGACTGACTTCCAATGTTAACATTTAAATAGACAGTACTATTTTGCCAGCAAGTGGTCAGCTTACTGCAAATATCCTGATGGCCTGTGTCTATGATCTATCCCTGCAATGCATTTTGACTTACAGCATACAGTATAGCTGTTCATTTGAAGTATCAGTCTGTTCCCTTTCACTCTGCACACACAAATGCATCAGTTAGTATGAAAAACATTTATCTACGGAAGGCATAAACATGAAACTGTGAATGAACTTTCCAAATCTTATCAAGCCGTTTATTGTGCTTGTATTACATTGACCTCTGCACTAATTTCTGCTTCTTTGCTGAGTGAACTGCTTGAGCTAGAGAATAATTTACAAACTTAAAATGTTTAATTTTAAATTATTTAATTTTTTATTGTTTTGGCAATGCACCCTGCTTGTTGCATTTTTTAATGATATGGAATAGAAATAAAATTGTAACTGGCTTTAAGGTTTATGCAAATGGGATTTAAGGATTTATATATGTGCCAGTGTGTCTATCAGCATGTGCAATCGAGAGACAAATCATCACAGACACAACAAACTGGTAATTATGGCTTGACTGGTTTCTGTCCTGGAAGTTTCATACTTTGCTCACATGCTGTGTGTTTGTGTGTGTGTATGTTTTGTTGTTTTAGCCTTCTACTTAAGGACTCAATATCCTCACTGTGTGATATAAAGGTTCGGGTTTGGTGTCAGGAAATAAATGTCCATTGACAGAAGATCCAGTGGCAAAGAACTTACATTGTACCAAGCCATTTAATTCACTGGGAATGGTGTTTCCCTGATATGACTCAAATCTGTAGCTTTTCTCAATTAATCCTGCAGGCAAACTCTTCAGTTGCATTTTTAAATGGATTTTTTAAGCATTAGGCTACGTGCCAATATCACATTGTCATAATATATTACAAGTAGCCCTAAATAAAATATGTGCTAGTAACCACATTTAATTATTGGTCTCCAAACAGGTGGATTTTGGGCCCTTAGGCAAACCCAGGCACTTTTATGCTTATAAAGCACCACATGACCCAGCCACCAATAGTATGCAAAAAACATCTGTACCAGTATGTGTTCAGTATCAAACAGGTCAAACTAAATTTTAGTAAGTAGAGGAAATAAAATGATGACTATAATTAAATAAAACTGAGTGTATCTCATCAGTAAGTTATCCCTGCTGCAAAATGTTGCCTAACCCAAGCAATTCACACAGGAGAGAGAGAGAGGATCATTTACATTTACTCATTTAGCTGACGCTTTTATTCAAAGTGACTTACAATTGCTATATATGTCAGAGGTTGCACACCTCTGGAGCAACTAGGGGTTAAGTGCCTTGCTGTGGACATATGGGTGCGGGGGATGCGTCACAGTGGGAATCAAACCTAGGTCTCTTATCCACTGCTCCACTTGAACAGGATTAGTCATCTATAAGCTTGTCTGATGACCTTAGATTGAATGCACCTTTTAGTCAGCAGCCATTTACCACATGACCGGTATGTATTTCTTCTGCTGTTCTCAGGTTTCTTGCAAAATACATTTAGATCTCAATGAGACTACCTGATTAAACAGGGCTTTAACAGATTTTGGCCTCCCTATTCAGCACTGCCACCATGTGGACACACAAAGAGGTTGTTAAACAGTGGAAGCAAATCCTCCAAGGGCAATGTAGTTTGCCATTGAGAGCCTGAACAGATTATTGATATCTGTAACACAGGTTACAGTCAGAGATACATAACACCTGGAAATCTGTCTGTCTGTATTTTAGCTGTCTGTTCAGTGGTTGCTCCTCATCTAAACTTAGAGGGCTGTGACTAGGTGCGCCCTGCATGCGTAATAACATCTGCTGATCCTTCAGATTGGTAGATTTTGTTTTGTACCCATAAAACCTTTATCCCATAGAAATGTGCTCTGCTATATGTGATATTTTTGTGTATTTCTAGATTTAGTTTTTAGCATTTTTTCCCCAGTAAAATATTTATAAAAAGGAAGGAACGCATGTGACACACAATATCTATATTCACGCATGAATAGAACAACATTATAAATGATTGTTGCCTATAGAAGAATAACTTATTTTATATGCCAGATACTGATGACTGCAAAATATTGCTTAGCTGATTATAAAATCACTAATAATAGTTCCAACAGGAGTCTGGAGATTTTATTTATTAATTTCATTGTTAACCTGCTTTGATTTTGTTTGGGTCTGTTTTAATAGTAATAATTGGACCCTAAAGCCAGCGATTAAAAAAATCCCATCCCAGCTCATTTCCCCTGTTTTCACCCTACAACCTGTAATGGATTTAAACTGAGACATGCGATTACCCCAAACTCTATAAAAAACAAGACATGCCTAGGATAAAAGTTCAAAACACAGGATACAACCTGCAAGTAGGATTTGAGCAGAACAAGATATCATATATTGTTGGTTGCCACTGAGAGCCTGAACTAAACGGATTTTTAGGCTGTGATTCATTTGAATTGTATTATTCAGCTTTTATTCCATATGCTCTCCACTGCGCTACTTTGGAGTTATGGGGACACATTGGTATGTTTTGCATTTGAGAAGGACAGTTGTGTTGGACACCGAAATATTGTGTATATTTTATTAAATCTAATTATTTTGTATAGGCCTAGGCATTTCGGATTTTCATTAGCTCCTTTCTCTCTCTCTCTTCCGGGTTTTCTGCAACCACGGTGCATCCTGAATGTATGATGGTTTTACACTCCAAACGTGACGTCCTGAATTTATTGCTCTCTTTTATATCAGATGTGACAAAGGAACGCTGAGATTCAAAATGTGACATCACTTCCCCACATAACTTAAACACAGAATGTCAAAAAAAAGCTTCTTGTGAATGAGTTCATTAAGACAGCTGAATAGATATTGCACTTGATTTCAGTGGATATATTTAACCCTCAGATATGGGATCAGCAATAGCTAAACACCTAGAGGAAGAGAACCAGCGAAATAGAGATTTTCAGATAAGAAAAAATGACTATGTTTGACACTCATGTGGCTACATGATAGAGAAGCTGGGAGAGGGACGTTTTGGGAAAGCGGCCCAGTGCCGAAAACTGCACCTGGACGAGGAGAAGGTGGTCATTAAGACCAACATATTCCGGTATGGTAGACATGAGCTGGCCATGCTTAAAAAACTCGATGAGCTTGACCAAGACAAGACCAACCTGATCAGGTTAAACAGGCATTTTAAACATAGAGGTCACATTTGTCTGGAATTTCAACTGCTGGTTCAAGTCTGTCCGACTTCATGAAGCTGAGGCAATTCAGGCCATTGTGTTTGTTTGAGATCAGAGAAATCACACAGCAGCTGCTAGTGGCTCTGAATGTGCTCAAGAGCATTGGTCTGGCACATTCAGACATCAAGCCAGACAATTTAATGCTTGTAAATCATCAGCTGATGCCCTTCAAGGTGAAACTGATTGATTTTAGTTCAGCCACTCGTTTCCAGATTGCAGCGTGGCACCAACTGTCTGGTCATTGGTTACAGGGCCCCACAGGCCATCTTGGGCCTCCCAATGAACGATATGTGGGGGGGCTTGGTTTCACTTTCATGCACCTGGGACAGCACCTGTATCCAACAGAATCTGAATTTGAGGTCATGAGAGCCATCGTGCAGATGCAGGTTCAGCCTGATGATCACCTTCTGAAGCGTGGAAAAATGAAAAAAATATTTCACCTTTGAAAGTCGTCGTATAGTCTGAAGACATGAGATGAACACGACACAACAGCCGCAACACCCATTGCTCTACGGGTATTTTCAACCTCTTTACCAGTCTCAATGACATGGCGAAGACCCACCCAGAAGTGGAGAATTGTGTTGATCATAACACACAAGCCTTTTTAAGCCTCATCAAACAGATGCTGCAAGTGGATCCTGAAGAAAGAATCACCCCAGAGATACTTTAGGGCACCGTTTTGTCACAATGAAGCACTTTCGCAGTGGCACTAACAACCCTATTGTGACATCCGCCTGTTTGGCCATGAAAGACTGGAGCAGCCATCAGATGACTTCAAACCCACTGTAACATCCAGCGAAGTGACGACTTCGCGAATGGAATGGATCGTCCATTACTAGTTTTCAGCTGATGAAGAAACCACTTCTGGCACCGATAATCAACCCCTAACCACAGCTGCCTTACATGACTCCAACACTGCTGGGACAGATGACAGACCACCTGCCACAAATCTGGCAGCTTCACCTGCCTCTAGAAACACACACTTCGTTGAAGTCAAATGCTGGAAGAAGTGGCTCAAGAGTTTCCAGCAGTTAAGCTGCTGCACAGATGTTTCTGAATAAAGACAGTGGTTACCGCTGTTACTGCATAGAAGGCTCTTGTTTCAAACTTGATTTTTTTGTGTAGAGTTTACATTTTCTCCCTGTGTCTATGTGGGTTTACTCTGGGGTTACGGGTTTCTTCCCACGGTCCAAAGCAGTTTACATTAAATGACAGATTTAAAATTAAAAACACAGGACAGATAGACAGTTTAGCTGCAACACAGCACGAAGTCCGGGGGTTTGGACTCTGTTTGGATTTAGTTTTGTTTAATAGATTATAACCTTTGTTATAACTATCTGCCTGCATGCTAGAGTTTCTGTTAAAATAAGGGTTTCACTCTCATTGAATACAGATTTTTCAGCACTATTCTAGCACTTACATATCCTTTAAAATTCAGGAGTCCCATCCTTAGCTCTAAAATTCATACTGTACTGTGCTTGATTATTCAAATTCTAATTAAACTAGAACCCACTTTAGATGGTCTAAATGTATTTTAATATATATAGCAGTATGCCGTGCCTATATACACCTTTACATTTGTCAATGCGCTGAATTTTGTGGGAAGGCTGGTTCCAGTCGTCTCCCTCTTAAATCCTACACCTGCTAACACAATCATTGGACAACTAAAAACACTTAAAATAATTAACCTCAAATCATTTATATACCAGACACAACAGTAGTACTTTAAACCAGGAAAACAAAATTCTGACATTGTTATGTTTTTCAAATCTGTGCAACTCTTTTGAAAACAATAATAATTTAGCTCACAGATGAAAGTACTTGGCAGGAGGAGTAACACCTGGCAGGATTTTAATGAAGTGTCATTTTGTGTTCTGTATGTTTTTAAAACCAAATTAAAATGTATATGGACCCCAGCAGGCAGCCCCCACACAAACATTAAACAAACAAAAAAAAAAACTCTGTAACTCCAGATACCAGAGATTTAAATTGATGTATCTTCATCGTGGATAAGAATGTGGACGGCCTGATTTCCATTTCGTCATGATTTTATTTCATTGTTTTTTTCCTCTCCTATTTGACAAGATTTTGGGCTGATTAAGCCCAGAAGACAAAATAAAAACCAGTGTTTACTATTACGAGTTCTGTACAATTCACCAGTGATACACACCAGTATAGCTTACAATATACCAACATGAGCAGATTTACGCAACAACAAGGAGATAAAATAGACTGTGGGGTTTTTTGTGTTTGTTTTTTTTTTTTTTTACATTTTTATCCCTATAAAACCCAGAAGTGTGAAATTGTTGTTGCTGGCTAAACATGGAAATCCCATCTGGGTGAAATAGGGTTAAAAAAGTTAATTTTTTTGGTGCTGTGCAAATATGCTCTTCTCCATACCAGTATATCATGCTATACCAGTACAGTCACCAGTATACAGTATTTCATATAGCAGTATGTCATACTCCATGTGGGGTCAGTATTAACAAAGACACGCGTGATCTGCTGTATTTTCAGTTCAGTGTTTTGTGTCTGCAAGACAAGTACCAGTCATGTGGCTCCACATTTCATGTGTGTTTGTTTCCCCGTTGTTAGTAGGGACCTAATTAAAGAGTTACACCTGACAGGAACTGGGACTCAAAGCACAAAGATTCCAGTTTTGAGGTTCGTTTGTATGTCCAGTAAAAACACTGGTGGGTGAGGGGACAATTACAGGTGTGACACCAGTCTCATATGAGGAACAACTGAATAATATTGGGACTGTAAATGAGGAAAAAACATGGAGACGCTGTCCCCACAGAAATAGGTTATAAATCAAGCTCAGTGACCAGTCTGAGACATGACGTCCTCCTTGTCCTCCTTGACATATAGGAAGTATCCAGTCACTCAGACTGGATCCTCAAAATTCACTTTGTTTTTTTTCCTTTTTCCATTTTTGCTCATCAGAGTCAATGCTGGGATAGAATATCAGTTTAGAGGAAGAAGACTGTGAAAACAACACAAAAAAACATGGAGCCAGCCGATAAAAAAAGAGTAAACTAAACTGAGTGCGAGGAGGGAGTTTCCTGTCTGCGCCGTTTACCCAAACAGATTTGGATTCTTCACATTTGGAGTCTTTAAAACCTGCACAGAGACGAGCTGAGGAAGACATCAGGAAGGAGAGGAACAGTTAGGACAAAAGCAAAGAAAAGTGAGTGAAACACAGATGAAAGAGTAGGATAGTGTGTTCTTTGTTTAGACAGTAGACAGACGCTAGACTGTACTCAAGTTCTAATATCTTTTTCCCGTCTCTCCCTCCGTCTCCTCCTCTGCAATTTCTGTGTCTATAAATAAAACCTGGTGAGACGGAGGGAAGCCGGAAATGGATGGAAGAGAGAAACGGGAGGAGCAATTGAAGGTAGGAGGCTGTTTCTCCAAACCAAACTGAGACTGTGAATATCTTTGTCGAAGCATCCACTGAAAGCATTGCAACTGGAAACATCTGGTTTGATCTGCCCATTCAAACAAAGCCATGGTTACGTGGAGGTATTTCAGCTGAGGAGAAAGTTCACATCCAGGGGTCAAAACACATGAAATCAACAAATGCACTGACAAGTCCATTCCCACAGGGGGCAATTCATGCAGATATATCGCAGATCAAATGCAGTCCCATCAGGTTCTAAAGGCTTTGCTTGAGAGTTTTATTCCACTAAGAATAATCCACCAGATATTAGCGGTTCCAGACCAAATTGCGCCCATGACAGTGTTTGTCAGGTTTTTAAACCTGGGACCCCAGGAATCAGGCTCATCTCAGGTCCAGACCCCCAGGCGCACACAGTCACCCCTCTTCCTCCTCACTTTTCCTCCTCTCATCATTACTTGAAGCTGCCAAGTCCCTGATTCAGGAAGTGTTTCTGCTCTGTTCTTGTGTTAAGAAAGTCACAGTGGTGGAGAGTTTAATCCCAGATGATCTGATGATCTGACGACCTCAGCTTACACAGGGTCCAACATCTATTGATTCTTCACGGACTGTCAAATTATCAGAGCCATTGTTGATGTAAAGCAGTCAGCTCCAGGAGCTCTCCCATATCGTGATTGACGTCATTAATCCAGTAGTCTTTAGATCCCCGCTGCTCGGCTGACACGGGGCTAGTGTGGGCGGGAGTGGGCCATCATCTTGAGCCGTGACTGGTCGATGACATCCAGCAAGTTCTTGGCGTCAACTGCAAGAGCGTGAGCCGCTGTCAACATCTGCTTCTTATAATCCTGCTGGAGACTGGGACAGAGCAAAAACACAACACACATACATTACACAGATTGGTACTATTGAGTGAGATAAATAGTACAATATTAAAGCAACTATTCATACAATTTGTAAAAAAATGTTGGTTACAGTAACATTTTTCAGACACGGACTAAATTTCTTAGTCTTTAACCGAATGTATTAAGTGTCCTTAAATGTAAGAATGACTGACCACTAAATACAAGAAACTGTAATAAAATTGAGTGAAGAAGGCAGATGCCTCTTACATGGAAATTTCACAATGTCTTCCAACTTAAAGGAACTGAAATTAGATTCTTTATACATCGTAAAGTTAATATTTGAACCTACCTGGTCATCACATATTGTTGGGCTAACTTCATCTTCCCAATCAGCTCTGCCAAGTCAGAGTTTAAAAGTTTTTGTGCCATCTCTATCTGTTGAAGAAAACCAGAGCATTAAATATCAATCTGATACAAACCAACTCTACTGCAAATGTGGGACCTCTGATTTCAAATCAACATTTAATAGTATTAAGAATATGTGAGTAAAAGTCCACACTATTCAAGAAAGACGAGTGTGTGAGTATATGTTTGTGGTCAGTGAGTGTGTGTTGTTACCTCTCTGTGTGTACTGGCTGGAAGCTGTGGTAGAGTCTCATCCACTGTGGCCAATAACGTCCTCAGTGCCAGACCCACATCCTGAAACACACAGACAAAGAACATGAGGCTCAGAATAGTTTCAAAATTATACAAAACAGAAAGAAAATTAGGAACTAAATTTACAGTGTTTAAAACATATACTTCATGCTGTATATACATGTAGGTTTATAAAAAAAAAAAAGTAAAAGATAAACAGTGTGGGGGAATAAAGTAAAATAAAATGTTCTAACTTTAGCGAGTATTAGCCAAAAGGATTCATTAGCAGACTTCAATTCAATTAAAATCAATATCTAGCGAGGTTAAAAGGTCAGCTCTGTAGAGTCTGGTTAAGACATGAATCAGAAATTATTCATCTGGAAGTAGGAGTATTAAAATTCAGCCCTCTGTAGAGCTGCTCATTTAATTAAACAGCATGTCAGAGTGGTCAAGGCAAGATAACATAAAACTGTATAAAACAGGCCAGCGCTAATCTTTGTAATGCTTTCAAGTTATAAGGTCAAGGCTTGCTGCTCAAGAGAGAAAAAGTGAACATTCAGTGAGCCTAGAAAAAACAACGATGAGCTTAAAAGCTAAAGAAGAGAGAGATAAATTTGTGCTCCGGTTACCTTGACCATGGGAACGTATTCCTCTGGAGGAGCTGGCTGAATCTTGCTAGACATCTCGATCACAGCTTTGACCAATCCTGTCACGTTCTCGTACACCTTATCATTGGAGCGGTCCAGATTGGCGGTGGGCGGCGGGCTTATCTCTTGGGGCTGTAGCTGAACCACAGGAGCACAAAAATGAGTGATGAGCTGACTGAATAAACAAAGACCCACGGGTCAGTGTGGGGGCTGGGGCAGTGAGAATGATACACAGAGAACAAGGTGAGACAATGTCGAGGAAAAATAGGAGCCTTCTAGAATCAAAACATTTAAATAATTGTTCATGGTTCAGTGTACAAATCCTGTATAATTATAGAGATGTACATGAATCATGCCTTTGCTTAACTAAGGGCCCTCTGCACATCTGCTGGTAGAAAGTGAAATCAATTCAATTTATAAAACACTGCTTTTTTAATAGTTAAATAGATTAATAGTTTGAGATGAAGAAGAGTGCTGTAACTTTACAAAGAACAATCATTCATACGGGTCAATTAGTAGATTTATGAGTGAAAGAATAAAAAAATGAATGGAAGTAGGTTATTTAGATATATGACATGCTTTGAATGAAAAAAACCTAAATGTTGTTACATGTAGTTCTCTATTCTGGCCACTAGATGGCAGTAACATATCTTTACAACCAGATATAAACAATCATGTCAACTGAATCAAAAAACTGATACATCAGAAGTGATTTATCATAAAAATATCTTGTTCATCCCACAGTATATTTCTCATCTTAATCTACTCTCTACTAATTTAGCTTTTTAGCACTACAAAATGTAATCCTATGTACGTAACAGCATGAGTTTCTACATAGTTTAATCTCCTCTCAATCACCATCTACACACACCTCCCTGCATTGGGAAATCACACCAGTCACAGACACCCCCTGCTGTCAAATCAGTCTGAACACTTTACAGCAGCAAATGTTTTGTCTAAAAATAAATAAAAAACCTGATTCTTCTGACTGCAGGCCGAATGTGTTTGATATGTAAAATGTCAAAAGGAAGTCATCATAAAGACGAGGAAAAACTACCCCCAAAGCCCTTAAAGAGCAACAGGGAAGCGACCCCTCTTCTATGTATCAAATGTGGTTTGCACTCCATCCTCTGATCATATTCAGACGATAAAGAAAAACACCCTGGTCCCCTAGTTTTTCATTATAGCCCAGAAAACTTCATGATTAGTGCACAATTAGTTCAAAATGCTGTCTAGTTTGATTAAAGAAAAATAATTCTGAAGGATTTCCAGTGTGACAGACTGTTATATATTGTTACAACAAGAAAGCAAACACAACTATGTAGAGTTGGATGTTAGTTTGGAGGGGAAAAGACAGTAGAAAACGGAAACCTGACTGGAATCTGAACAACAAAGGGATTAAAATTGTTTATATGTTTATAGGACGACACTTTGATTTGTTGGATAGAGAAATCAAAATACAGATGGAAAAAAAAAGAAGAAAAATGAATCAGAGTGTGATCAGATAGCAGACAAGACGCACAGTAAACACACACAGACAGTGTGCTGCTTACCCGCCAGGGCTAGGGGTCAACAGTAAGGCAGAGTAGAGGAGGAGGAAGAGGAGGGGAGGGAGAGAGGGAGCAGCCAAATGGAAAAGAAGATAAAAAAGGAAAATATTAACGCTCTAAGCATTAAAAAAAACATGCAACCTGTATATTTGGTGAATGTATCTTGCCAGTTCTTGTAGGTGTTGGTTGTTATATTTTAAGTTTTCTTTTTTATTAGTATGTCTCTATGGTTAAGTGTAAGTATTTTTGTTTTGGTTTCTGTGTGTTACTGTATGTGTGTGTGTACCTTGACTCCATCGTTGTAACTGTCTCCAGTATTTAGACATGCCAGACTGCCCACTTGGCTCTGGGCCCCGGGCCGAGGGGGTTTCTTTGGGGGTGCTGCGTGCTCTGCAGGACACAACATGTAAAAGTGAAAATGATTTCCACACACACACACACACACACACACACACACACACACACACACACACACACACACACACACACACCCACCCACACCACCCACCCACACCCACACAACCACACACACCCCTTTAATGTACATCAGCAACTGATGTGGCAGTTCACACAGTGTGTACATCAGAATAGCGTTCCAGCTAAAGGTTATTTTAACTGATTAATCATTTAGTCTGAGAAAAAAGGTGACCTTATTTTAGTCTTGTTTTGTCTGTCCAACAGCCAACAACCCAAATATATTTCATTCAAAATTATATGAAACACAGAAAAGTTGCAACATTTTTGCATGATTAAACATCTGAAACAATTAGTTTATTATCAAAACATATCGCTATTTTCTCTAGATTGACTCATCTACTGTTAGTTTTCAGCTCTGCATGAGAATAAACAATTCAATGATGAAAACAGAAGGTTTTGAGTACACTGTGCTGTCTGTATTGGGCTGCTTGCAGGGTGGGCATATTCACGCTCTGAACACAGAACATACTGAACTTGATATGACTTGACATGTAAACGGGTTGGCTTGACGGCTGCAGAGTTCACAATCAGATTGGTCATATTGTGGCAACAGACTGTACACGCTGCAAGCAGACACTGACACACACAGACTGAGACTCTATCTGCTGGTAGTGGGAGATACAGAATCTGTACAAAGAGGGAGGGTGAAGCACTAAACAGAGCTATGAAATGCTGCATGCGTGAGCTACATACTTTGGGAGCTTAAGAGACAGAAAGAGAGAAATAAAACAATAGTGGTTGTGTAGCTTTAATTAAAGGCCAGTCCATTACCTGTTTTGCCAACGGGTTGGTAAATGTGCTGGTTTCCTGTCTGCACAAACAAACAACAACAAAGCATTGGATTAGCAAGTGCTCTGTCACACACATAACCAGGAGCTTCGCAGGAAATTAGAACTTCACAGGCAGAAACCACCAGCTGGTTGGTAAAAAAACGTTGGGAATCCAACTGAGTTTCCCCGTCACACGACACAGCGTCTCGATTTGTTCTTATAAAACAAAGCGAGTTCACAGTCGTCTCCACTCGAGGAGCTGTTTCTGTTTTCTGTGGTGTGTGGTCTAGTATTGTGTTACTTATGTTAACAAAAATAATCTGTCTGGCTACAAGGGGATAAAGCATTTCCTTTGTTAGTGCTACCCTTGAAAACCAGGGGAAAAAAATCCTGCAGCATGTCTTTATGATTTGATGGTTGTGAGCATAAAGTGATGCCACAAAACTCTCTAGTGGTGCCAGGCATGTTAGATATTTACTTTGTTGTATTATTACTAGAATCTTTGTTGTTTTCTTGGTGTGAAAAACAGTACAGAGGGCCTAGAAAAGCCTCTGTGCCATCAGTGTTGTGGTCTGACAACCACAAACACCCAAAAATACTACAGCATTTCTCACTCACACACGCACACACGGCAGAGATTTTCCCACCACAAACCATAGCCATTCAAATGGGAGGAGGACAAGCAGAGAGCTGAATTACAGAGACAGAAATATCACAGTGAGTGTTACAGCAACTTTCTTCTGCTGGTGTCAAGAACACAACAGACAACAACTTACAACTCTATGTTCAGCTCTTGAGATTCCAAATTTGGCATGAAGTTACACAAACGTTCTGATCAATATCATCATTTAGTTTCAGGAGAAGAAATTTAATTACAGAGAGGCTTCAAGAAAAACACGACGACCACAGTTTCTAGTGAAAAAACAACAACATTGCAGTAGGGAAAAAGTGATGAAGTTACCTTTTAATAATGAATAATATCTTTGTTAATAATGTGTGAGGTTTCGACAACATAAAACCACAGTTATTGTTTGCTAAGTGAAAATGTGCATCTGTCTCTGTGCAAATCATTTCGGAGTTACATCACAGCACGCAAATTAAAAAATGATGGGGTTAGCTCTCATAAATCACAAATCTAAAAAGCCGAGAATGATGTCCTCTTTCACAAACACTAATATTGCAGCATGATTGTACATATAGGGCAGCAGCCAATGATAATTTTCATTATCAATTTATCTGCTGATTAATTTCTCGATTAAATAGTTAATGGTTTGGTCTCTTAAACAGCAGGAGATGTTTAAAATTCCTGTTACAATGTCCTAAAAACCCAAGGTGAAGCTTCAAATTGCTTGTTTTGTCCGAAATCCAAAGATATTCAGTTTAAATGGCCCATAACTGTCAATGACAACACAGCCACCTTATTCTCCTCTCATGGTGCTTTTGACACTCTAAAGTGTGTAATTACTGATGGACAGACTTGAGCAGAGCACAGAGAACACAGTGAGTTACTGTGGGCAATACTGGGACATAGAGATAAATAACGATGGCCGCTTGTGTTCTTGTAATAGCGTTTCATTAGTAACTGGTGATGTTGTGGGAATCCACTGACCCCTCATTGCTGACCCAACCCCCCCAACAGGTCACTTCCTGTCCATGGTTCAATCCCCTCAGCTCTAATCAAAACAAACACGCACTGCAGCCAATTGCTGTGAGCCCAACCAGAATGTGGACTTCCGTCAACATTCATCTTAATCGTCCTCTCTTACAAACACAAACAGGTCAAGAAAATAACTTCCCCTTTTCTTATGCGGTGGGAGTGACAAATGGTCATGATTTTGACTGTGGAAATTAGAAAGAGACTACTGTAAGTGAAGTAGAGTTCATTTGGGAGAAATGCATCCACAGATCAACTTTCTGCGTGCATGAATAACACCAACTAACAGTGAGACGAGAACGTAACTTACCGGTGGTTGGAGTCCACCTTCTTCTCTGTCCAGACTCCCTCTAGAGCTTCTAGAGTCTGGTTTCTAAACACACACAAATAAACATAAAAAATATATCTCCATACACAGCATTTAAGTTCAAGGCTGGTTTTAAGTTTAATTTTGCTGTTAATTAGACTGGGACTGTTAAGACGTTCTGTATTTATTTAGTTATGCAAATGGTTTGTTTTTCCAATGAACACTAAGTTCATTGCTTTTCTGTCGTTGACTTTACAAGCAGTATTGGATTTTCATTCCCGAGATGTTCTCTGTTATGACTTGCTGTCAGCTCTTTATCCCATGCTGTTGTTAGACTGGTGCATTATATGTGTATACATGGTTACTAAAACTAGCAGACTTAATGATTCATTAAAGATGTACTGATCTGGCTAAGGTGAAATTCAAGTTTAATCTTAAGTCTTACAATGATCATGTGAATGAAGAAATGAATGAGTGAGTGAAGCTCACAGTGAAAAAAACTTGCATCAAACATGAGTCTCCTTGCACGAGACTTCAAATAAAAACAGGACCACACTGCACAAAGCTGCAAGATACAAAAGCGCAGGTCCTCCTACACACAAACAAACTTTTCTCAGCTTAAGCACAACTTTTGCGATTGACATTTAGCCACCCCGAAACACCCACAAACAAAGCCAAAATAAAGCCACATACAGACACCTCTAAGAAAACTAACTATCGCATCCCTCACACCCATCCTTTCCTACCAGTTTTCCAAGACAGGACTTGAAGACCAGCATTGCCAATGAGTTCATCAAAGTTGTCTGATGAACCGTTTGTGTCCGAGCTCAGGTGTTGAGTCTGCGTCGCTATCTGGTTCTGATCTTTTTGTATCTCTCTCTATACCTCTGTCTGCTCCTGTGAATGTTTTCCTGTCTGTCTGCCTGCCTGTTTCCTTGTCTGAACCAGCAGTTTCATCAAGACAAGAATTCAGATTCAACTCCGGCTTCCTGCCTCCGGCTCACTTATATCGGACTCTGACGTACGGAGAGAGGGAGGGATAGGAGGGAGGAGGGATGGAGCACACTGCCAACGAGCCATCAGTGTGCGAGCATGTCTAACCGTCTTTCCCAAACCATTCTCCCCCCCCTCTCGTCCCTCACTGAAGTGTGTTATACAAACCAGCCAGCGTACAACACACACACACACACACACACACACACACACACACACACACACACACACCTTTTCAGGAATCTTGTGTGTTGTCAGCTAGTGGTTGTGGGTCAAAGACAGACTGTTGACTGGGCTGTCAGATTCTCTAAGACTATCATTAGCCTGGAATTCAAACAGTCCACACTTGCCTACAAACTCTCTCTCAAACACACACGGAACAAACCCAAAACAGCTCCTTCAATCTGTGTTCGCAGAAATATGCATCCTATATAAAATCATCTCCCGTCTCTCCACACTGTCTTTGTAGTCAGAGGGTCTCTCCATCAGAAGAAAGTAAGTTTCTGACAGTGACAGACACTGCATTCATGTGTGTGTGTGGAAGTTGTACTGCCATAGTAAGTCAGTCATAATGAATTAACTGTTCAATAACCAGTTAGTAGTCCACTGCAACAATTAGCAGGAGAGATGGCAATGGTAGCCTGAAATAAATTCCCTAACAGAAAGTACATTCATTATTTAAAAATGACCAAAAAAAACAGTCACAAAAGGGCATTTTTCTTCATGACAGTATGTATTCAGCATACTGTACACTATGTTAAAAAGTCAAGGGAGAAACGCTATTGCTATTCAGAGCTAAAATCAAGTGTATTGAAACTCCCAATTCAATTTAAGAGTTTTTTTTTTTTTTTACAGTTTAACCAAATGTAGTTGATCTCTGTGGTCGCTAATTACCGAGTTGCTATGGCTCCAGTAGGAATTGAATGCTTCAGCTTAGGAGAAATTTGAAGCTGGTAAAAGCAGAGAAAGCAACTAGCTAAGCTAACAAGATTTAGATACTGTGCATAAAAGTGATTGACTTTGATCAAATCCAGTCGATGAAATAAAATAACTAACCCTAAGGTGATTTTAAAAACTAACTAATATTCTCAACTTTGTGGTTATTAAATTCCAAAAATGTTGTTTGTAAGAGACCGTTTCATTCATCATTAAAGGTCACCATGACAGTTGTTAATATCTTGCTCTAGTACACCTCAACAGGCTCCAAATATCATATGTTTCCCCAAAAGTATTGGTATCAGTTTGCTTCCCAAATACTGCAGCTAAGGGGGAATATCAGCATTGCTGCTTTCGCAAAACCAAATTATTTGAAAATATATATATTTTTACTTGTCCTTCATGAGAATGTGATAAATGTCAGAGAGCCCATTAACACATTTACAAAAAACACAACAACATGCATCATAGAACAAATAAATCCACACAACTGACAAGTCAAAGATGGCAAATAAACAAGAAAACTTTGCATTACAGGTGACGATAACACACTGTACCATGCACATCACACAATAAAACTGACTCTGGGGTCTAAAAATGTCATTCCCAGAATACAGAAGCAAAACCGCACTGCTAACAGAGTACAATATGTCAAATGAAATAAGTGAAATAATAAGTTAAATCTACTCTTGTATCCTTACGTCCTATTAACTGTGAGTGTATTTTCCAATGTGTGCGCTGTGTGTGTTACCAGCAGCCTTTCCTCCTCCTCCAGCCACCTCTGGTCCTCCTCCATCTGCTGTTGTTGTATCATCAGCTGTTCCTCCATTAACAGGCATTGCTGGCCTATACACTGCTGCATGTCTACTGCCCTGTCCTACACACACACACACACACACACACACAAATACAAACATGCAGCAAAAGACAAACATAGCAACAGACATACACACCAACACAGATGAAGAGAAACAAGCACACATACACAGGACAGACACATACACCAGACTGATGAGAGGCTGAACTTAGATGATGGAAACAAACTAAAAATAATGGGTGTCAATGGGCCGTTGATTTGTACCATTTCAACATTTGGATATTTAAGTAAATTTGGGGACTGGACTCATTATGCAGGTGGTACTTTTTTGTTCACAATACTTCTTCTCAGAGTGATCAGTCTCTTCAGCATGCCAGGCAACAAATGCTTTAACATACTGGCAGCATATGTGTTTCAGTTGACAGTCCTGTCTTGACTTAACCAAGTGTGCATATGTGTGTGAGCGTATGTATGTTAAACTGGTCTCCTACCTCCATCGCAGAGCCCCATAGTGCCATGTCGTGTCCATGTGGCTGAGGAAGAAGCTGTGCGTGAGAGTGTGTGTGGACGTGGTGGCGGGGGTGTGTATGCGCATGATGTGTGTCCAGCATGGCGGCCTGTGGGGGGTACAGGGCGCTGGGCACCGAGGGGAGGGTGTGAGGGCCGGGGTACCCTGCCATCTGAGCCAGGCAGGGAGGAGAGAGAGAAAGACACATTGTTAGTCTTTTATCAGTTCTCTTTTGATTACTACCCTTTAAGGTTGGGCGATATGACGGTAAAAACCGTGCAATGGTAGAGATTTGAACAGTTTCCACCGTCGGAGCTATCCCTTAGTGTCTATATATTCGGTGCAGGCTCTGTAGCATGTCAGGACTGGATTCTCACGTGATCTCACAAATCCAGTGGCCTCATGACTTAGGCAGAAGAACTGCTTACCATGTTCTCACGTGAAGTGAGAGAAATAGTTTGTGGCAGTAATGCACCTCTAAGCTGGTTTGTCAGCTTGACACAGTGACGTGGAAAAGGAGAGTTGAATTGTAAATAGAGCAGGAGGAGTTGTTTTTGTTTATATGGAAGTTTCAAATAAAAGAAAAAAATCCAATGCATTGAAGCACGGTACGGTATGGATATTTTAAACAATTTCTTAATTATAATTTACACAACAATTACTATAAACATTACATAATATAAAATTACATATATCGTGATAGAAGATTTTGGCCATATCGCCTACCCCTAAGGGGATAAGGATAAGATTACATCTTTACCTAGCAGTCGCAAAAGAGGATTTAGTCTTGTGCAGTTTGTCTGCATACCTGGTAGTGTCCAGGATGTTGGGTATTGGGGTAAAAACCTTCACTCGAGCGAGGACTGGGATAGCCTGGTCTACTTGGCTACAGATAAAGAGAGAGAGAGGGAGAGGGAGAGGGGGGGGATAAAGAGAATAAAGGATAAAAACACAGTTACAATGTATATTCATCTTTTTCCCAAACTGAAAGTTAGAAGACGGGACACCGGTTCATTCAGACAATTCAACACACAAACCCCTAGGAGCTGTTTGTGTGGCTGGGTTAGCTGTCAGTCAAAACAGGGAACACCCACTGGGCTGCAAGTCCAGCAAGCTGTTAGTTAGTGGTTACAAACATCAACACCCATGGAGTACCGGTATGAACTGTTATAGTCACGGACTAATGACCAGTAGAATCTCTGGTTAGATTTGATGCGGATGTGTATAGTCAAGTGTTACGGCTGCACGTTCACCAAAGACCTCTCTTTAAACCACTGGCCTTTTTTTATTTGGGAAAAAAAAGCATACTGCAGCTGAAAAGGTTAAAAGAAGTGTGGTGCAAAATATTTTCAACCTGCATACAAAAGGGAGTTTCTTCTGAGACTGTCTGATCCAAACCTCCGAATGAACACTGCTGGCTAAAGAAACAGAGCAGTGACTCCGCTTCTCGTCTCTATTCTATTCTTCTCTTTTCATTAGGTGGGCACCAGTAGCTAAAAACAGAAGTTCTTGGTGAACCCACAGCCTTGTTCCTTCTGTTGGTTTCTGGTGATTTGTTATGATGAAGCTGTTGAAAGTGTATGTTTCCCATCTTAGAATGACTGGAGACATTTTTCTTCATGATTTAAACTTCTCTAACACAGAGCTCATTTCGAGCACAACAGTGGTGTAACCTCTACCTTCCACAGCCTCTCATAGTAGCTTTCTCTGGACCACATCTCCGACAGCAAGACAGACACAAAGACACACAGGAAGGGGATACAGAGAGCAATGAAAGACGGGGAGGGACGGAGAGAGGGAGACAAGGAAGGAAAAAAGTAAAAGAAGAAGGACAAAGAGAAGCAGACAAGACAAAGAAACTGAGGACAAGACAAACAGGAGCTTACGAACTCTCAACAGGCAGACAGAGAGGGAAACATACAGCGTGTTGTGAACAAAATGAAATCTTGTGAGAAAATTTTACATCTGCCTCAAAACAGATTCATAGTCCTGTGGTAGTCAATCCATGTAGAGGGAGGTTTCCCTGAGAATACCCAGTTTAAAGATAGAAAAATAAACAGAGAGACAACAGACAGAAAGATTGGAAGGTGAGGTTAATGTGACAGGATAGTCACAGAAATTGGTTATAATCCGGAAACATTTGGATGAATATTTAAGAACAAACGACCACATAAATAGATATAGATCATCAAATTTCAGAGCTACGGTGCCAGGAGTTTCAGTCTAAGCTGCACTTACAGATGTGCTAATGTCCGTCATCTACTGGCAAGGTAAACAAGCTGAAGCAATTTTAACACTTGTGCCACCTGCAGGCCATTAGCATTACAACGGTTTGTGCTTTTTTTTTTTTTAGAGCTCTGTTTGGGCTCACACTAGTCGGAGAATCTGCAATCTCTTAAAAATAAATGTGCAAATCCATGGCTACAATCTACATTCATCAGGTGTTTTGCATCTGATATGTACACATGTATGGCTACACGTTAAAAAATTCTCAAGCCAAAAAGGTATTGTATTAGAAACATGAATCTTGAAAAACCTTCCAAAAAAACTGTAACTATACAGCTCAACTATATTGTGTATCTGTCATGTTTCCATTACTGATTTCTCACTTGTGCCACAAGTATCTCTGATAGTAGTAGCATTTCTTATATTCAAACGGAACTACACATCTCATGTTTTAAATACTTTCCCAGCATTGAAAGAGGTCGGGTGATGATACAGCTCAGCAGGAGGACTGAATATTCACTCCAAAAACAGGGTCACCTACCAAAACATGCTCATGTGTGGTACTACTGGCCAGCACTCAACAGTTAGGTCAAGGTGACAGAGAGCCAGCTGTGTATAAACAGGCTTAAGTAGAGACAGACCTTTGAGCTAGCTCTTTATGTATTTATAGTAACTGTCTCAATCCCAGGCTTCATACCATCTCACAAGCTTTAGTAGTAAATGCAGTAAATCAGTAAGACAGAATTCAGTACAGAATACCAGAGCGTATACCACAGCATTATATTGAATTATACTATATGTTGCAGTCGAAGCTCTTTCCTCTTGGACACGGCTGAGACCCAGAGCTGGGAGTGGAAAAGTTGTTGCATTGCATGGCAGTATTAGTTGTGGACTTTGGGTTCCACCTAGTGTAAAAATATTTTAACATTCGTTTTAAGCTTATTCCACTTCATTGAATTCCAGTGAAATTTGAAAACTGGCTGCAAGATTTAGTTTTTTTTCCAATTGTGAATATTACCTTTTCTGGCTTATCTGTGATATTCTGTATTTAAGTTCCACATCTGTCAATGAATTTAGGATATATGACAGGCATCCTAAACAGGCTAAAAATAGGGTGCAATAATCAGAGGACACATCGACACAATGCCTGCTGCAAACACATATATCTGTACTACATTCAATCATGACAGAGGTCATTCAACAGCATGTACAACATAGATCAAGCATGCCAATGGCCGAGGCATAAACATGCTAATTTACAGGCACTGGTGTTGGTAAGCATTGTATTAAAAATCACTGCACTCAGTTATAATCAGACTCAAAGATTAGAGTTTAGTCCTACATAATATTAAACCATACATCAAGAAACGTTGCAGCGTTGTTTTCTGAGGCAGTAAGTTGAATGTCATTGCTGGAAATAAACATGAATGTCATGTGCCAGAATTACTTCTTTTTTGAAAATTAAATTTTTGGTGAAAATTAGAACCACATCCGTTAATGTGTGGATGACACTGGGCTTATTTAACTTTGACTGTCATGAGGTGGACATTCAGAAAGAAAAGGGGTGCGAGTGTGAGTAAAGTCAAGGTATTGAATTCAGTGTTTTCTTATTACCATGACCGGCCACATGCAAACAACATGAGAACAAAATAAAACTAAAGTCGAAAACTTAAATTTTTTTTGTGGTTTTAGTGTCATTAGTCCGAGTCACCACTTTTACTACCAATGTTCAAAAATCACGCAGGTACAAAAGAGGCAGAAATACATCCACCATCACTAGCCTCAATAGATCAAGATTTAATTTAGTTATTTTTTGTGCAAGAGGTCTGACTGACCTTATCAGGTACCTTTTAAACCTCCTAGGACATTTATCAAAGAGGCTACACTTCTGAACATTGCAAATTTTTTTGATAAAAACAGTGCAGTTTAAAAGAACACCACCTGCCTTCAAGGGTCTGGACAGGGCTCTTTCAGAACAGGGGATGGGAAAGGGCGTGAGTGTAGTTACAGGGAGACCTGGTGTTCGACTGGATGGATGGGGGTTAATGGAAAACAGAGTGCAAGTACACGGTACTGGGAAGTTTCTTTCTGAGTGCGGAAGACTGAGGGGGGCAGGAGAGACCAGCGGGGGCCCCCCACATGACTGCCCAGGAGGGAGTTGTTGCTGGGGGTCAGAGTCCGGTTGTAGTGGGGTACTGGGATTAGTGTGGCGGCCAGGGTGAAAGCTGGGCAACAGCAGGGTATCAAGATAAGAATTTGGCTTGGGCTGGATGTTTTGGAGGGTGTGGGGACAATCATTTGATACACAGCGGGGCAGAGAGTTAAGTTTAGGACTGGATGGGGAAAGAAGAGGGGAGAAGTGCCTGGGATGGGAGTGTGAGTTGTATGACTTTGGCTGGGATGAACAGAGCAGGGGATTAAGGGGATTTGTCTTTTGGGAGCAGCTGCCATTGGACAGACTATCTGAAGTGGTGTCAGGCAAAGAACAGAAGTAAGCATGAGATTGTAGCAACAAGCTGGAATGAGCTCTTGATTCAGGATTCAATTTGGTGTTGTGCTCAGAGACTGAGTGACTGTGGTAAGTGGTGTTTTGAAGAGGTGACTGGGACGGAGGGTCAGGAGAGGAGGAAAAGTGATGGGGAAATGACGAGTAGAATGGAGGAGTGGGAAGTGGGAGGAGTGGGTGGTGAGAAGAGGTGCAAGGAGATGAAGGATGAGGGTTTCCAAGGCAGAGGGAAAGCTGTGAGGCAAAGCGCTGGTTTGGATGACAATAGTGGTGGGGAGAAGGAGCAGACAGATAATCCAGACTGAAGGTGGGCTGCAGGGAGGGACGACAGCTGGGCTGCAAACAGAAAGACAAAGGTAGAGGAGGGACAAATGGAAATAAAAAAAATATCGTACAGAGACAGAGACATGTAGGGACAGGTGAGACAGATAGGGATGAACCGAAGCACAGGCAGAAATATGCAAGACTGAAACCAAAGCCATACAGGACCTGAAGGAAATAAGATGTTTTTAAAACCTCACCGAAATAATTTTAATTCCTTTTGTTGTTAAGTGAAATTAAACAAATGCAGCAGCCACTAAATCCTGCAACAAAATTTAGATTGGGGAAAAGACAACTTTCACTAAAGTGTTATTTCAATCTTATGAACTACAGTTCAAGACATAAGGCTGTAGCTGAAACCAAAAGAAGCAGTTAACAGATGCTACACAGCAGGGGCATGGGGGCAGCCAGCAGCTGGGACAACAAGCTGCGAGGTGGGAGAGTACAAGTGGAGGTGGGTGTAGGGGGTTAATTATTCAGCAATTATTCAGTGTGGGGAGGAGGAGGAGGAACAAAATCGTTCTAATCATACATCTTGTTCCAGTTCTTGATAATTTTCAATAGCTTAATTAGCTGTGGTCAAGTGCTTTTATGTGCACATTACACAAACCCAGCAAGTGTCCTTTGCTATAATCTATGAGACTGTAATATCAACTTTAACCCACCCACACAGGATGATTTAGAGTATGTAAAAACAAGCTGCTTTTCAGACACAAAAAATAATTTATTACATATTGCGCTAAAGCTGACAGAAAGTGTGAAAATGTAACAAAGGTCACAGGGTCAGTGGTCTTTCTTGCCACTGTTTGTACAGTTTTGCCTCTGAAGAGCCTCTTCTTTTTGTGTGAGGGGATTTTTTTCCTGTAATATGGGACTTAAGTAAACACACCTGACACTTGAAAAGCCTGGATTCAAGAGCTCAAACCCATTCACCTTGATTATCACAGTGAGAAAACCCCACTTGACAACTGACTTCAGCAGCAGTTTTTATTAAGCATGTCACCAAGGTCCTGCAGAAACCTTGTTTGTTCAAACTGTCAAACTTGTACAAATACAGGAGACATTAAATAAAATGAGTTACGGGATGAATTATTTCAATGCCTTAATATTTAATGCTGGAATCATGTGTGATGCAACAACAGAAAATATGACACTAAGCATAGAGGCTGTAATCCCTAACTAAAGAGTGTATGGGACTTGCAGTGATAAGAGTGTCTCACTGCAAACAGCACAAACAGATACCCGTTATTGTTACACCTGTTGCACTCAGACAAACACACAAAAACAGACAGAGACACATATAGTGTAGTAATACCTTTGGTGGTGCGTCGTCAGACCCTCCGGAGTCCCAAGAAACTGTGACCTGTCTCCTCATCTCCATCCTGCTCCTCTCCTTCTGCTGGAGCTTCTCCTCCTCTAATATAGTGCTGTAAACAAGGGGAGAAAACAAGATGATGTAACACAAAAGGGTACTGGTGTTTTTATTTGTCTCTGCTGGACTTTTAATCCAGCACTGGAAAGTGGCAAAAAGGAATGTGACAGGTGATATTAGATTAGATAGATATTGCAGCTTTGGCAATATTGTTGCTATACATTCTTGCCAATAAAGCTAATTTGAATTTGAAATTACAAATTAAAGTATGAGATTAAACACTTAACACTTAAGTTATTATCAAATACACTATTGTGATACAGCAATTCCTGGTATGTTGTTAGGCCAGGTATAAAGTGAATGAAAGCTGAAGTCAACCAGCCAGATGAGAAACTTCCTTGTCCTTATCCTGATTTTAGAACAGGTGCTAAATGTCTGCTTAACATCTAAGCACATAGTATAATGCTACTCCCAAGCCCAACAACCACATATCCCACTTGCTATAGAGAATATGAGATACTAGGTTTTGCATTTAGTACTTTAAAATTTGAGCTCCTAATATATACATGTAGGTAAACTCATGCAAACACGTGTACCTACGCATACGTACACTCAGCAACGCTTTCCTCAACAGAGAAATCATTCGTCAGCTTAAGTGTTTTTCTACCTCCTGCTGGAAATATGATAACTCATTGGCAAACCCATAAAACACACACAAACACACATCAGAGCTGTAACACCCACACACTCAGTGCAATGCATACAGAGCATTCCTCATAATGTCTGTACGGAGCATCAAAACACAAACTACTATAGTCATAAGAAAACTAATTCCATTTTGTTATGAAATTGCTCAGCCTCTTGCTACCATTACAAGACATCCCAGAATGCTCAAGTAACTCCCCATAATATTCAGAGAGTCAATACAGTAATACAATTTAAGCCAATGTCAACAACTTGAGCTTCAGATATTTTGGAAACCAACATTTGAATCTCCCTGCTTTGCATTAGTGCTGGTCAGCAGTTACAAAGCCACATCAAGTTCAGTTTCAATTTGATGTCTTAAGAGAGACTACATTTGGTCAAAAAGTTAATGTTTCAACTTTTATCCTTCATTGTAAATTCACACCAACTACTGAAGCCATCTCTTTGCTGTGTCAGCAATGCAATAAATCACTTGGAGGCTGAGCAATGTCCCACGCCCCAAACCCAAAATTTTTTTAGGTCTAATGCAGCCAAAAATACCACACTGAATTTACCCGCTAAAATTATCCTCACTGACCTGTTCCCTGGGAAACTGCTGCTAAACCAAACGCAGATTCCCAGAGGAAGGAGCTGCGGCTGAAGAGTTGATGGTTCCACAAAACTGCAAACTGAATGAACAATCCAACACACAGTCCCACACTATTTCTACCCTCCTTTCCTCAACAGGGGTAAGAGCTATTTCTAGTACACCATTGCCCTCCTGTGCTGTTGTCTCCTGCCGTGTGTGTGTGTCCTTGCACCTGTCGAGGTCAGTCTCCTGTCAGGTCCCATCCTTCTTTTTCATCATAACACTCATTCACACACATTTGTACAACAATATTAGTACTGAAATAACAGTTTTCTATTAAGCTGTAAAAACAGATCCAATTCACTGAACAAACACTGGTTTAAATGCCTAAAAAAAGATGTATCAAATTTCATCACTTCTGGAGGGATTCATTTGCATTACAGAAGGCCGTCGTTCAATATTTGTAATTATTAACAATATGATTTTTTTTTTTTTTTTACGTGTTCCTGAATTGCTCTGTAGAGAAACCATTGGCGGGTATTAGTAGTAGAGTGTGTGTTTTATGTTTATATCATTATAAACTGTATGGACAACACTGTAATCTAATGGTTGTAAGTACTACGAGTACACTCAGCCTCACAGTGATGATAAAAAAGTCAGAAATTTATTTTGTAATATATCAGTTTTGAAGTTCTGTTTATTCTTCCAGTTTAGCTACACATTTTTAAATAACGTTTTTTAGCTCACTTTAGTTTCTTTGTCTTGATTAGACCAGTTACACAGATCCTATAAATGTGTTTCTCTCCTTTTTTAAATAATGTAATCCTTAAAAACAGGTAGTCTCATTACAATCATTATATCTTTTCCAAGATAGGCCTGTGTAAAAAAATAAACACATACTGTTTCTCTTAAATGTTGCTGTCTACAGGAACACCTTTTGTTTTTATGCTGAACAACAGATCTGATGAGTTAAACAAAGGAATACAACATTTACAAGAACACAAGTAACAAGAAGAGCCTCTAACTGCTTGTAAATGCCTTTTCTACCAGGAGCAGTGTTTTAACAACTGCATTGTAACTTTGTGTCCTTAGCCTTTTTATTTAATATCAATTTAACAGTAACTGGAAAGTCATCTAAATGTAGTAAGTCGATCATTAAACCTGCCAACCTTGCCTCACAGTTCAACAGTAAATGACATCACGTATGAATAAGTGTGATGACGATTACATCAGCACCTGGCAACATCCACACCGACTGTCTCCTCCCCGACCTACACCACATGACCACCTGGAACAACAAGGCCGGTGTAGTTTATTTACTCAGGCTGGACTGACTGCACAATCTTGGACTTTTCAGCAACGCCCCGATTTACTCTCACGTACTTCTCACCTGAGAGCTGCCCGCTACTGATGGAAAGTGAGGAGCAGGATTTAGGTCCCTGGGTTTAAGTGCACTGAGATGAAAACCGGACACCTTGGGACTAATAATTTCTCTCACTTGTACGCTAAAGCTGTTCACTGTTTATGATAAACAGAACAATGTTGTTTTTAGTGTTTAGCGTTCATCAAAATCTCACCAGTAATGCCAGAATGACTGAAGCCGATTCCTTGTCCATCCTCTCTGATTTCATGAAGGGACAACAAAAAAAGTTTTGTCACTGCTGAAAGCAACTTGAATTTTGTCTCTTACCAAGTTTGACATGAAGAAAGATTATCTATTAGTTTGTTTTTTCAAAAGGATGCACAAAATATAATTTTCAATCCTCCACAATTGTGAAATAATGGACCAATAGTTGGCGCAAATGTATGCATGTCTTCAAAAATAAAAATATCTGCATCTAAAATATGTATAAAAGATGCAACTGAAAAACTGACACACAAACATTTCATGTTTACAACTAAAGATGGCAGCAAGCAGCTACCTTGCTGACGTGATCATGAGCAAGACATTAAATTCCTCCAAACTACAGATCTCAGGCATCCTTGTTAAAGGATAAAGGATTTCTTATTTGTGTAACCACGGCCACACTGTAACAAGGAAACACTGAGTGGCAAAACTTTAATTTTGGAAGATCCCCACTTTATTTGTCTAATTAAAATAGATGAAAGCTCATTTAAGCTTCAGCTGAACTTCAGAAAGCATTTTACCTATGCTTTAAGTAGGACATGCAAAGAAACAGATTTCTTCCACAGGATAAGTGGAGGACACGCAAATAAGCCACAATGAATCATATTTAAGAGGCACTGTACCATCCACTGAAAGCAGCACAACATTTAGAAAACCTGAAGAGACAATACTTTACCTTAAGAACAGGCCAATCCAATAGCACTGGAGGATATCCAGTTAAGCCCTTCTAAAGAAAAATGTAGCCACTAAAATGCTGATGGGCCACTGGCAGGCAGCACTGTCATGTTACAGAGGGTCAACATGAATAAGTGCAAAGATCCCAAGGACAAAACCTACTACTCCTGGCAGGATGAATCAAAAATGCTCCTTTCAGCTGAACAAACCCCCCCTAGACTACCGCCCAAAGTCCTCCACCACAGATACACTTCACTATCAGAAGAGTTAAAAGCCTTAGTCTGTTAACTTTAACCAGAGGCATACAGAGCTGCAGTAGTTCTGCTTGCGTTTTTCCTTCCTTCTTTCATTCTTCTTTTCTGTTCTTTGGAAAGCTGTATGTCCTGGCAGCTGCCCACTGTGTAAATACACACACACACACAGACACACACACACACACATACACGGTCTAGGAAAACTATAGTAGTAGCTGAGAGCTGCATATTTGGCAGGAGAGACCTATAATTGATATTAAGATATAAAAGCCAGCTAGACTGAAAGTAAACCAAATTGTGTAACCTTATATGGCATGATTTTCCCCTATTAATAGCCAGTGACCACAGTTAACATGGTCAATATTGACTTGGTTTCCAAGTTACTGCATGAGTACTTTGAAGGTCCCTCTTATGCCAGCACACACACAGTCAATTAAAATAAATGTTCTTAATTTTGTCAGACTAGCACTCTAATGCAGTTCACATGTACTTTTCCACACTGGGCCCATTTAAAAACATACAGCCATAAACATACTGTACATGTGTCAGACTAATGAACGGACCTCCACAATTTGGGGGCCAGCACTCGTTTTGGGGCCAAAATAACAAAGTGAGAAGAGGAAAAAAGGAGGAAAAGGGAGCGTAAAAGGATAAGGTGGCGAGAGAGGAAAGCTGACGTGGAGAGAATTGGAAGTGTAATCGAGGGGGGAATTTAAGGTGTGAGTCATGCTGGTTTTAAGCAAACTCATAAAACCACAGGAGATAAAAA
This sequence comes from Micropterus salmoides, assembly GCF_014851395.1. NCBI lineage: Eukaryota > Metazoa > Chordata > Actinopteri > Centrarchiformes > Centrarchidae > Micropterus > Micropterus salmoides. Next base: position 21,702,305 of record NW_024040152.1, read on the forward strand.
TGCACTCTTGTTTTCCCGTTTCTGTGTGATTGAGAGAAAAAGAGAATGGGCATGTTGGAGGAAACGATGATGGCATCTTGCGGTGCTGCTGAAACTTGCATTGTTCTACATGCATGTATGAGTAGAAAATGTTTCACTAACACTAACAATATGATATAAAATGTAAAAACACAAATCACATACATCTTGTTTTGTCCAGGTGAATTCAGTTTTGAGTGATAAAACAAGATTTTACCAAATCATGATATCCTGCACAACATTAAAACTTCTGGCATGTAGATGATGAGCGTTCTAACATTTAGCCCTTGTCATTAATTCGTGTAAAATCTGCGTTACAAATAAGCTTCATCAGTTATTTCTACTGTAGAGTTTCAGTTTGCACTCTGCTAGATGTACTTCTACAGCAACTCATAGTTTTTTTATTACCATGAGTAATCCTACTGTTATTACAAACTATCCATCAGAAGCGATACTGAAACATCACTTCCGAAAAACTACAGGTCTGTTCATGTCTGAATGATTATGAAACGTAGAGTCATGGTGACCGGGAAGAGCTCTATTCATACTCTACCCCTACCAGCTCCTGCTGTATGCCATAAGAAAGAAAGGAAATGAGCCTTGAAATAGTAGTACTCATTCAATTCTCTCTTTGAGAATTGCTTTACCCACTTAAGTTTTGCTGGTTGTCGGAAGGGTCTTAATTTTAAGAGGATACTGTGTATCTGTCCCAGCGGTCCAAATTCCGTTACACAAAGCAGAGCAAAAAGTTTTATCAAGCATTACAGTGCTTGAACATATCTTTAATAGCTTGCTCGTGTGCCTGTTTTTATGCATGTGTGCAAGAACAAACTTGTGATCAAGTGCTGGTGATTAGCACCTACTATGGAGTCAATCTCTTTCTTTATTCGCTTAGTGATAGCATCTTGATTTCCTCCCTTCTTGGCACCCAATGACGACTGACAACGTGCCAAATGTTATTAGAAATTACAAATGGTTAACTCTCTTTCCCAGTTACTAGTATAGTAGACATTATATGACTTAATTATAGGTTTGAACCGTTCTTGTAATAAGGGAAATATCACAGCAATGATGTACACTGAGGATTACTCGGCCAGTTTTGAAACTGCGTCCAGTGTTGTCTAGCTCTGGCTTATCTGATCACAACATGCCCGGGATATTGTCTCTTGAAAGATAAGACCTGTAACAAGACAGTGATGTATCATTTAACAAGAAGGCAAGGCGTGACCAAGAATTCTCATTTAATCTACCTCTGTCATTATCACATCACTCTTACCATTGCAATCATGCTGTCATCAGCCCAAACAGGATGTAAGGTGCAGTCTGTCTAGAATTTGGAGAGTTTTTCTTTGGCTCTGTACTCCCCCACATTGGATTTGAAAATTTGAAAACAATCACTATGAGATTAAAGTGCGGACTTTCAGTTTAATTTCAGGGTGTTGAACCACCATCCTTTACACACACTACGGGAGAAACAATTAGCTAGGAAACCTATATTATTTGTCCACTATGGATGTGTATAAAACCAAACACCATTGAATGTGATTAAAGTTTAGTTCCAGAGTGCTGCAATAGAGCAAAACAATGAAAATCTCAGCACTTTATAGTGCAGGGCGGCACTGTATATGGGTGCATTCACTGCATATGTTATGCACTGCATAATACTTCACATCAGTAACTGTTGTCAGAGTCAAAAATCCGCTTCATGTTTGGGATATTAATAATATGTGTATATTATAATATTATTATAATATCCCGCTTTTACCAGAGTTTGTAGCATGGACAATCTGCATTTACAGTGACGACTGTATCTAAGGAATAAGGGTTAGAGTCCCTAAGTGTAAAAAAGAAAGGGGGGATAGATTGGGAGATGGGGAATCAAAGGTGTAAATAAGCAAAAGTGAGAGACCTGCCTGTTTTTATTTTCTATTGAACTTTTAAAACTTTTTATATTTCCCTGTAGCTTTTATGTTTTATGTAAAGCACTTTGAATTACCTTATTGTTGAAATGTGCTATACAAATAAACTTGCCTTGCCTTAAAATTACAATTATACATTGTTATCCATATAATTGAGATCCTTTTGAGATTGAGATTGAGATTTCCCTGTTGCCTCAAAGTCTGTTAATTTTTTTTTTAATGAATGTGGTATTTTAAACTGGATCACATCAGTGCAGACAAAAAGCACCTCCCTGCCAAGACATTGACATGGTCAATTCTGCCACCTCAATGAACATAAAATGCATGTAAATGTGACTTCAGATGTCTTCTGCTTACCCGTACCTGTATTCACTGTCCACATAAATTTCATCTGCTTGCATGTGCATCTTCAATTGTTCATTCTGGTGTGATGTTTAACTAGCTGCCAAAGAAAAAAGCCAATGTATGTTGCTGAACCTTTAAAGTTGTAATATTTGCTGTAGCTCATTGTCTGTATTAATCAAGGTAATCTAACAAGATGAATGGACCAGACAGACAGTGACACCTGCTGTTAGGAAAGTGTAAGGAAAGACTTCTGGAAAATCTAATTTACTTTCATAATTTACATTCCTTTAACTACCACTGAGAAGAAATAGAAAACAACAACATGCAGATGTACTGAAAGGCTATATATCTAAAAATATTTTTAAATTTTTAATTCGATACATGTAATGTAATAAAAGTGTCACTCGTTCTTTTTCCACAATTCATATTCTTCGAGCTTCTTTTACTCAATGCATTACTTCCAAAGCCTACAATGCGGGACAAAGCATGCCTGGTACAGATGGACAAAGAGTAGAGCAACAATACCAGCAGATATTAACTCCTAACACTTGGAACATACATGTTATGGATCTTCAGCTGAGGTAAAGCATATATAGAAAGGATAATTTAACATTCTTGGACGCTCAAAAAGTAGGGTGTTGATGGTTTGATCCTCAGCCCCTCCTGTCTAAATTTCAGATTTTTCTTGACACTGACACTGAACCCCAAACGGCTCACGCAAAGAGACTTGTGTACACACTCTCAAACCATACTCCATTAAGTACCTCAGTTGTGTTTTGAGTTCAGTGAAGCGTGGCCTCTTGCTGGGATCATACGACCAACACTTTGTCATCAAGCTGTAGAGTGTAGGAGGGCACTGAGGGGGCATAGCCAGCCGCTCGCCGTTCTCTATCCTGCCGATGACATCATTGTTCTTCACACCCTGGAAAGGCTTGATGCCGAACATTAGTATCTCCCACATACAGACGCCTATGGAAAGACAACAAAACAAGAAAACTCACTCACAATGAGACAGCCACCTTCTGGCTCTTCAATGTTGCAAAGGCAGAGACTGAAGAGTAAAACAGTAAAAGCTAAAACCCTGCTGCTACAGCACAAAACATCAGGACAAAACTGACACAGAAATGAAGAAAGGTAGAAAACAACGCAGACTTAAACTTACCAAACATCCAGACGTCACTAGCTGTGGTAAATCGTCTGAAGTTGATGGATTCTGGAGCCATCCATTTAATAGGCAGTTTACCCTTAGATGCTGAAAAACAGGGAGCAGGAGATGTGTTGCACTACGAATAATAATGGTGTTTTCCTCCACGTGTTATGACAGACCAAAGAAGGTTTAAAGGAGACGGTGAATTGTGCATTTATGCGAACGCTTTGCGAGGTGTTATTTACCTTTGTAATAAGAGCTATCTTCCATGTATCGTGACAAACCAAAGTCCCCCAGCTTTACACAGTCGACTGTGGACACCAACACGTTCCGCGCTGCAATGTCCCTGAGGTAGACCAAACCAAAATTAGAGGAAGTCCTAGATACTTTGGCATTCATTCTGTAAATCTACTTTAACTGGACCCTTTTAACAAAAGGTAATCATTTACATATCTCATGTAGCTTTTGGAAAAAACAACATGATAAGATGCTTAGCATCCCTAACTCAGCCCTTCAGATCAGCCAGCATGTTTAGGAAATGTTTTGAGCATCCACATGCAGGGAAGTTAGTGAGAATATTTTTTACCATGTCACAAAATGTCTCCTCCCCCCCACATATATTTTTTTTTATTGTAACGCCTCCAGTAGGTGGCAACCCTAGACTGCAGTTTACAGAAAATGTTATTTGCCATAAAATAATATTCTTTCCCATCCGACTGATCAACATATACAATCATTTTAAAACAATAATATTATTTTGCTCAGTCCACTTAGCACTACTAATTATTATGCAGTGGAAGATGAAAAATAATAATACTGCATACCTGTGTACAAACCGCTTGCTCTCCAGATATGCCAGTGCTGTGCTGAGCTGGTATGAGTACAAGATGAGACTGGCCAAGTCCAGACTGTACTTCCTCACCTGGAGAAATGACCGTAACTGTGGAGAACAGAGAGAGAAAAAAAAACACAGATAAAGGGATATGAGAGAGAGTGAGAAAGCAACAAGTTTGAGAAATGGTGAGAGAAATCAGAAAAGGCAGAGGAGGTAGAAAGAGATATGAGTGAGACAAGGAGAAAGAGTGAGAGAGAGGAACAGAGTGTGAAAATAACTATAGTTACTTAAAATGGTTTTCAAAACAAGCTGTGCCATTACAACAGAAAGACAGAAATTATGTGAGGAGAAATGAACAAGGAAATATTCATTCTATGTGCGACGTAAAGCATGCATGTAGGTATATTTAACTTAGGGAGTAGATGGCTAGTTATCTACTATTCTGCTGCCTTACATACATGTACTGTATGTGCTGCATTTTCAGTTCAGATAACCAAGTGCTTTGAAAAAACAATATCACCAACCAAAGCAAACACAATACTTGTACAATAATAAATTATTTCAAACCAAAGTCAATGCAATTTATTACTAAGTAAGGGTTTAAAGTATCATAGATTCAGATTTATCTCCTGGATTTTTGTCCCCATGGATCCAAACGTTGTGTTTCAAGCTACAAAAAGATAAGGTTTTACCAAGTTTACAGTCAACACAGATCTGAATGCTTCACTAATACATAATGAGCTACTGATTATGTGCCGTGCAAAAAGCAAACAGTTAGTGTTTTTATCTGATTTATAGCCACTCCTATTTCCACATACTGTAAAATAGTCCCCGTGATGACTTTGATAACCTTTTTAACACATGTACTTGTACTTACACTTATACAAATTCTTATTAGTGTCCTACCTCTCCGAGTGTGCAGAGCTCCATGATGATCCAGACCGGATTCTCAGTGATGACTCCCATCAACTTCACAATGTGTGGGTGATCAAACTGACGCATGGTCACTGCAGGGAAAGAAGAGGAATGCAAATGTCAGTTCACAAACAGCTTGCAAATTTTTCCTATACTTAAAGGGCAGGTCTGCAATGTCCTGAGAACAAATCATTGTTAGCAGGTAACATTTGAGAAACCCACGAGGAACTTACATGCTTCTTGGAGAAACTTTTCCCTAACGCTGTCTGACGTTGAGTTCTTACAAGTCTTCACTGCCACAGACAGGGCTGGGTTTTCCTGCGAGAAACAGAACCAGGCAAATAACCTAATCAGCATTACAGAAGCATCTACATTCAGCACGTTCACTGACTGGCAGCCAGCACAGTGAGTGAATGGTTTAATGCTACAAAATGTGCATGGACTGTCATTGCCTTATAGGTAAAGGACCATGTACAGTAGGATATATTAATCAAATTATTCAGATCAAAAGCTTTTATAAATCAACAGCTACAGATATTAAAAGCTCCCGTGTGCAAGATAGAGATTACATACCGAGCTGATGTAGACTCCTTGGTGGACGTCTCCAAACTGACCCTCACCTATGCAGCGTCCCAACTCAATGCAATCCCGCTGAATCTCATAGTCCCGTGCTAGATACACAATATACACACACATGAACACACAGGTACGGACACACAAAAGAGGACAAACGCACAGATTCAGATCAAGCACACACATCAGTGCCCACACATACACTTCTCCTCTTAGTCAGGCCTTTCATTTACCAAGCTTGTCAGAGTGCTTTACAGTGTGTAGGGGTTTGTTTAAATCTGCCTTTAATAGCAGAAAATGACTGGTTCAACGTCAAATAACTGTTAAAACAATTCTTTCGGAAAATTTATTTTAAAAAAGTAACACAGTAACTATTAAAGGAGATGGCGTTATAGACACATTTTAGACCCGACCACAGCGTGTAAAACAAACTCATGTGCAACGTTATGTGCTGCCATCTTTACTATAATATATAAGTATTCAAAGGAAATTATCCTGAATTTCTTAATTAATAAAGTACATCTACTTTCCTATTCTGACAAGCTTAGCTTTATAGCAATCAGCATTATCTCAATGTCAACAGCATGCAACAACAGCACCAGCAAACCACAGCCAGACATGCCATGTAACACAGACGAACAACAGCCAGCAACACTCAATGTATATATGAACATGAATTTCTTCATTAAATCAAATTTTATATGGATAAAGTCAGGCTGATTGTATAATAATGACACAACTTGAAGGAATTCAAAGATTACAGGCTGATATAAGGCCACTGTTTTGCACATTTTCTCATTTTCTTGTCTAAAAGGAATTTGTATCTGTAGCTATTAGTCAGTCAGTTTTCTTCTGTATTTATTGTCAAGTGAGGCTACTGAAAATGCACCATTTTTATATAGCTTTTTTTTAAGAAAATAGGAATCAAAAAGTCTGTGAAACGTTGGCTGTTGAGAGGCTGGTGGTTTGCTTTGCCTGACAGGCATGGCACTGTTGACCTGACTTTGTCCATGTAATCAGCATCTAAATACAGCATACATGGCGCACACAGGTTTTGAAAAAAACTCTGACTTCTCTTTCATACTGTTCACGGTTGTGAAATGGCCAGCATATGTGAGATATTTAGAGCCAACTTTTAGAAAATGCCTGTAGTGGAGATGTTACTAAATGTGGAAAAGGGCTGCAATGTACATTAACAAAAATTACAATTGCCCATAATTAATGCATGTGTGCTCTGCCTCTAAATGTCACCCATGTAACCTGATCTTAAAGAAGTAAATCATTATGGTTAAACAATGGAGTGGGACTACGCTGTTTATTAGTGGTTTGGGTTTAAAATGTTACAGTAACCCTTCGCTCACACTGCACTTCCTCCTCCAGGCCAAATTTGTAACTAGGAACAAGCTCTGAGTCAGCTTGTTTGGTTAAATAATATATAAAATATTTTTGAACTGCTGCCAAGTAGTCGTTACCCCGAGCAGTAAATGGGTTAAACAGTTTGCAATTATTCTGGAAGTTAAATGGTATTGATCTCATCAATCATGTAACTGAGCAGCTAAAATACACAACATGATGCATTGTCCAACACCTGGGACTCAGTTCTGAAGATACCGTCAATTTAGCCCAAAGCTGGCAGCACAACAAACATCAACACAGGGGGTTCAACTCAACAGGGTACAGGGTAGAGAAATGTATTCGGAAATTTTATTTTACAGTTGCAAGCAAACGTAAAATAAGGGTCACAACAACCACCAAACCAAAGTGCCATCACAATAAAACCAGACTTATGGTATGTTCCAATCGTTACCTTGATCTAGTCCATAGTATTCTGGGAAAATGGGTTAGTGATAGGAGACAGAAATAACTAGCTGTGAGTACAGATATCCATAATTGTTACTGCAGTCTTCACTATATTCACTATATATGTCAATGTTACTTTATTTGCCATGATTGTGGGTGTGACTGTGATGCAGCCAAGTTACAGACACTGTGTGTTAAAGACTAGGCTATGTATCACCAAGTCTATATAAGTCTAAATATCTTGTTTTGGGATATTTAGAGCCTTTTGCTGTGTTTTGTCTGACAAAGGTTATTTTTTTGTTGTGTACACACAAAGAGCAAAAGAAAGAAACAAGCACATACACCTTTGGTCACCACTAGCTGGCACAAACAATTCGTAAAAGGTGTGTTTTAAACAGCAAAAACAACTTGTACACTAAAATGGACCCCTATGATTTGCTTGGACACCCGCTGTTTAAAAAAAAACAAAAGAGACGCTGAAACTGCTCAGACACAAACAGCTACGTGTGACCTTGGCTGGCACATGTCAGTGTATTCATCTGACTAGATAACTTCTAACTAAATCTGTCATTTACATCTTAGAAAGTTGTGCAACACGTTTTACAGACTAGTAAATAGCATGGATACAGCAATGACATTTCATTTTGGTAATTTACTGGACAGTGTGGACATCTAGCGATCTCTGTATGCGGTTTGACTTGCTTGTTCTCTTTGTTTGTGCTTGTGTCCTTACAAACGTCCACTGGCCTATGGGGAAAGCTATAATTTATGAATGGTCAAAAAGCGAAGCTTTGTTGATTGACTGAATGGAACAACATGTGCTTATGACCCCCGGACAACATTTTGAGGCTGTTTAAATGGGTCATTTTGTCAGTAAAAAATATTTCACTTAACGTCCTGGCTCCATTGCCCATCATACGTTAAGGAGATATCACCCATGTCAACTGCCTCTAAATGTTGCATAGCATCTCTGCTTATTGTAGCAGCAGGCACTACTCAGCAGCACAGGAGGCCCCTCTACATGTTTACAGGTAATAACGCAGAGACATCCTACAGGTCAGATAACAATTACATGAATGTAGAGGTTTAAGATAAACACTCATCAAAATGGTGATCAGCAGCAAAAATGTTTACTGTAATATAAACATTGTGGCGAGATAATGTTTTAAAGCAGCCCCAGGAAGCGCCAATTCTCATTAAATCTTGTGACAACCCTCTAAAGCGACTATAAATTGCAGGCCTATTAATATTCAGGCAGGATGTGGTTCAAGTGTCTGAATTTATGGAACAGTTCTGGTTTTGAGCTTAAAATTGATGTCAGAAAGAAAATAGTTATAAAATCTTTTTTAAAATGTGAATCCGGTTTTGCATGTGACTTTATTAAGATTATCTATTATCTGGTAGACCAAAGACCATAGATAAGACTACGGCAGATCAGAACAAAGTCAAATATTATAATATAACAGGAGTCTCCTCACTCTGAATTGAACCTAACTTAACTCCAAGGACACAAAAATTATCTATAGTTAAGTCTCCTTAAGATCTTCAATCTTCTCTCCATCACACCTTCCCACCTGAGCACATACAAAACCTACAATGTTTGAGTGCATGTGTGTGTCTGCAGGCGTCTACTTACTTGAAGGCATGGTATAGGTGTCCTCCTCGTCTATAATCTCAGCATAGTCGTCCGTTTCTGCCGAGCCACAGCCAAGTAGGGAGGGGAAAAAGAGCCAAGAAACATTATTAAGTCTCAGTTGGTGACACAAAAGAAAGACAAATGAAAGTTACTTAGAAGTTAAGTTTCTTTGACATAACACAAATCAAAAGTTCACACAAAATTATTGGTATAATCTGGATTTGTTGTTTTTTTAAATGCAGCAATCATTACCCTTGTCACTGTTAAACACTTAGATACACAATGACCAATACAAGAATTACACAAATAAAATCACTGCGTGCAATTTAAGAAGTTCTGTGAACACACCCGCAGGCAAAAAAAGAAAAGGAGCAACAGAAACACACCATCATCAGACAGATGTACCTTTCCAAAAGACCATCACCATATCCGATTCCAAACACATGCACAACAATTTAAATTTTCATGTACTACAACAGCTCACACACGCACCAGAGGAATTTAAGACAGAAGAGTACAATAGAGAGACAGAAAAAGAGAGACAGAGAAGAGAGGAAAGGGGAGGGATGGAAAGGTTCGTTCTTTCCACAGAAACAAGTTAAAAAAATAACGGGTTGAGTCACAGATAAGACCGAAACAGTTACAGGCAGATACAAAGAGAGATACTGTACACACATACGGTATCGCTAAAACAGCAGGAATTCCACTGAGGTACTAATTTAGGACGGTTAATAGAAAGAATGTTGTTTACCATCGCCACTAGTTTGACCTGCAGAAGCCACATGCAGCATGAAACACACACGCAGAGTGGGAAAGAAGGATTAGTTTAACTATTATATGTTTAACAAATATTTAATGTCTTGATACTATATTCACGGGTCATTTTCATTTAATTCTGTGTGAGTTAGTCAGAGGTTAGTAGACAGTCAGGGCAGAGGCATAGTGACAGTGACTAAAGCTCTCCATAGAGACATCTGGCAAGACAAGGACTCTTCACTGCATACACAGATGACACTTTATAGGGGAAAGAGAGTACGCACAAATATCTATGAACCCTTTATCTAACTCTTAGCAGTCATTCATTGACAATTAGAGCACCAGACAGAGAGGCACATAAGGAGGGGAGAAACAGACCAACAAGGCAAAGAGAAAGTGAGACAGGGATTTATACCTGAGACACAAACAGCTCTGGCCCGTACTCCGTCCATCCGTTTTTCCATCCGCCTCTCATGATTTGAAACTCTGGGCCAGAGACGAGACGAGAAAATGATTTTTGGCTCACGTTAACCTAAATCAATGTATTCTGAAGGAGCTTCCAATTGCAGCTATAAAGAGATTCATTCCACATCTTGTCACGTGTGCTGCTTTACAATGCGGAACATTATAGAATTAGGAACACAGTGAGTGTCTACATCTTATAAAGAATATTATATTCTCTATATGGGCAATTCAAGAACTTTTCTATCATCAAAATCAAGATGTTGCTCTGGATTCAAGCTGTGGAATAAAAAAATTACTTACACAAAATTCTCTTTTAAATGAGTTAAACCACTAAATAATTTTTTTTATGTCAACAAACAAAGTTGTGCTGCAAAAAGGGAAGAAACTGGATTTTTTTAATGCATCACTAGAACCTTGGCTATGGTCTTCTTCTTCTGTGTCTCACAGGGAAATGACACCTTGCTTTTACTTGATAAAGCAACTAATGAGGCAAAACGAGCCTGTAGACTTACTTGGGGATGGAAGGCAGAGCTCTGTCCCCCTCTGCGGAGATGAAATGAACACATGAATTAGACACAGACCAGCCTGGCCTCATGTTAGAGCTACATCACTATTGCCTTGTCTTTGTAGCAATAGTTATTTTTAGAGAAGACTAGCTAAACACAGGCTGGTTATTCAAAGTGACAAGCTTAAAGCCTCATCAGCCATGATCAGACTTGACTACTGTTTGAAAGATGGCTGAAAGCAATTTCAACCCTGAGTGCTATTAATAGTGTAAGAACATTCATGACCAAATCATTCAGCTGTATTTAACTACACACAATGCTATAGTGAACACAAAATAAATATAAGAGTAGTTGTGCGTCCTACCTTTTTGGACTCTGACAATAAAGGAGTGAGTAGCCGAGGAGACGAGCCGACAGTAACCGTCAATCAAGTCAGCCATGTTTTCTGCCGTAGTCAGCAATGCTGTGGTGACTGTGAGGGGCTACACACACACACACACACACACACACACACACACACACACACACAACAACGATTAGTGTAACAGTGGGACAGAGAGTTGATTCACAGTAACACAATGAGGGCTTTATTAGGGATAACGTCTTCTACCAGTGCACCAATACCACATTCAATCCTCCACACACACACCCCCACACCGCTACACAGATACTCCAGCGCTGATGCACACATGCTTTTTCCACTAGTAAGGCCTGCTGCGGACACACACCCACTCTCGACAGACTACACTCATGCTGACACACCAGTGCAGATGGCAACACCCACGTTCATCCTCCCGTGTGCCGATTCCCTCTTTCTCTACATCATTATATTTTGAGTTATAGTAACATAAAGTCTGCAGGAAAAACAGGCAATGTTCAACAAGCAGAAGCTTTTTCATGTGTGGATGAAATCAGACAATTTTGATGTGACGAGCCAACACAAACCCAACATACACAACATTTTGGTTCACAGTCATTTTTAAATGTGTGTGTTTTGGATGAGAATTTAGGCATTGTGTTGCAGCTTGAAATGCCTCAACTCCATGTGAATCAATGTTTTAACTCTTATTTGACGGGAAATTCTAATTCAACATGAGGTATGACTCCAAACTTAACATCCAAACAATATCATAAATACTGTTTCCCAAAGAACCAACCTACAATGGAAAAGCCAAAGGAACAGTGTGAAAGTCATGTGCATGTGTGTGTGTGTGTTTTCACCTCCGGAGCTCCTGCCACATTGAGCTGCAGCATGCCTTTCCTGTCCTTCTCTTCCAAAGCGGAGTACTGTATAGACTGAACCTGGTTAAAGTTAGCTAAGTGCGTTGGCTGCAGAGACAAAGATAGAGAGAAATATTAAACATCACATATGACGCACAACATGTGTTGCAGCCCTTTATTCAGCTCAGTGGAAATTATCTTTCCTAAGAACTGTATGTCATTCACGCAAGAATGCACAAGGTTGAGATATATTTTTTCCATAGTAACAGTTTGTCATGTATTTCTATTTTTACATACAACAATGCACAGTAATCCTAGTCTTTCCACACTGAGCATGTCATCAAGAGTGAATTTGAGTGCGTTTATGAAGGCCAAACAGGACAAGTTATGATTCATTTTCATGCAATGATCAACTTATTAAATTAATGACATCTTTCCTCAGTAAGTTGAAATTTAATAACTCAATTTAATCCCCTGGTGATCACACGTGTTTTTTTTCACTCATATGATCTGTGTTTTAACTAGATCTGGCCACTGGTGTTTCATCTTGTGCAAGTGAGGAGAAAAGAGAAAATCTGGCAAACGAAGAGGCAAACCAGAGAGGGCAGTATGGCTGATTGCCACTCCGACCTTCCAATTAACAGCATGCAGTATACAGTAGTGATTAAAGCCTTCTGAAGTTCACGAAGAAATACTGAACTGGATCATGTGTTAGTTGGAATAGATACATGAATCAGACGATATCTGAAAGAAAGAAAATTTTGTCACACTTTTACTGAACCCTGAAAGTTGTGAGATGAGCTATGTGCAAACTCACCGTTAAACCCTTATCCGTGAGGTAGCTGATTCCTTCCTCTGGTCCGATAGCTAACTCTACTGCTATTACCCAACTAGACTAGAGAGGGAGAGAGACGGACAGTGGAAGACATACAGCATTAAAATAGATGTCACATTCATCATATCATCTGTTTTATTAATTGAACACTGGCAAAGATGCAATATTGATAGCATAAAACAAGTTCCATCTGTTTTCTCTACTTTCAACATTAAATACCCTCTATGACAGAGGTTGGTTTCATTCTGTAGATGTCAGTGACAGTGTTTTTCATCTTTATCAACTGAGTGTTGCCCTACCCCCAAAGCGCACTTGAAGCACTCTTTGTCGAAGCGGTAGATGGGAGAGAGTATTTCAAAGAACTTGTGGATGCTCTGCTCGTCATTGAGGTTAGCAAACTGCTTAAAGGTCTGCTGGATCTGCTTACGAAGAGTCTTCGCCTGATAGAGAGAGGCGGAGGAGGGAGGAAAAACATTTCCAGGGCTTAAGTCTTTCTGTGAGAAAGATGTTTTAGAGCCAAGAAAACACACGAGACAACTGACAAGGCACACTGCGAGTGACAACAGGAGGTTTAACTTAATTCCAGGCAATCGGATTATCAGACATTCAGCCAGGAATCTATTCAGTCATCAAGTTGGTCTCCCTGCAAGTCAGCCGGTCGTCAATCAAATAGCCATTAGCTCATTCAGCTGAATAAGCCTCAGCTCATCCAGCTGACTAGGATCCCCAAAGAAATTTCTGCCTCTGTCACTTCCATTATCTGGTAGTGATCTTAAACTGAAGACCCTTGCCAGTTAGTCAGGAAGATGAAAGTGGCTGACTTGTGTTTTTACATTAACAGCGGTTTAGCCTCACCTTGAGCGAGTCGAGCAGGCTTTTGGGGAAGAACCTTCTCAAGCCAACGTCTTTCCTAAGAATAACAACATTTATCTTTGAATCCTTGAAATATATTTGTTAAAATATATTACATTTATATTCGAGGCAATATGGTTTACAGTGTGGACCAACTAAAATCAATCTTACTCCAGTAGTTCGTAATTGGATTTCTTATCCAGGGCGTTTCCTGGCATCTCTCTGAAGAACCTCCTGCATAATTCAAAGAGAAGGAGATACAGTTTGTAGGCACAGTATTAAATGTTAATCACTAGATTTCTTTAGTTCAGATGAACTCTGAAATAAGCATAGACTAATGGTGAAGAACCTGTTTGAGCAAACAGCTTACTTTTGGTGATTTTTGTCATTGTTGATGCATAAGAAATAATGTGCGTTTGTTTCTCACCTAATTTCCAAACAGCCCAGTTTCAAAGCAACATCTTGATCCACCTGATCAGCTATATGTTGCATGTAGTCACTCTTGACCTGGAAAAACACAGGGTAACTTTTTATGACAACTCTGCTGTAAAAAGTAAAAGCAGCTAACAGTGAAAGTGTTACATGTAAAATGTATAGTCTTGTACAGTAAGAGCAGAGTCTTTATCTGTTAAAGGTATGTTTGCATTATTAAACAAAAACACAACAGGAAGGACGTCACAGAGCATATGGTGTATGAGAGAAGATGTTCAAGAAAATTACAGATATTTAGAACAAAATTTAAAAAGTGTATTTAGTATTTTTTCACAAGGAGGAACCCTTTCTGTCTCCTGTTTTCATGCAATGCTGTTGTGTTGCCTCACCTGGTGATAGAGGTAGTTGAGAGAGGGTTTGTCTTCAGAGAAATGGCTCAAGTAACCTTTAGGAAGGTACCGAATCCGCAACTCATACCTGAGAATGACAAGAGACGATTTGGCCGAATAACCATACGGTCAGTGCGCACACACATCCAGACCGACAATGAAATACCACATCCAAAGTCAATGCCCGTCTGAGGCACTGAGACAGAGACAGAAGGAGCATGCTTACTCATACTTACAGATGCCGGATACACAGACCTCAGTACATTTTTAAAGACCCCACTCAACCCAGTTTGAGGTGTACTAGATAATCAAAAGCACTTCAATCTCAATATTCACAAATAGATCTGTGTTTAACCTAAAAATATGGTTTTGGTCTGAAAAACCTGTATACAACAAGTTGGATACAACTTCTCAAAAATGTTATTACTATTACATTGTGAAACATGAAAATTCTCCACAAAATAAAGGTACACCTGGAGAATTTATTGAGAAGTTGAACCTCTTAAAGTTAAAATATTTGTGCATCTCACTGGTCAATGTCAAATACTTGACAAACCACAGAATCCTGCTGCTTTTGGACGAATGTTTGCTGATTCACAATTTTGGCAGAGCACATGGCATTTTCCCAATATGAAAACCCCACATCTATCTTAGAGATAATGAAAAAGATCTATAAATGTTTTTAGCTTAACAATGCAATGCTACACACAAGTTTTGCTGCATAGAGCTAGAAACTGAGAAATTTGTGCTTGTTCCTTGCAGATGTTTCTATATTCTTCTTGCTCTAAAGTACATGTTAGCTACAAGATAGCCCCCATGGCGTAGTATATTCTATGCCTTGCTCAGAGTCACCTTACCAGGGTGGCTTTAAACCAAGTGTTGAAGTTGAAAGATCCCCTTTCTAATCACTAAATTACTGTCCTGGTGGCACATTAAAATGTGACTTCATATTTGCTTACAGTATACTAACTGAGTGTGATAACCTTGTAATACCATAAAGCCTAATGAGATTCCTGCTGTTACACTTGCCAGTTAACTGTGAGGTACCCAGATGGGCTGTCATTGTTTCTAGTGACATATTATTTTATGACTGACATATTGCAGCAACTACAGTGAAGGGAAATGGGTCAGGAGAGTGGTGAGCGCCAAGCTGCTGTGATGCTACAGGACTGTAGTTAGATAACAAAGGAAATCAAGGCCAAAGACAAAATGAATAAAACATTGTCGTTCTATAATGAATGAAGAGAGCGTGAGAAGAGAGAAAATGACGTGTGTTTGAGAGATAAGAAAGAAAACACAGAGGGAGGAGAGAAAAAAGGATGCAGAGAAAGATCAAAGTGAAAAAGAGTGACTGCGAGCGCACGAGACGAAATGAGGGAAAACACACAAGGGAGCGGGAGAGGAGCGAGATGGAGTCAGTCCATCCCCTGGGCTACTTCTGCTGCTCTAACAATAGCTTGGCAGCAGCAGAAGCTCCTGTGGGCTTGCAGCTCTGCTGCCCTCCGAGGCAACAACTGGCAGAGCTGCGCGGCTGCATGTTAGCAGTGTGAACAATTCGTTCATGCTGAATTCATTTCAATTTTAATGACTTTGGGTGTAACCCATCAACTGCAGGACAATGGACTATATTGTGAGGAGCGCTGTTAACAATATCAACTGCAAATGGCAAAAGTGCCAGCAGAGCAGACTGAAAATGGACAGAGATGCTTTCAGATAAGACAGATAGATAAGATAAACGCTTTCATCAGACAAAGCAAATCATCCCTTACAGCATATTGGGTGACTGTGTCAAATAAGTGGAAAGAATAAGGCTGTATAAATTATAGTTTATTAATAGGGAAGAAATAAGAACCACTCATTCCCTGCAAGTCACATACTGAATGAAGTCACCTTGTCCAGTTGAATTTAGGTAAACACCAAACTGTAAATCCTTCATTTATTTTAGCTATTTTAGCCATTAATGCTAAACTGTATTCACAATAAGAAGATATGGATGAATGAGGAAACACATTTTATGAGAAAATCAAAACAGGGACAGTGGTAAAAGGGAGCAACTCAATATTAAATACTTGTAATATTTTTTACTGCTTGTACACAGTAGTTCACATAGGTATGTTTCAGGTCTTGGTCTGTGGTTTATTGACAGCATTAAATGGTTTCATTGGGACCATATGTTATGTAGATGTAACCTGTAAGGCAGGCTTCATTAAATACTAGCAGGTGTGTAGCATAAACAAGTGTTGCATCTGTACATTCAAATAGTGCATTTTTAAAGATGACATGTTTGTTGTAATGATCAGCCTCTTGTCTTCCCCTGAGGAGAATAAAGTAAAGTTACGTTGCTGGCCTGCTATTTGATTTCAGCACAACATTAATGAACCCAGAAATATCAACCTGCAGCTACCTAAACTACAGACAGAGGCGTCATCAGCTACAATTGACCCTTCGCTAAGCCCCGCCCCCCTTAGTTACTGTTGCTAAGTCCGACAAACTACCAGTGCTGCCACTGTCTATTACTGCACTCCCCGGCGAAATGTTGTCAAATTTGTTAGAAAGTGTCTTGCTCAGGGACACATTGATGTCTCAGTGGATTCGAACCTGGGTCTCTCACACCCAAGGCGTGTGTCTTATCCACTGTTTCATCACCACCCATATTCTGGATTTATTTTAGGTTTTGGAAAGAGAATAAATCGTACTTCTCCTATCAATACAGCCCAAAAAAGCTAGAGAGCAACTCTTTTTGCATTAGAGTGAATGGAGCACATCCATGAAAGTGTCGGACCTCAGTTAGAGAGAGTTCTATACTGCGCTGTTATTGGCCAGCTGTGTATTCGGGGCGTGGCTTAGTGAAGGGTGAATTTGTCAACAATTTTAACACCCAGACCTGCTCACTGACCTGGGGCCTCATTTCTAAATGTTGTATATGCCCCTTTCTACGCAAACTTTGGGATTTTAAAAAACAATATTAACGGGAAAGCCATGCGTACACATTAAATGGAGAAATCAAAAACTGTGATTCAGATGGCACAACGATGAAACAGTTTGAAATGGATGCCATTGCGTAAAGTAAATCAAAATATTACCTCTGAGTATTATATAAAACTTAACATGAGTTAATTTGCAAAAACAGATAAAAGCAAACAAACACTTGTTTGATTAATATTTCCCTAAGAGTGCAATACAAAAAAAAAAAAGATTTAAGATAATTTATTTCATATGAGATATATTATCGACTGATAGTCCCTGGACTGCACACAAAAAGAACCATGATTACAGATAATAAACACAAACGGAGATATCAGTTGCAACAAAAACCCGCCTCAAATTTGCTGTACATTTCAATCGAAAATCATATTTAATTTGATCTGTAATTAATACTGGCGTGCAATGAAATTTATTCTCAGAAATAAGGTGAACAGCAGGACAAATTACATTTAAACTGATGCCTTTTTTTGATGCCTCAGTTGAGCAATGTTACTTGTTAATAAAGTTAATTGAGCGGAGTGTTTGTGTAAATAAATGTTTAAACACAACTTCGTTCGTTTCAAACAAGGGACTACAAATTATGTTCCTAGGTCATTCAGTGCGTCTTGCATTTCTGCGTCCCCCTCCGTCACTACTCAGGAGGGATTAGCTTTCCTGCAAGTGGCTCATCAAAGGGGTCGAGCTCCGGTGTCCTCTTTCCTCCGGGGCATTTCACTGGCAACTATGGCCGTAAAAAGGGTGGGACAAGAACCTCGCTTAAGTGCACCAACATTCGAGTTGATTGTGATTTATAAATGGAAATTGCATGGGAGGTACATGAGTGCTGTGGTATAAATCAGAATAATTTTGTGCTTTGGCACTTTCGGTGTTTTGTACGTATGCAGCCTTTTGACATGAATCCTACACAGTTTTATAAATGAGGCCCCTGAGCTCACTGTCCATGCAAACATGAACAAAATCTCTAGTACCCATCATGTAAAAAGGCAAATAAGGGAATACACAAGGAGTGGGAGCAGAGTGAAAGTGTGAAACGCTGAATCTTGTTGTTATTCTACCTCCACTCCTCCTGGGGGTGCTGTTTCTCATATCTCTCCCTGACGTGGGACACGCCCAAATCAGGGTGTAACCAATGGAGTGCATCAGAGTGCAGATGGGTCAGACGGAGGCCCAGAGAGGACACACAGCGCAACTTGTGGATTTCTGCTATCTTCTGTATAACACCCTGTTGAAAAGTGGAAGGATGAACAAAAAAAAAGTGAGAATCAGGGAAATATTTGGGGATAATGCAATGCAAGAAATGTTTGTGTGTGTCTTACCCTGACATCTGTGGCATCTCCATGCCTGATATTACTAGCCCAGGTACATGGTTCACTGTTTGTCTCAAAGTAATGGAAGATCTTCAGAATCCGGTCCATGGAGCCCAGGGGGCGCTCAAGGCCTCCTGCAGAGCTGCTGGTACCAACACTGGTACCACCGGGGATGCCAGACCGGGATTTAACCCCACAACCACCCGATGAGGAGTGATTGTGGTTGGACTCCAAGTAGGACGACGACGCCATGGCCGACTCAGGTGCTCCTGCTGGGGCTAACTGGGCGTCATATTCTGTAAAAGAGAGCAGGACAAACAGAGAGGTCAAAATGTGATTCATAATGAAGAGATAATTAATGTGTTGTATCCTCAGTTGGAAATATGTTGTGAAATCAGAACTACATAGTAGAGGAGAATAAAAATCCATGGGATAAAAAAAAGGTGATTAGGATTTGAAACACTGCTGAAAAGATAAGCTGAGACATTAAAACGCCCACTCAAGCAACCTCTCAGTCACCACCAGTCTGCCATTCATACTGCACTTTATACATTTATCAGATGTAAATAACTGTAGAAAGAAAGCGGGGAAATACGCATGTTTTTGTTTAAACACACATGCACAATTGTACTACATGCCGATGATTGAGCTTGTGTCTGTGCATGTGTGATGGGGAGGGGTTACATGTTTCAGTAAGGCTACCAACCAGTCAGGCAGTAAAGAGACAATACAAAATAGCAAAACACTGACACAAGGTCTTTAGATGGACCTAATGGACTCACATAAATCAGATGAGTTGAAATAAATACATTCTCAGCCAGGGGGGAAAACTGCTAAATCAACCAGGCGGTCAGTCTCGTCCAGAACTAGTTTTTAACAGCAAGCCGCTCAAACACCAGTCAGTAAACTCAGCAAACTGGTCATTCTGTACTAACTGAGTAGAGTGGAAGTGGCCAACAGGTCCAAGCCATACCAGAGTGTCTGTGGATAACATTTTACTGTTCTCCACCAGTTGCATGGCTGCTAGGCTTGCAATCTGGTGGTTTCTAAACTCTGGCTTGACACACTTAGGTCTGATTTGGGAGCATTAGTAAATTGTTCTGGTCATACTGGTGTTCAATGTAGTGGGTAGTAACTTGAATAGTAGTGGATGTGTGTTGTACGTGCCGCTCTTGAGCTACAGAGTGATGCATCTTACTTGTACAAAATCTTTGTTGGGAGTTGCACATGCGCAGTTCCTAGGTAAGGACTACTAGCCAATCAGAAGTAGGGAAGGGCGGGTCGTAAGAAACAAGGAAGTGTGATCCAAATCAAAGCCGCTTCAGACTGTGACCGTGACCTAGCAGATGGTGTAAGTTACTCAAGTCCACAACATCATTGTTCCACATCTTACCATAAACCACTACAAAAATTATATATTTCAACTAAATTTTTCATAAAAATTGGCCAAACAATTTGAACGTTTGCTCAGTAGCTTTCACATCAGGTGTAACATTAGCATTATATTTATAACTTTAGCTGTGTGCCAACATTTACAACAACTCCGCACTTGAACAGTCTGTGAGTTAGTTTTCCATTGCAGACAGTACCCAGACATAGTACGAAGGTTGTCATCATAGAGACGCCACACACAACTGCCCCGACGTAATGTATAATGCGACACACACCAGCGACCCACACAGCTTTCTCTTTTCTAAGTTAAAACGTTTCAACATTCCTCAGAATGTAAAGACAGATAAGCGGTATGAAAACCTTCCAGCTGTGTTTTCCTCTGCCGTTGTTGCTGCAGCGGTCTGTGTGACGGCGGGAGCAGAGGGCTCTGTGAGCGGGCGGTTGGCCGGCCTCGCAAGCTCCTCCCACGGGTTGGCACAGGCTTCCCCCGCAGCCACTTGCGGAGCTCCTCAACTCCGAAAATATTCAAGCACATTTTTTTCCTGCCATCACTTCTCGTAAAACTGTCAATATTCAAAATCTACACAGCTGATTTCTCACCTTAAAACTTCTCAGAAGTGGATTTAGTGATGGAATTCCATACAAAAATATAAAACTTTCTGGTGCTGGCCTCTGTCTGGTACAGCAATGATGATGCAGTGAATAGTGAATATTCTCTCTGACCAATCAGCAGTCTGTCACGTTACATTTTAGTATCCCTCAGCTCGCTTAGAACCTTGATGGAGGTGAGGTGATACGAGGAAAAGTACCTGGAAGCAGGTACAGGTACAACATTTCTACAATGCAAAACCAAACAAAGGCGAGTCGAGCCAAAGGGCCTCCACTCAGACTAGCTTGGTTTGAGGGCATGCCAGACCCTGCTAGCCGCTTGGCAAGCTTTATGACGCGTTTTCATTGTGACGTCACAAGTAAAGGAAGTGAAGGGCTGGACTACAAACGAGCTGTTTCCAAGCAGTTCAGAACAGTGCCTTTGTGGGAGATGGGTACTCCCTTTGGCCTGGATTTTGGGCTTTTTCACATGCACTAAAAGGATATATAACTCAATAAAGTAGAGGGGAAAAGCCAAAAAGCATAATACCACCTCTTTAAGGTTGTTTCTGTACCTCCACCTTTCTACTGCAGCTTCGTCTTCACACCTCTTATCCTTGTGCGATACAAACACACTCTACTGCTTCCTGTGTGATACGTCCTGGATATCCCTGCAGGCTTTGTTGAGTCATCATCACTACAGTGACGGGTTTCAGCTGACTGTGGATTCTGGCAACCACGTGGGGACAAGAAAAACACAAGTGAAACAAATCAGACTGACTGAATAATTTCATGGCTAATTTCTAGTATTGGGCATGTAATCAAAAACTAAATACATTTCCAAAAGACCTGTCTAAAATTGTGATCTGCATCATCAACTACCATGTTAAAAAGGGACTCAAAGATCTTCTTACTTTTGCTAGATGACTTATTTAATCCACTAAATATGGAGACAATAAAATAAACAGACAAACTGTGCTTCAGTCACCATTAGTGTCAACGCTGGTTGTTTCACTATTGTTCTGAACAGCCTGTAGCAAGCAACAAAATCACTGCTGTTAATGTCACATCACCACATTGAAGCATTTTTCTGTCACAGTCAGATCACTTCATACTGATAAAAAAAAAAGAATCAAAGAGACTGACATGGAGACTGATACGGGATAAGTAGCTTCAGCACTTTTAACAGCATGACCTGCAGTTCCTCTTCAAAGACAGCAAGTGAAATACATGACTGCATGTGCACAGTGACTGCAACAGTGCAACCCTTTACGCAGTCTTTACTGTAGTTATTGTTATGGCATGAAAGCCTCTCACTTATTCATGTCACATTATTACACTTTTTCTTAGGATTATTAACATTTTTGTTACTTTTGTTTTATTTGTCTACAATCCATCTTAAATTGCAATTTTCCTTAATCTGCAATTGAGATACATGTATGTGTAACTCAATTGCCTAAATAGAAGATATTTACCTGCCAAAAAATGTTTTACTGGTCCAAGTATTTAATCTTAAATACCATTTAATGTACATGTATTTCAGAGACTAAGGGCAAGAAGTCCCTGAAACATGTAGAAAGTGAAAAAGCTGCCTGTAGGTTGTATTATGCTGTATTATGTTTTCATAGATTATTTATTACCTTTCTGTCTAAGAAACAAAAATGGACATTAGTTGGGAAGTAGCCAAAATAAAAACAGTGGAGACAAAATTAAATCTGACATTTTTGTTTTCAGCAGTTGAAGTAGTGTTTTGTTTGCATCTGTGTGTACTATTATTAAAAGTCAACTCATACTGCAGATGTGATAAAAAGAGGTGTAATAGAAGTGTATAATGGTCACAGGCATGACCACCTACTCAACAGACCCTCTAGTCTTTGATACAACAGATTAGTCAAGAGCAGATTACAAATGTCCCTCTTACAGTACTAATATCATCATCCAATTAAAATGATACCACGGTGGATATGATCCCTAAAGACTGTACAACTGCTGCTATAATACCACTATATCATCTCATAACAACAATACCAGTTGCTACAGAAAACTACCACCATGATAAACACATTAACAAGGTACAACATTTAATATTATTACTAATATTATTATTATTATTAAAAGAGTTACAATGCACCATGCTACACACTACACTAGTGTCTAAGCTTCTGGCCCTGTGTTTGTTTACCTGGATCGAGTTTTGTTCTTTTTGTAATGACTATGCAAATATACATATATTGCTTTTCAATTTAATATACAATTCTAATACAACAGGAACATTTCAGTTAACTGAAAGCAGATATCAGGTTTTGGGTTTGGTGGATATCAGAGTAATAACATCAGTCTATTTTTATAGTTTTTTTTGTAAATATTGTATATAAAAAATTGACCACATATTATCCACTAAAAATCATGTTGCCTCAAAAACAAAATGTCACAGCGTATTGTTTTGAAACGCAGTACACCAGCGTTTGCTGTGTCTGGGGATTCATGATAAATTTATATCAAAACACACTCTGTGGCAAACCATGTCCACAGTGTACACAAGCTGTGATACAGTTGCACAACATAACTTCAGTTCTTATAACAGCTACTCTCTTAGTTTCTATCCGGACTTCATGCATCGTCTCAGAGGGGCACGCTAAAAAATGTATTGGGGGCATTATTTTGACTGCAACTCATTTTTAAATAGAAGCGGTTGCACCAGAGGAGCTATAGAGTCACAAACCGCCATCAGCCATCTGCTGCTGCTCCCTCACCCAGTCACTAATCAGATTAGATATTAAGAAGTAAATGTTGTAACACCGCTACATTCACCAACACAAAACACAATAGTCACAAACACATGTAACCGTAACCTAAATGCTACATGCAGCTTGATGAAATCCTATTAGAGAAGTAGGGATACCTACATTTGCCAAGGCGCATGCATTCAGCTACGTTACGCTGTAAATACACATCACACATAACTAATGAATAGAGTATGTTCACTTGTTTTTTTTAGTAGTATTCATCATAAGATGTGTTAGCATAGCCCCTAAACACTGAAGCCACCACCCAGTTAAATACTACAGTAAAATATTTAAAATCTAAGGAGGTAATGATTTATACACACACACAATAAACACCTTTATAATCACAAAAGGCTGTCCATTGGTTCCCTGACTCTATAGCTTGCAAAATCAGATTTGGGGCACTAGAAAATACAGATCTCACAGCACATAAATTATTGCTTTAAAATAGATGTACTATACAGCACAGGACAAATGAAACGATTTCTCACTGCACCAATTTCTACTCAACATAACTGCACTAAATCCCCACGTGCATGCCCTCACACACTCACACAGAGAAAAGGACATGAATCAAATCAACTAGGCCATGCAGGCAACCAGGAGGGGAGCAGGCAGCTGCCAGGCCCACCACCCCCTCTCTCAGCGGGGGTCCAAGTGAATGACAGTCAGCCTTTTTAACCACAGTCGGCTAGAGTTGAGCTCTGTCCCATAGCAGCAGCAGAAGGACGTCTGACTGGTATCTGGGTTACTGGGGTTAGCACAATCCTGGGGGAGCCTAGGCCTCTTCTTCACCATCCTATTCTTTTCCTCTTTTCCTCAGTTGCTCATTCTTCTCATTTATCTCTGTCTTTTTGTTGTTCTTTCCAAAGCCCTCATCCTTTTACTTTCCATTTCACTGATCAAACGCCAAATCTCCTGTATCCTTCTTCCTCCATCCTTCCCCCCTTCATCTGCAACTCTTCTCTTCTTCCCCTCCCTTAATCTCTCCCTCGCTCATCTCACAGGCCTTTTAGTTTCTGCCTTCACGTCTCCATTTGATCCCCCTGTCCTATTGAACCACCTCTCTTCCTTCCTCCCTCTCATCTTTCTCTCATCCTCAAACAATTTCCTCTGCCCTCCCCCTTCCCCCACACCACTACACTTTCTTTTCCGTTTTCGGCCAAGGATGCGCATTATCTGTACCAAGGGAGAGAGACAAAAAAAAGAAGAAGCTTGGCCTAAACACTGGTTGTAAATCAATATACATAAATCTGTGACTGTTCATTACTGGTCTGAATGTCACTTCTATATTAATACAATTTGTTTCAATGCTGTGCCAACTACATAAAAGAACCAAAGGACCAGCAGTAAGAGTGTGTGAGCTGCTCCTCTGACATCAGAGCTACCAGGGTAACTTATAACCGCCATCTCCCCAAACGCTCTTATTCAACAACCTAATTACAGCTCTGTACAACTGTAACTTAAATGGCAAATCAACTGTTACCAGATCACAACTGTAGCTCAGTGGGTTTTTCAGACAAATGCTTGAACCAAAGCAAAAAAAGATAAAGAAACAATTGAGTTCAGTATGTCTCATCTTTACGCTGCTCTATAACAAAAAAGTGCTGTGAAAATGAAGCTATACATGGACTACATGGACTAAGGTTTTGGTGACCTGTCATTCAGCAACGCTGCATAGACCTGCTGAGAAAAAATAAAAAGAACAAAAGTTTGTTCTTGTGACTGACAGCTGGTCATGCAGCATTTCTCTGTGCCTTGGGCAGCTTTTTTTCCATCGTCCTGTGTTTACAAAGAGCTCATGCAGTTACAGGTAGTTATGACTTCTAAGTCAAGAATGCAACAGGAACTCATCT
Organism: Micropterus salmoides; assembly: GCF_014851395.1. Taxonomy (NCBI): domain Eukaryota; kingdom Metazoa; phylum Chordata; class Actinopteri; order Centrarchiformes; family Centrarchidae; genus Micropterus; species Micropterus salmoides. The sequence continues at coordinate 21,727,863 of NW_024040152.1, forward strand.
GTAACAAATAATGATAGACAACTGAAACAGATGACAGAATTAAGTGTCTTGTAACGCAATGTGATAATGTTACAATCCATCTCTCTCCCAAAGCCCAAGGTGTAATAACAAATCACTTTTACCACTACCTGATTTAGACCTCACAAAGAAGAAAACATAGCTCAGATAAATGATATCCAACCAGCCTGATGAAATACTGAACGTTTAGCAGAATAAGATGCTTCCAAGCAGAGTGAGAGATGAACAAGCATGAAGATGAACTGACTTCATTGTAAATAAGGATACAGTGGAGGAGAAAGGTCCATTGTCTAAAAGTATATTTCATATACAAAGATATAAATCTTATACTATGTAGTTGTGAATCATAATGATTTAGTCAAACTCAGCACAGACAGTAAACACGAACATATTGAATTTTGTGCTGTATTTATCAGAACACAAGTTTAAACTCAGTTTATAAATGGTGTGTTACTATTGATACACTTATTAGTACATACTTGGTAGGGGGTGCTGTGCGTAGATGCAGGCCCCCTTGCTCCAGCAGAGAGGGATGCAGCCGCTGTTCTCCATTTGTTTTGTAGGGGGGTCTGTTCAAGGTCTGGCCACAGGGCCCAGACAACGCAGGTCTGTCTCAAAAAGAGCATAGAGCCTAGGACTAGGATTGGCTCCTAACCGGCTTTTGCAAACAAAAACTCCTGGTAAATAAATCTGAATAAGCCAAGGAAAAGCAAATTGAGATATCCTAAAATGACCCCCCAAAACGTTAGAAATTGAGACCTGCTGTGCTGGTAACTGGGCTGTCACTGCTTCCAGGGGTGATAATATCCATTGTGCAACTTTTAGCCAGCTCACAAGAAAGATGCAGGAAGGATCTATCAAAGCCAGTGTCCCAGGGCTGTCCAGTAACGCAAAGAGCCCAGTAAAAGGAAACAGAGGATGTCAAATATCCTTTGTACTGTAAAATCTGATGACACAGCAAGTATCCCCACAGGAGGTAGAAAATATACCAGTCTATGACTGTCTATGGTTTAACAGCTACTACACTCTCATCTATCATCATAGTTCAGGTCCAGCTGATAAAGGTAAAAACATTGGGAGCATCTCTAAGTAAAACAGTGGCAAAGGTCTGACTCTGTGGCCCAGCATGCAGTATCTGTCCAAGTTCATTTGGAATTCAGACCTTCTTCTGCAACAACAAAAAATCTAATGCTCAAAGAACTATAATGAAGTGGAAGTATAATATCTGATATAATATCTGACAGTAATCCAAGCTACTGATCACAAGACTGCAGGTCACTTCCTTAAAGCTTGCTGAAACACCATGTTACTTCAGAACGTGAGGAAGGCTTGGGGTCCAGGTCTCAGTAATCAATCTGCCCAATACATGGCATGACGCAGCAAAAATACCTTTACCATTATTCAGTTTTATATGTAATGGTCCCTGTGAGGAAGCCCCTGTGGGTGGAGAGGATTCTGTAAGTTGCTTGAAGACACTTCAGCAGAGTGTAGGCTTCCAAAAACAGACATTCAAGCCTGGCTTCTGTGGTTGGGTGATGGTTTCTCTACCCACTAGGCCATCTTGCAGTCCAATAAATCCATATGAAATATCAAATTCAGGTCTTCGGTGCAGCACTGCTGATCTAATTAATCAATCCTTGATGTGAAATTCAAAGAAGGCGGCTTCCCTGCAGCCATAAATCTTAAGTCACAGGGTTTGGTAATGTACGTCAAACATCCAGGTTACAAAATAACACTGACATCGCTCGTTGGCAAAGTAAGACTCCATATAATCACACCATATAAGTATAATTTTCAAAGAAAGGCATTAGTTCTGTTCTTAAAATCCACAATTTTGTCCAAAGGAGATGGCAGGATGGATGGTAAAAGGAGGAAAAAAACTGGCATCAAAAAAGAAAGAGACAAAAATGTAGGGCAAGGAGAGACATAGAGAAATGGAGCATAGTGAGGGAGAGGTGGATGAGAGTGACCAATGCAGGAGGGAAAAGGGAGAGCAAGACAGGAAAATAAGGATCAAGACAGAAGAAGACAGACGAGACAGGAAGAGACTAAAACAAGATGCATGAGAACGGATTGATCTATAAAAAAGGAAAATGTGAATAAGAAAGAAGAAGAAATAAAGAGAGCAGGATGAAGAGAAAGCAGAGAAATCCCAGGGAGAAGCTCAGCCTCACATCCTCCAAAGCTTTTCCACAGCGCTCTGACTCTGCAGGAGTTAACCAGGTCAAAGCAGGTGTCTGATGTCAGAGAAAGACATAAAGTGACAGAGACCTGGAGGGAAAGAAAAAGTCCGCAACAACAAAAAAAAGCTGGAAAAGCAGGCAGGATGGCAGCGGGACTTTGAAGAGAAAATGATCACTGCCGCAGCCAAACACAAAAACACACTGTATATCCAGCACAGTCCTTGAGCAGTCGAAATGAGTGCACCAAAGAGACTGTAGAGTGAGAGAGTATGTGTGGAAGCCAGGGAGAGGAAGTACGTATACATGCGGCTAAGCAGGTAGGCGACGGCGTGCGTGCATGTGAGTGTGGGGAGAAAAGTGTGCATGAGTGTCAGCAATGCAAATGGAGTGTGTGTGTGCAAAATACTCAAAGTGAATATGTCCAAGTGTTTCTTCTCTGCTGTGCTTTTGGTATAGGCTGCTGTATGACCGCCACGCTGCGAAAAAAAGCTCACTAACAGGCAGAAGCAGGGAGGGAGGGTGTGTGTGTGTGTGTGTGTGTGTACGGCTGAGAAGGCGAAAGGCGACAGGAGGAGGAAGAAAAAAAAGAGAGCGAGAAATATTATAATTGAGACGCCATGCAGTCAAAAGTAGGTGAGCTGATTGCACAGCACTATATATGTTAACAGGAACTCTCAATCAACACTCACAAGTTTAATAAACACACAAACACACACACGGCTTTACCAGGATTAGAGTTTAACTGAAAACATACATTCCACCCTTTGAGCCCTTACAACACTTTATCTGCCGCCCTTGTCTGTCTCTACTGCCCTCTGTCGTCTCTCCTCCTCTCCAAACATATTTCACCTGCTCCTGCAGCATGCCAACTCTTCATTGGCAATAAAGCACTCTTGACATTCAATCCTTCGGATGTACCCAAAGGACAAGTTGATCGTGACCACTTTCTAGCTAAGCTTCCAACTGCAAAACACTGACGACATCACAAACTGATGGAGCGTTCAGGTGTATTTTCAATCTTTTTTAGAACAAGAATTCCTCCAAATTAAAGACAAAATATGTCTGTTGTAACTGCCCTTTAGTACAACACACAGAAGCGTTTTCTGACCTGACGTCCCCATTGACAGGACTACATCCTTTATTAATGCCGTCCAAAACCGTTACAAAATTGTAAACACAGTTGAAAAATTAGCCTATTTTTTACAACGCAGACTTTGTCACCCTATGAAACGCCACTTGACTTGCTCCTTTGTCATAACTACAACCAGTAGAGGGCTTTGTCCATTGAATGTAAAAATACAGCATGTATTTGCAAATATTTGCAGACACTTGCTGAATCAAATGATGCCGTCGTTTTTCTTGGGAGGACAGTCTCGACAAGAAACATGTTTAATTAAAGGTTCAGTGTGTAATATTTCTGAGGATCTATTGACAAGAAATGCAATATAAGATCCATAACTATGTTTCAGATATTCAGATTCAGATATATGAACCATTATGTTTTTATTACCTTAGAATGACCGTCCGAATCACCTCCTTGGAGCCATGGAGGTCACTATATTTTGTCGTCATGTTTCTACTGTAGCCGACAACGAACAAACAGCGATACAGAGCGCGTTTCATTGTCATAGCGTTCTTCTTCTGCTTGTATAATTCCAGCAGTGTAGATGCCCCTCACTACATTAAATACATACATAGAAGAAGAGGGAATAATAATAATAATAATAATAATAATAATAATATGCAGTCTCTGAGTAGTCTTCTGATTTATTAGAAGTAAGAAGAGAAGTGACATTTGGACAAATTAACGAAATTAACAAATTAACACGTTATTTAGCACCAGAGCCGACAGCCTGTGGATCTTTATACCATGAAGCCAGAGGAGTCCGGAAAGATACAAACAGCTGACGGCAGAAATTACGGATGTTGTGGATTTTCCCAGATGGAAGGCTATAATGTGGGACAGATGTTTTCAAAGCAGTGCTGAAGTTGTCTGTTTTCTGCTGGACAGGTAATTAACTTAAGTTGTCAGACTTCAGCGATGCAAATGAAGGCTATTGTTTGAAAGCTTCAGCTTGAAGCTGGCCATAATCACCGAGAGACGTGAGATGTTCCCCCTGTCAGTAGTGTGAAATATGTAGTTGCATTAATTTCATGTCGCCTACTTATTCTCCAGCCTGTGGGTTGGCTTTGCCGGTTACAGCGAGACAATCAGCTGATCAGTAACGTTAATTGGGAATAAACAAACAGATGATGAATATTATTGGTAATGAAACGGTAACAGCAGGGAAGCTCAGATCAGCAGCTAAACTTCACATTTTACTGCCCTGGTGGAAATCATGCATTTCCTTTTACTGCTAATGGTCATTTATAACAAGACCGGGTGCCTATCATATACTTTCTGAATTTGCATTAATTTGTTTTTTGGATATTGCTTCCTCACTGTGCGATGGATTGGCGACCTGTCCAGGGTGTACCCCGCCTTTTGCCCCATGTTAGCTGGGACTGGCTCCAGCCCCGCACGACCCTGTATGCAGGATAAGCGGTTGACAATGGATGGATGGATGGATGATGGACTGTGGTGCAGAAACAGTGAGGCTTTTTGTCGTGTTATCTGTCAGTGGTCATTGTTTTAAGTGTACTATATAAATAAAATTGATATTGATAAACCTCTCTCTCTCTCTCCCTGTTTCTGTCTGTTCTGCTGACTTTATATGTCAGCAGTTTTATACTGACAGCTCGCGTTATGAAAATCGGATAATTGACACTGTTTAGCCCAGTCACCGGTCATGGCTGATTAAGTTATTATATATAGCTATATAGTTAGCCCATTAATCGATTAATTGTATAAGAAGTACTTTTGCTTGGCGGCGTGGACCCCCCCAAAGTTACTGTTACTGTCCACTACATGGACTTGATGCTAGACCGGGTGCTTTCTGAACAGAGACTGAAGCCTTTCCGTCGTCCTGTTGCGGTAGGCTACATTAGTTTTGTTTTACGTTGACAGACTGTAACATTACAGAGTTGTTGTTTTATTTTATCTTGAAATAATCCCATACTTTGGACACTTTCCTCTTTGTCAAGAAATGTAAATTATGTTTCCAACAAGTTCTCAGCTCCAAATATATAACATCCAGCTTGAAATATTAGGATCAACAGTTACCTAGCAATAGCCATAGAGGGAGACTGGACCTAATGGCCATAAAGTCTCTTATCTATACCTATGAAATGATTCAGCCCTACCTCCATCCACTCCATGACACACAAAACACAGGCAGACCAAAGAACATGCCTTGTGGAAAATAAAGCAGAAGGGTGGATCTCTCTTTATTATCACGAAAAAACAAACTGAAAGTCTACTGTCATTAAGTGACATTATGTCTTTTCATATGAAAAATGGCATCAAATTCTGAAAAAAACAAAGCCATATGCAATAAGGGTGCAAAGGAAATCTTTAAAATTTAAGTTTGATACGATATCTCAAACACACTGCACACACAAACTCACACATATCCTTTGTGCACTAGTCATCTAGTGATTTTTTTTTAACATATTTTTTAAAATAGAAAGCTATATAAATTGAATTTCTACTAGTAGTTGATAGGTAGTTTATCAATACCTGACTCCATTACTCACCAGCGTAGTATGATATTCTGGAAATATCTGGGGAAAAAGAGAAAAGAGATTTTACTTTGATAAATATATTATTCAACATACTTCATCAGAGTATCTTCATGTAATGGATAAAGCCACTGTACTGCAGCATGATTAGCGAATGATACTTCAGTAGCATGTAAGCACAGATTTGTCTTACATGCATGCACAGATAAACTGTATCTATTTGAATGTATGGCAATGAGTTATGGTTTTTCAAATACTGTATTCTACATAAAGCTTTTGCTTTATTATCAATAAAGAAAAAAGTAGAAAACTAGTGGTGGAGAGGGTTAGAAAAGATGATAAACAGGAGGGAACCAAATCACAGGATCATTAGGAAATGTAGCCATTGATGGGGAAGAGCACTGCCATTAGTTATAAATTACTTAAAACCATTTATCAGTATGAGCAGTTCATTTTTTGTTTACTGAAAGACAAATCATTTAAGCGCTACATCTAAACAACACATCAAAGAGGACATTCCCACTGTTGTTGTTACAATGCTTAATTTATTTGACTGACAGGAGTCAATTTCTAACCACACCAAGCAGTTTACATGACCAAGCTCTAATGAATCAGGAGGATTTCATATGAGCTACACTCCTGACAGTCGGCGCGAGGCAAAAATCATTACTTGGCAGAATATATCTGCTCTGTCATGCTGTAATCACCTCACCCAGTGGCCTCATTGAACACTCTCTGTCTAAATTCTGTCTCATGACCCCACCAATCCTCTAACCCATCTTGTCGCTCACTCTTCACTGCGATCTCATGAACAAAAATGACACCAAAATGAGCAACTTGATGAAATGATGAATACTCTGAAGCAACGCTGACATCTGTTACTAAGCAACAGACACGAAGTAGGACTGTAGTGCCAATTAAGATGCCAAGGCTTTGTCTTACTTTATATGTGAGATAAAAAAGCCGTGTCCCAAATCCACACAAGCTGCTACTACTGCACAATCTGTGCCATATACCAAAGTTCAAAGTGTGCTGTTGTTACAGATACAAGAAATTAATATAGTTTTCTTTACTTATTGTAAGGGGAACTGATAGGAGGCAAACAAACACATCACCAACATTGCAAATAAACTTAAGAAAGATGTTTCTGCATTCATCATTTATTTCATGCTGCAGCTGTGTGCCGACTCTGTGCTACATATTAGGGCTGCATGATATTATATATATAAAAACTAACATTGCAATATTTTTCTTTTCTGCGATATATACTGCGATATGACAAAATACAGGAAGTTTCACCAGATTACTTCAGTTGCTCTATTTGAAAATAATTGAGCATCCTAAAAGAACTGATCAACTGATCGAGAATAATATTGGGATTGCCAGTTCACTGTGCATGCAGAGCCTGCTCGTCACTCACTAGTTACAAACTGTTAAATCGGAGTAAATGATGTTACATCAGACAAACTTGAAATGAGAACTGTCCAAGTTTTGCTTTTCAATCAAGCAGCAAAAAAGTTGAGCTGGTTGAGTTAATTTGACTTGCTTGATATTGCACTGTTCTGCGATGTGACTATTGCGCAAGAGCACATTGCGATGACGATGCTCCGGCGATATATTGTGCAGCCCTACTACATATGAATTTTCAAATCGCAGCTTAACTGCAAATTGTGTGTCAAAATACTATTACTATTGTTGTGCTGCAGATATGTCCTGGTCTACACATCATATTCTACAGACTTTAGAGAACATCTTTGTCTGGTACAGATCTTGTAAAAATCACACCATAATCAAACAAGAATGTTTTTCAATGAAAATGAGAATCCTTATGTAATAATGATCATTCCCTCTAATATCGCAAATCATATCGCAACATCAAATTCAGTTTACTTATTTTACTTACTTTTCCAGTTTTTACATGGGTTGATTCACTGCTGCTCAGTGTGTGTTCTGCCACTTCACATCATGTCCTCTAATCACATAAAGCAATTTGTTCCTGGCAGAGTTGTGCCCAAGAAATTGGCTACAAGTAGGCTGCTATGAACAAAAGCAAAACACCACCAATGCTGGCATTGTTCTCCCCCGAGTCTAAAATGCACTTGTGAGAAAAGAAAGGCATCGATATAATAACCAATTTTGAGCCAGGACTGTGTAGTGTTGCAAAGAAGGCTTGATCATGAATTGAAATGTTTCATGGTGTTAAAAAAGCACTATTACCCTTGAAAACTGCCCTATAGAGATGCCTTTAGTTAATACAATTGCTGTATATTCAAATGTTTCAGATACCTAACAGAAGGACGACAACAATGCACGTCAGCATACAAACATATTGTGGTAAAGATAATTTTCTTTTTTGGTTTCAACAAACCTCTAAGCAGAGATATTTTCTCAATGTCACCAGAAATCACATTCACTTTCACATCCACAAAATTATGACCCAAAAACTAGAACCTGTTATTAAAGCAGTACTGAAACATCTGTCAGTAGAACTGCTTATAACATTTTTCACTTGCATAAATATTCCTCAGAGCTTCTCCCTCCTACTCGATCACAATTCCCCTCCTCACGCTCACAGCCTTTTTTTCCCCTCTTTCTCTCTCCCACTCAGTAGTAGAAAACTATTGCTTCTGGCTGTAAACTACAGAGGCTACGCTACAGCTGACACCACGCTAAAGGCATTGCACAACTCCATTCTCATCAAGAAAACAACAACAGCCGAGCAGCAGCACCTCCGCACTAATCAGCCTGTTAGAATAGAGTACAACAGAGCATCGTGGCGCAGGACTGAGTGCAACATAAGAGGCAACAGCTTAAATGAGGTAGCAGTAAGAAGCAGCTATAAAAACATTATTGTAGTATTGGGACTACTGCAGAGTTAAGGAAGTAAGAGAGTGGTCTGATTGACCCCAGGGCCTTTTTTTCACATTTGTATTTTTTATATTTGGCAGAAGAAGCTCTTACATGTGCTGACGTCACTGTTGTCTGTTGAAACGCATGTGTTAATAACCTTCATCTGCCAGCTACAGCACACAACCCAGGAGTGGCTATCCTGTAGGTCCAATTGCTTGTGTACACACAATCACATGAAGTTTCACACTCAATTTGTTGAACAGTGTGCCAATAATGCGCGAGCATAATGCACTACTACATCTTCCAGTGCACCCCTAATAATTCAGGGAGTCCAGCAGTGCACCGTACAAAACCTTCTACGAAGTCTGCAACATCCCACACATCTGTTCAGCCCATTATCACTTACTTTTGCAAATTACTTTCCTCCTAACAACAAATACACAGAACAGGCTCTTCTTTTAATTAAATCTATTGCATCTGTCTTTGGTGCAATATAACATTAGATTAATTAAACTCACTAAATAAAAAAAATAAATATAATAATAAATTAATAAAATTATGTCAGATTGAATAGATTCTTTTTTGCTATTCATCTAAACTACTACCTGACTGTTTTCAGAAAAGATTTATTAGAAACTAAACTTAACAAATCCAGGTATTTTAACAACTTGGAACCAGCTATCGGATCCTAACCCTATTATTTATCCTATTTCAAGTTATTCTAGGATTAGTTTGCTCAAGTCAATGATGATGTTTAAGAGGTTTATCCGTTTATGAAGGGGATTAAATCAATGATGTGACCGAATGACAATGATTCATTTGTGGGTGACATTATTTGAAAAGTAAATGTTTTTGCCTCTATATAAAGTCAACTGTTACAGGGCAGGATTGCAGCTTGCACTCTTATATCCCCCCTTTATTACCTCATATTCGGTTTTTCCCCGAAATCACAAATTTATAGTTTGACAGCTTTTTTTTTATTTTTATTTTTTTTTACAAGTCGTTTTATGGCTCTACCTCAGCGTGAAGTGCACTACACCAAAATTAACATTCACAAATACATTAATCCAAACCACCCCGTCTCAGGGATCCCACAGAAGCTTCACATCTCTAAACTCCTTCAGGAAGTGACATTAAAGGGTTTTGCTATTAGACACGTTAGACGTTTTTTGGTATTCTGCTGTTTGTTTTTATGAACTGTGATATGACATTTCAGAGCCAGAGCTGTCCAGCCATGGATTAATGTATCTGTTTCTACTTTCAAAACACTTGAGGTGCAACATATTTAAACAACCACATGAGTGGAAACATTAGTCAAATGTAAAAATTAATTAACACAGCGCTGCTTGTGTTTATTCGTACTGTGTATACAGTTTATATTTTTTTTATACATATGTGACAGCTACTTTGTTCCTCTGGCTGCTGCTCTAATCACAATTTGTTGATGCATTTCTGTAGAAAATTCAAACTACAGAAAAGTGTTTATGCCTTACTGACCTGAAACATTATGGAGGAAAAAGGACATTAGATCTGGACAATATATCAATTATTGCCTGTCATTGTAAACTCACGATATAGCACTAGCAATTGTTGCTATGTCAGATTTCTCCCATAATGATTTCTGAAATGCTCAGTTTGACTTCCCATTACCATGCATGCAGTCCAATGTGATGAATATCAACTAGAAAACATGACGTGAGATTTTCCATACCCAGACAGATGGATGGATTTTAGGACCAGGTGTTCCAATTACTGCGATATTACTTTTCCCCATATTGCCCAGCCTAAAGGTAATGCCAGATACAGGGGAGATATACAAATATGTCAACCAAAATTGCATCTAAACCTAAACAGCAAATGTATATTTTGATGAGGTATAATACAAGTCATTTGACTATCACAGTATACAGAAAATGGAAGTTAAACAAAACAGCGAGCTATGGATGCTGATGATGATGCTACAGGTACTACAGGAGCACATAATTTCCAGTCTTACTTTCACAGGTCTTAACAGATAGCCTGCTGCTGTACGGTCCCAAAAAAAGTACAGCCCCAACGTACAGGAACGCAACAGGCATTAATAAGTTCAAGATGTAGCTTTTTTTTTTTTATGTAATTACTAATCTGACTACTAATCGGGCATATTCATGGACGCATCAACTAAATTACTGAAGTGTAAATGTAACTGCATTATGTTGCTTTACTATTCACTTAGGCATTAACTGAATCCCACAGTGTATATCTAGGCTATATGTTGTCTATATGTCTGTATCTATGTGTGCATCTAAGTGGAAAGAATATGACACAACCAATCAGGTATCTCAGGTATAGCTGTGTGATGTGCAACAGCAGAAAACATGGCCCAGGGCACAGGATGGGTGTTGGAGGTAGAACTGTCCTGGAATTCAATACGACACAATAAAGTAACCACAAGTGAGGCGAGATACGAGACAACACAACTCAACTGACATTATAAGGCAGACTTGTACATCCTTTTTAGATGAAGAGGGTGCGTGTGTTTTTATATACTAACTATTGCAGATACAAACACACAAAGGATGTATTTCTATAGGTCTGGATCATCTGTATTCAACTGCGTAGGAGTGTATGTGGGTTTGTTAATAAAGGCAAATAGCTCTATAATAACAAAAACAAAACTGTTCACCATTTGCTTTTTAACATTTCTCATCCTTGTCATATGTTTCATGTTTGTTTTTCTTGACTTGTTCACTAACCCCTCTGTACACGGCTGTCAGTTGTGTGGACAAGGCAAGTGACATTTGATAGCAGTGGCCTGAGGTTGTTTAGCTGCATTTATACACAAACACAAATTGGATGATTAACTCTTTGTTGTACAGGTCTGACCAGACATGGCAGTCCTGAAAGAGTAAGATCGGATTCCATGCAGTTTCTCTCCACAGTAAAACAACGACAAAGAAAATAAGGTGTGAGCCACATATAAGGGTTAAAAATATAAAGCTTTTTTGCTTGTGTGAATGCAGGTTTAGATCACAGGATGACTAAAGAATAACTGGTCACAGAAAATCACAACAGAGGCCTATATAGGTGATAAATTTAAAGTTTGTCTTACAGTTAGACAGACTCTTATGAATAAGCAGGTTGTTAAATTACAGCTGTCAATCTTTTGTCTTTTTATTGTCATAGGTGCCAGTACAGCATTTTCTGGGAACTGTAGTTGCAGTCACAGTAAGAATAGCACTGACAGGAACAGCTGGAGAAGTAGTAATAAGTGTTGTGGGTAGCAGTGGTTGTTTGCATATTCCATCTTTAGGTTTGTAAGAATTTTAAATGGTTTACTGACCATATAATAGAAACATAAGCGAGCAAGAAAAATGTTAAAAACATTTAGGGCAACAGATGCAAACAATCACTTAATTTGTGCCAATTTATTCATTTGATGAATCTGTTGTCAGAAGCAAGCAAGCGGGTTTATCAAAGGGAAACAGAGGTGGCTGACAGAGTTATCAGAGCCTTCAGCGTCTTTGTTTGTGCTCCACACTCTACCTGTCTTTGAGGTTTTCACATGCAACTGCTTGCACGGCAGTAAGCAGCACAAATTCCTTTCCAGCCCACAACCTGCCAGACCCCTCTTTACCTGCCTAGCACAGAGCACCCATACACCAGTCCAATCACAGCCGAACACATTCCCCGGGCCCTTGGTATGGCCGCACACGTTCGTACCTCCACTGGTGCAGCCTAGGAAATCCCAGAATTGCATCCTGGCAGTCGGCACACAGAGGACCGAACCTCCGCTAAATCACAGACGCCTGAATATATCCCTGTTCTGTCTCTCCACTTCCTAGTTGTACTGTATGCTGTCACTTATAGGAGAAGGGAAAAACCCGCCCACTAGCTGTTTCAGACACACCTGGGGGCTGCGCTTCATTTCCAAAACTGCCTCCTTCTCCTAAGCTCTCGTTCCCTTCGCTTGCCATCTTACCCACTACTCTGCCTCCCATCTTTATCTTTTCCTGACTGAAAACAGACAGGTGTAAAAATCGATCGAACATAGTTAATGTTGCTTTCCTGACCATGCCTCTTCATATTAGGGGAAGTAATGGGAGAGGAGGCTTAGGAAAACAGACGGGCAGAAGAGAAAGCCAAAGCAGAAGGCAAGCCCTTCTATTCATCTCTTGTATAAATAAAATGTATATATGATTTCTGCTAACAAATGCAGTTTAAGTGAGAACACAATAAAATTTGGACCACACATGTTAGGGCAGATGGCAAAGAAGTGATTGCTATGCACACGTCAGGTTTTTATTTATCTGACTGCAGATCTGTGTACAACAGCGGAACAAAGCCTTGAATCTCAGCACTTGCAATGGACTGGACATGCAATGTGGCAAACATTAACTAGGCTTTCAATAATATCTACACAGTTAGCTTGTGTTTATTTATTGGAAGAGATGTGACTTCATGACAATGCAAGGAAGTGAAATTTCTTAACAATTCACTGATCAAAAAATGCAGTCATATCCCTTTTTCAGGAACAGCGGGAAGTAGTAAAAAAAAAATTAAATTATATTTTCATTTTATTTACAGAAAAGTGAGCTAAGCCGTGCCAGGCTTGTATTCAAGTAGAAAAGACTACAATGTGTTCTCAGCTAGTTGTCGTCATTCATAATCAAATGTTCTTTTTTTGTTTACCAACTTGTCAAAATATCTGAGGATACACTTTTGGGGTCCTGACCCTCCAGTTTAGCTGCTAGGGAGGATGCGTATGGGGTTGTGATCGTGGGGCATCAGTCACATAAAGGCAGGAAACAATATGTGGAAAGGGGCAGGAAAACAGAAATCTGCAAGACATGACAGGGCAGCTTTGAATCAAAAACTCCTGAACCCCAAAATAGAAACAGACAATTCACACCCAGGGAGCTGCTGAGCACCAGGCTGCACACGATGTTTAGTTCTGGACATTTTAGCATATTGCGCCTAAAATTAGTTTAATCCCACCAAGCATGATAAAGGAGCGATTTGTGGTCCTAAAACCAGGCCTGGTTCAATTGTTAATACAGTTCACTCGGCCTAACACATCAATAAGTGTACAGTTGACAAAGCAGAACCCAAAACATTGAGACGCACAGGTTAAATAAGAACTGCCCTCCTTTTGTCTGAAAACCCACTGCTTGCAACAATAAAGTCTGAATCTGGGCAACTCGTTATTCATCAAAACACATTTGTTTTGCCACGGCGTTGTTACTCTGCATGACAGAAATCCTCCTTGGTTTAGACCTTTGCACCTATAAGCGGAGAAACAGAGAGGAGTGGTTTCGGCCACTGCACCACTGTCTGTCTGTTAGGAATACAAATTACATAGCGGTGTCTAAATGACCAGCATTTCACAACATTCAGTCCACGATATTTTACCATAAATCCTAACACAAGCTCATAACAACACCACCCTCACGCAATGCATTCGCGTTAACCCCATTGTGTTACCCCCTTTAATGCTAAGCTAGCTCGGCTAACGGTGGGCTATTCCCATTTAATCCGCCCCCCAGAGGGATCAATACTCACCCGCTTTAGACCGGGAGCCCGACCGCAACTACTCCCCGCAACCGGCCCCCTCTTCCAGCCAGTAAGTTTTAATTTTTTTATATATATACCCGTTAATATCAGAGCCGGCTTGGTGGCTGTACCTCTCCGTTATGAGTCCCTCTCCCTGTCTGTTTTTGTCCACAACAGCGCCGTGCCCGGTGGTCGGCGTCCACTGACGCGAGCTGCTAGCACTGCTGCTGCTGGAGCCTCTTCCAACATGGCTGCAGCTGGCGGGGCTCACTGACAGGAGGAGAGGGGCCCTACGTTTTCGACAGGTACTACTGCAAGGGTCCCCGAGTGGTTTTTATGTAACACCCCCAGTTTCACAATATCCTCCATTTATTTTATATTAGGCAGTTACTGAGGGCAAAGCAATCAAATTTCAGTTCATTACTTTACACTGTATAGTGCGTTGTCAAATTGATGATTGTGTTTAGGGTGCTTGTAGTGGTTAAACAGGAAATAATGCTTTTATGAAACGATGGATATTTATTGTTAGGCTACTGTTCCATCACTTTTTGCTTGAATATTAAATTATTGCTATCAACTCTAACAGTTTTTGGGGTCCCCAAGAGAAAGGTCCATTCGCCAGAAATGTCAAGGCTCAATTTATTTATCCATAAAATCATGGATGTTTCAGTGTTCACATAATAATGAACCAAATAAACCAATGCTGACTACAGAACAAAAAGAAATAAATTGCCATGAAATCCAAAACATTGATAAAAACAGAAGAAGAAAAAAATTAAATTTACTATTTATAAAAAAGAGGACAGAAGTTGTAAAAGAACAATTTAAAGAATAGCATAACAAAGTACAATTTAAATGAATGCCTGTCAACCCACAGTGGCTTACATGACAAATTAGCATGATATATATACCAGATATAAACATAAATTAAACATACAGTGCTTTCAAACATTGACGGTAAGCCCTTAAAAACAAATACTGAAGTGTACATGTATTGAGCTTTTATTTTTCAAGAGCCATATGTGTGCAAAATGAGCAGTGTTCTTTCACAACAGACTGCGCAGTGTGAAAGTAAAACTGGCATCGCCACTGTCAAACTACCAATTTTTTTGTCTATAATAATGGCCTTTTGCCTCACTGGTGATGGAGTTGAATAAAACGTTGTGTAAACTAAGTTGCAGTCAGTGATTAAAAACTTCCTTGCTGTAGGTAAGAAGATAATTGTAGTGAGGGGTGGCAGTAACATCTATGAACAAAATAGTCATTATTTCACTGTGCAGAACTGAGTGAAGCTGAAATTGAATTGCCCTCCGCTTTGTCAGCCACACTGGGCTAGTAAGCATCCATCAAATCCACTTTATAGGACATATAAAGAAAGGATGAAAATGGATGAAAATGTGCAGGATTTAGTGTTTTATGAAGTAGCCCAATCTGCCAAAGCACAGTGAAATGAAGGATACCGGAGATAAGAACCCACTGTCGTGCTGGAGCTGATGTCTCATGTTTAAATGAAATCTTCAGAGATTTCTATCATAAATTATTCATCATAGCATCATAATGTAAGCCAAACAAAAGAAGCTTTGAATAGATGCACGCCTAACACACACACACACACACACACACACACACAAACATACACACACACACACACACACACACAAACACAATTATTGTGATGTTGATGGTGGCTGCCATTATGCTGCCTTGGATCTGTGTGTCTCCAATGTCTCGCAGTCACTGGCCAAAATAATCCATCTAGTAATGGGCCTTCACTCACAGTCCCACCTACACGTACAGTGCATTCATTGCATGTAGCTAATATCCATGCTCACACGAATGCAGACACACACTCAGTTCAAAGATTTTATCCACACAGCAGAGTGATGCAAATTGTGGTGCAACAGAGGGTGATTAAAACTCATGACATCATAGTTTCATGGTATCCGCTGGGCCACCAGTATACCCTACATTTACATATTTGGCCGTCACACAGCTTGGCAGCTTTTGGGAAAAACCTATTATGTTATGTGTAAAATGAATCTGTCCTATATAATTAAACAGTATGGGTGAGAAAGGAGAGGATATATCAACCTTGAGCCAACTGAAGATCACAGGTCCCCTTACAGTCTAAACTGCATGCAGTAAAACCCCACAGAGATTAATGTTGTGGTCAAAGACCTGTTTTGCAGGAGAAAATATATGTAATAAATATGTCTAACTATTTTGTGCTAAAGTCTGAAAATTCTTGAAACAAATAGAGGCTCAGGCAAATCATAATAATTTGAAATCAGTTGCCAGATTTTAAAAGGGGAGGCATGTTTATAGTATTGAAGTCATTTGGAGGGATTCCTGTTTTCAAGCACTTAGATTTTTTCCCAACACTCCCACTTTTATTTGCTGAAGACTTACACATTTTTTGTTTTACTCTCTCTTAACCTGTTAATGCCACATTAGATCTGTTTCAAACAATGAAACATATCTTAAACAGGATTAATAATTTCAAACAAAACTAAAAAAATGTAAACGAGTGTGCTCGTCAAGGTCCATGAGCAAGGATGTAAAAAAACAAGGATTTGAAACAAACTATTATACAAAGAGCTTTGATCCAGTCCTCTGGGAAAGGACACGGCTAAATATGAAACATAAAGAGATATTAAAAAGATCCATAATGCTGTGCAGGGTGAGTGATATTAAAAACTGAGCTGGGCACAAATTGGATTTCTATGTGATTTGAATTTAGTAGTCACAACAATCTGTACAAACATTACGGATTGAGCACAGTGGTGCCTTGACTACATAACCTGACTATTAAGAGAGGTTATAGACCTCCATCTAGTGGACAGATTGGAGAGGTACATTATGGTTTGTCAACACAGATTAAGTCAGCCTATTTCAAAATTACTTAACAAAATGGTATTTAGGATTTAATACAATGCGGTTGAGAACATACACATATCATCAGTTGTGATGGCAAGCAAATAGTCTGGTGGTTTTCTCATTGTAGCAGCAATAATTGGCAAGTGGTGAATTGAATCACAGAAAGAGACAAAAACAATGTTGATGGACAATACTGACCTTTGGCATGACAAATGTGAAGATTGATGTTACAACAATTAGATTACCCTTTTCTTTGAAAACAAAGCACTAAAAGTTTGCATGTTTGGGATGCCGCTCTTGAAGAAACTCTGTCTATCTATAAGACCTATATCTAGGCACTTTAATCGCAAATATCTTCTTTGTCACTTAAAACAGTACTCCACCAAGCACTGCACACAAGCATTGCACATACAATTACCAAAAAAACGAACAAATAGTTTTTAAGAAAGGGACAGAACAACATATCATAATAATTATTCCGCTCATTCTTCTTGTCAAAACCTCAGCCCAGTTGTTCAAAACGTTTAACCTGGATCAGAATGATCCGACTTTGGAAATCCCTTGTTCTGCTATGCAGGATCAAGTAATCCCTCTTACCTTTGTGACGTTTTTTCAAAGCAACATTGGATTGGATCACCCTGATCCAGATCCAAACTTTTCAAGGTTACCAAATCCGGATTACCAGTGCTTTAAATTGGACTACATATCACAATTTACAGGCTACTAGCTATATAAAGTACAACAGGTAGAGTAGCCAGCGCGGAGTCACTTTACGTCTGACCCACAACAATTAAATTATTTGTGAATGTGGAACACTTGTTTTAAGTCTAAATAGTTAACAAATAAATGTTGAGACTTCTTCTTCATTTGTGAAGATACCAGCTTTTTGACGCCTTGCTTTTAGTAGGCAGATCTCAGAATCAGGGGCCGACTGGACATGCAAAAAAGGATACAAATTTAAGAAACTACTTTTAACTGGTTCACCTCTGATGATTGTGTCATTCTTATTAATGTACAGTGATAAGTGAGAGTTAAATACAGTATTTTAGTTTGATATTAATGGTAATTTGGGGATTACTTTATGTGGAGAATTTTTTTCTACTACTTTTTTTTTTTTCTGTCTACTTTATCTATGTTATCACTGTAATGTTTAAACTACCCACAATGCAAGTTGATGTTGTATGACAGTTGCTAATGTAGTCTCGAGCTACTAGCCCCAAGCAGAGATCAGGAGAGTGCTACAGAGGTCTGGTAAGTTCACTTTTCCACAACCCCAGATGTGTTTGATGTCCAAACATTTTTTTCTTTTTTACATATGTATTTTTATTTATACGTAGATTATTTACAGTAAAATGTTTATCACTGAATGTACAAGATATACTTACACGTAATCATCTGTTTTAATGATCTAATTAAAGAATTCCCAAAGTTGAAAATATTTTGCAAACTAAAATGTATGTCATAACACATTCCTGCAGTTAATAGCATGCAGCTGCCACAGTTGCACATGATCAATTCACATTCCTACAGTCATGAACATTCCATTTTTACACTTTGAAATACTTTATCTTTACATCTTAATCATACCTTATACATTATACAATTATACATGAGTACATACCTGAGTTTTACATAAACACATAATAGCTTAAGTGCTCTTGAAATGTATATTATGATAAATATCAGAGAATATCAGATGGGAGAAAGGGAGAAGAAAACAAAAGAAAGTAGTAAGAGACATGGACAGGGAGAAAAAACACATAGTAAAGACGGATACAGAGGTAGAGACATACAGTAACAGTTCAGGGCAGGGTACAGAGAGGTGAGGAAACAAAGAGCAGTTGGATGAAGAGACTATGAAGAATGCCAAGGAGAAGACACACACAAGGATTGTTAAATTGATGAAAGAATAAGGAGAGTTAGAGAGGATACAGAAGGATAGAGCAAAGTCACATGGATGTATGACCTGGATCAGCTAGACATAGTGCAGATGAAAGGGCATGGCAGACTGATGAATGAAAGAGACAGAAAGTTAAAGAGGAGGGAAGCTATCTGGGTGGATATAATGAGGTATGATTTGATTTAAGTGCATGGGATTTAGGGCAGAGTGCACTCTAGCATGCCACCTGAGTGGACTTTGAGGTGAGCTGGTCCATTTTACTGCTGGAAATACTCTCCATAGTGACATCAGTGTGCGAGCGCCCACGCTTCTCCTCTGTGCCGTGCGAGTGCGCTCGGCCGCGCTGCAACTCGTTGGTGTGTGCGCGGTTCCGAGAGCCATCGAAGGACGAGATGCTGGAGCTGGAGGTTGTCCGTGAGCGAAGTCTGGTCATGCTGGAACTGGACACTGAAGAAAGAGGAGAGACAGGTTTGTTTTACTTTGCGTCGGCCTCCAGTGGTCACTAGAGTTTATTCTGGATTTTACAGTGTTTCATGTTAATATTTTTTTTTAATTTCACTTACATAAATCAAGGCATAGCACAATATCGATTCAACCTACATTAAATCCACTTACTGTAATAAGTGCCTTTATCATTTTCTGTTATAAACACCCATGTGCTGTTACAATAACCCTCATATTTACAGGAAGTTATGTTTAACCGTAGGTTTTGTTTTTCAAAATATACAGAGGAAGATTTGTTTAGCTGCCATAACTTAATAAGGAGTGACACTTTCAGAGAAATTTGAGGAGAAAACTTTCAGTCCAGATCTGAGATGTAATAGTTAAGATACTTTAGGATTAAGTAATAGTGACTCACAGTATCCCATGCCTTGGATAAAATATTTGAGGGCTTCAATCACTTTGGCTGGCTGTGGAGAGAAAGATAAAAGTATTAAATACATTCCCAGCCAATCAGGAGTGCATATTCTACATTATTGCCAGCGGTTTAGCCAATGAAATGTCACAGCCTACCTGATCCACCTGAGGAAGTCCTCCACAGTCCGCCATCTGGAAGAGCAATCAATTATTATTAGCATCAAATATTATATGGAAATATCTATTTAAAAAGAAACATTTAGTTGTTTGCATTTTGTTGTTAGGTTACCTTGAGCAGTGTGGTCTTTGTGGGGTTGAGTTTAGAGTTGCATTCGACCACAGCCTCCACAGCTGGGGAATTATCTCCTACAACCAGCAGAGTGGAGCACCTGTAAACCAACAGACAGGCAGGTGAAATTGGCCGAAATACTAAGACGAATAGTAAGGATTGACCGAGCCTGATGAGTGAGTAGTAATGAGCAGCTTAAGGTCCGAGGCTCCAGGTAAGTTCAACTGTCTTAATTACAAAACGACCACAGTGATTGAATTAGCGTTCTAATTACATTTCAGCTTTTACAAACAATACAATTTCTACCATGAATAAGGACCATTATAATACATAAAAAACATCACACTATTCATTTTCAAGACCCTTTCAAGATATACCCTCTTTAAAGGTCAATGGTTGTACTAACTTGAGGGTCCTGGCATTGATGGTTCCTCCAGGAACAGGCCTCTCCACCTCCAGAACAGTGCGGTTGTTGTAGGAGCGGAAAAACTGACTGACGTTGGACTGGTTCATCGTTGCTGTGATGTGGTGACGGTACGTAGCTATGAGGTCATGGTTGGTCTGGATCTCATCCTGGAAAATCAGTTTGAAGGTAAGACAGAGATATTCTTGTATTCTACAGTATGGAAGACACACTTGATATTTGACTGATCACTTTTATTGGTATGGTAAATGAAGCCAATCATTGTTGAGGAAGCCTGAAAAACTTACCTTTCCAAACAAGTGTGTGATGATTGTGTCCGGTAGAGTGTGGGTCCATTCAGTAATCTATAACACACACAAAACATACACACAATTACATGCAGCTACATTCAGAAAATAGCCTATAATGTATTTACATTACAGACACTCTCACTACTCTTTTTGTGGTAAAACAGGGACAAATGCTATATCAGTATCAATCAATACAGGTGGTTATATATACTGAAAGGAAAACAAAATTTGAAATATTTTTTGATCTTATTCAGTTTAAATGGTGGGAGATCAACACACACACGTGCTGCTGACCTTGTTTGCAACACTATCTATTATTCCTTCAGCGCAGGGATTGATGTTGATCAAAACCAATCCGTCCACCAGTTCAGGGTGATTCAGCTACAAATCACACACACGCACACACACACACACACACGCACAAGAGCAGTTAGTGATATGACTTCAACATTGCATTTACACTTATTACCATGTTTTTTGAATGTTCTCTAATTTCTTTCTTTGTTACAAGTATGCGTGTGTTTACAACATATTGTCATGTTACTCTTTTTTCTGCAGCCAAAGATTGTGCTCAGTTTTTCTGTTCCCTATCTAGAGATTTTATGGACTACATGGCTGCTGCTAGAGACTACAAAGACTAAAGTTTATCTGTGATTGTTGTATATGAGTGTTATAAACAATCTTCTGGGAGACATGTGTAATTGTATCTTGTGTAGCTTTGTATAGAAAAGCTCTGATCCATAACTCTGACATATCTGGTTTACAAATGCCAGTGAACCACAACCAAGTGAAGATCTGTGCTGAAAAAAGTGCTTATATAAACTTTATATTTTTCAAAGTAGGTGACAAATTATGTTCTCTCTCTGTCTCAAGTTCAAATGCGATTTAGAAATGAGATTTGAACTCACAGCGAATCTAGCCAGGATGTAGGCTCCTGCTCCAACTCCCAGTCCAATCACAGTACGCAACCTGCGGAGTACACAGCCAGAAGGTCAAAAATGAGATAAACCCTAGTATCCCGTGTAATTATGTGTGTTGAAAATAGCCTAACATTTAATGAAAGGACAACATGTGTTTGTTAAGTATCGGATTAACTGAGGAGTTTCAGGTCTGTCTTACCCAAAGTGTTTGAGGACAGCGGGCAGTGCTTCAGAGAGCTGGTCCATGGAAGGGTAGGCAAACCTGAGGGATCAGAAGTCAACGTATGCATCAGCAGATGTGGGATTCATTCACTTATAACTATCTAACTAACTCATATTAACAAATGGTATATTTATAGTGAGAGTAATAAATGCACTGTACTGACGCAGTAGGCAGAGTTTTGGCTCCTTCATGTTGTCCCGGGGCTTCCACGTGACAAACAGGCAAATGTCTGGTGATTTCATGCATGTCCTCGTGGTTGAACAGTGAGTCAAAACAGGATTTATCTATAAGAAGAAAGAAATTATAATAAGTCATTTCCTGTTTTATTTTGTAAGAGTCCTTCCTCATGTGTCTTTTTTTTTGTCGTTTTTTTTTTCCCATCTTCGTGTCAGCAGTTCAGCCCGTTCTCAGTGTTTTGCTGTTTCCTTAGAGGTTCTGCCTTATTTGTTGGACTTCTTGGATTTTATATAGGCAGGCCCTTCTGTTCAGTTCTCTGTTTCAGTTTCTTCTCTCACTTTAATTTTTTCATTCATGTATTCCAATAAACGTACATGCTGTAAACTCTTCTCCTGGTATTGGGTCCATTGTTATGTTGCACGTTTCAGCCAGCCGTAACACTGATATATGCTAATCTTAACTTGGATATCAGGGTCTTTATACAACTTATATTAACTTATTTTATATTTTGTTTGATTGGTTTTAATACAGGTATCTTCAATATCTATTTGCAGGATATATACATAACACTGTGCTATTGTGGGGCTAAGATTTGGGACTTACGGTTCAGTCCAACATCGTGAAATGTCAGGATGACAGGCCGGTGTGCCCGTGGAGTTCCTGTCATGATGCAGTGGACATTCCCATACGGAGTCTCTACGTGCTCCTCCTAAAACAAACACACTGATTCAGTCACACTTTCAGATAATCAATACATGCTGCTGTTTGTGTGATTGGCTGAAGATATACCTTTGACAAATACAATATTATTTTTTTTTTTTTTGAAGATTGGAGCAGTGTTTAAAAGCAGGGTGGCGCTGTATATCTCTTTGCTTTTGCACGAATATGTATTGAAGAGGATAATTGATTGCTGATTTAGCACCAAATCAGACGTATCAAGTCACTATAAACCATACCTCAGTCTCAGTTTTGCAATTTTGGTGTCAAACTTATTTCATATCATAAACTATCTTTTCTTGTCAACAAATGAAATTGATAGTCAAGATACAATTGTTTTGTTTTGATTTGACATTTTTTAAATGCAGAACACTAAACTATATACTGAACAAAAGTTTTTTTAAGGCCATTTTAATAGTGTTTCTTTATATGTTTTAATGTGAACTGAAACCAGATACTGATGTTTATAATATTACACCCAACTGACTCTGGGCTGTACATGTAGCCATACAGAATAAACCCTGGTGATATTGAAGTTAAAAGTCATTTAAGTTTGCACAAGGATTAGGTACAGCTGTAATAGTGAATCTAACCTCAAGATTAGCTTAAGCTTTGTGATAAGATACTCACAGTGATTTGGGGCTCAAAGACAGAGTCACACTCGTTGTCCTCCAGGACCATGGCTGCTGATACAGAGAAGACCACAACAGAAAAAAGATGTGCACTAGATGCAGAACAAATGTCCTGTGTGTATCTTTGAATCTTAATTTCCTTTTAAATTTTAAAGCAAATTAATTTGTATTTCAGGACACTGCCAGTCCTGCAGTAAGAAACAACCCGAGAGCAACAGTGCTTTATGTGTGTGACAGACTATTTGTTTGAGCTGGTTTATATATCCTCCCGACACTGATCTGTCTCTAAGCCCTAACTCCAAAATGGCTCACACATGGCCAACTGACCCCTTCCTGTTTTAATCTGACCTCAGGCTGCTGCATTCCCACAGAGACAACGCTGGATTTCTACAGGGAATTAACCTGAAAATCTACTCTGAAAAAGCATCTTAAGCAAAATATCCAGATGTAATGAATCACAATTATATCATTTCCCTTCTGGATTACTCGAGTTATGCTTATTAAATTTGTTTCTAGACATTTATTAAATTCAGATTTTTCTTTCAGCCTTAAATCATGTGTTTCTGTGTCTCATGCAGAACAACTGAAATGTATTCAAACCGATCATAAATTTCAGCTTGATTGGTAGGAATTGAAGTTAAAATCACAAGTAGCTTGTTACTTTTTGCTGTGAGATCGTCAGGGAAATAACAAGACCTTCAGCCAAGCCATGATCAGGTCAGCTGTCTAATCTCAGTATGCCATCTGCTCCTCACAGTGAAACATTCACCTCCCTGCAGTTCAGTGACCTTGGCCCTCCTGCTAATTTTGTATTAACTTAAGTTCATTTAGATAGCTGCTCTGATCTCTTGGTAAGTCATGTTGCTCTTTTTACAGCATTACAGATCAAATGAACTCAGATATTTCAAAAGTAAAGACTTAAGCTTCAAGACATCATTAAAAAAGTTCATTAGGTTAGTCTCACCTTGAAACATTGTTCAAACTTTATTTTAAAAGCACTTTTTAAAAATGGACCCGTGCATAAGCAAGCTAATGTCATTACTGATTCATCATACAACTTCCGAAGTGGTTCATGAAATAGCTGTCATTCTTCAATGTGAATAATTGTCTGATTGTAGCATTTAATTTCATAGCTGACAACCAAAAACTATTTGGTGATTGTTTTTGTATATTTCTCAGGGTTTAAAATTGTATTTTGTTTACAAATTCCAACAAAGTAAGAACATTGGCAGAAATGGAGGTCATGTGGACCTTTCATAGCAGTTTAAGGATTTCTGATTAAACCTTTCGAGGACATCCAGTTATCACTTCTCTGGGTGTAGCAATTCTTCAGAAGTTATAGAAAGTTAATAAAAGTTAATGAAGAAAAAACACTTTGGTTTTCAGTTCTATATATCTGTACAGATATATTAAAAGAGTGCGGTGCTTTTAAAGTGTGTATGATTAGACACACATCTGCAAAGTGCATCCTCAAAGGTAATGTTATTACTCTTAAATGATATTGTGTTTCCCTCAATGATGGCAAAAGGTCAAAGTTTTATGGATTAGCTGCAGAAAATCAGGGTGGGTAAATTAATGAGTGCTCTCCGATCAGTCACGTAGCCCTGAGCAAAACACTGAACCTTCAACACCGTGATGTCTGCATGTACAACAGTAATTGTCACTGGCATACGGGTTATTCCCCAGATTGATGCAATAGAGGTCTGGCAGGTGGATTACACTGCAGACAGTAACAGCTGGCTGAACGGAAACACAGCAGACCTTGCACCTTCTTTAAGACATAATGCCACCACTGTCTTGAACACAAATACACACAGCTAGATGAGAGCTGCGAGCAGCAGCTTTAATCCATTTAGTGGTGGCTGAACAGGAGAGGTCAGCAGATGGGTCTTACTCAGCCTCACGTCAGTCTGAAGCCATTTTAACATCACACTAACCCTTTCTAAGCTTTGGCCTGCTATTCTACTTCACCATTCACTGCTGTCCTATACTTTGTGCCACATGTTGTGTGATCAATGTATCACCTATTGTACAGAGATATTTGACAATGCCAACAACACAAACCTTTTTCTTGCTTTTATAGTGTGTTAGAGAGTTAGTGACGCCATTAATACTAAAACACCAGAATAGAAATACATGTCTAATACAACAACAATTTATTGAACGAAACATGATTCTTATACCTCTAAACATTTCGTCCCATATTTAGTATTTCTGCAGCTGGAATTTTTCCTGCTGTTTGCCTGTTGTTTTGATTTAAGACAGACTGTCTCTTGATCCAATAGCACAGTGAGCTTGTAAAACAGATTACGAGAAACACATTCAACCATGCACAATGACCTTGCCCCGTTGATGCCAAACCAACATTTTGGTTAGTTTATAGAGTCATATTTTGATATGAATAACTCCTCAGTCGGTGAAATGCATTTAAGCAGTTGTTAAGGGTCAAGGTTAAGTTACACTAGTTCAAACTTCAAAGAATAAAGTCATAAAAAATAAAGAGCAGATAATAACACTTAAAATAAAGTTATAAAGGCCTTCATCCCAGCTGACATTTTGAATTGTCATAGTACCAAAAGTACAGGTATTACTAATAGCATTAATGACAGTTCTGTTCAATTCAAGTGTGGTATTTTAACATTTCCATTTTGGGTGCTACGACTTCATCAATTTCTGAGGGGAAACCCTACATGCAATAATTGCAAGAAAGAACCTAATTCCCCACTCAACCTGCCTTGTATGAAATTATGTTAAGAAGTAATATTGATTGAATTAGGCTTAAGAAACAATTTTGATTCAATAATAAATACTGACATTGAGAAAGAAATGTAGCTTGTTTACAATATCATACTTGACATATTCATTTATTTATTAAATATAATTTAACTTTTGTCCTTTCATGAACCGACTTGAAATGGAATCACAATCATCTTTAAATTTAATTTAAAACACCACATTTGTGTTTCGAAAGAAATTCATGTAAACTGAGTCGTGATGAAAACACACATATGTTCTGTTGTTCACCTTCTGGATAGAAACAAGCACCTCTAGAGGATGTAGTGTACATTTGCTATCATGAGTACATGAGATAAAAAGTTTTTGCTCCATTAACTGATTTTTGGGAGATTTACTAAAATCTGAAATAATGTATAATTGTTACATCATATTGTACAACACTCAATTTGCGGCACAAAGATTATTTTTATTTAAAAAATAACAAGTGAGAAAAGCAAACAGCTCTGTTTAAATCTGACCCGCTCCCTGTCATGCTGATGCCGCAATTTCCCTCCATCAACTGTTACGCTGGTTTTTCAAGAGAGAAAGAGAGACCCACAACTGTCAGAACCCGCTTCTGTATGGCTGGTTTATATTAGGACTGCAGGATTATCATATAGGCCATGCCCAATTCTTGATTTTATAATTGGGATTGAAATTTAGATTTAATAGAACTACTATTGAGCTAAATGGACATTAAAAATCACCTACTGGCTGTCCATTTTATTGAAATAATTTGACATGTCACTTAGGATAATTAAGCCTACATTAGATATCACCCAAAAAACTCGCAAATGATGCAAAATGCATGGATATTTTTTTATGGGTATTCAAATCTAGTATATTACTTAAAGTAAATATTTACAAACTTTAGTCATAAATTAGCAATTTGAAGCAGCAATTAATCTAAAAAGTTACTGCTGCTTCCAACCAGTAAAGACAATCTAGAACAAACCTTTCATTTGTAGTGGGGGTGGGGGAAAATCGAAACAGCATTTTTCCAGGGCAATACTGCATCGATACAATTATTACGCCAATTATCGATCTTTTATTATTTAAATTGCACATTAGACATTTTCAGGCCACTAGAAAACTCAACAGGACCATATAGTGAACTGAAAAAGTGATATGAACAAACAGAGAATTTATCTATAAGTTTTACTTTGGGGACCTAATTTGAAGTTGGAAAAAAGGTAATAAATTGCAATATATCTCAATATATTTAAAGTCGCAGTAAAATCGAATCGCAACACAAGTATCGTGATAATATCGTATCGTGGGGCCTCTGGTGATTCCCACCTGTAATTTGTAGATAGTCAGATTCCAGTGTCACCCAAGCTTTGTGTCATTTCCAAGTAGAGTCCACTAGATGGAGTTCCATGCATGAAGAAGGTCAGGATGTCATAATACTGCTTTCTTTTTTACCTGACAAACAGAGTTTTTTTAAAATGACTATTATTTACTATAATTGTTTTGTGTGTTTGTTGATGTATTTTATTTCTGCTATGTGCGTGCGCACACACACACACACACACACACACACACACACACACAAACTGTTACAGCTTACAAAACTATGCATGTTCTTGGTAAATGTGAAATCTGAGTTTAATCCTCGTGTTGATTTATCCTTTCACATAGTTTGAATTTGACATATAATAGAGCATTGAATATATTCAACAGGATATTTAAGGAGCTCATTTGGATTTGTCTTGATATCCCATGTGGACGTGTCTCTTCTGAAACAGAAGGGATGGACGGTGAGATGGAAAGTGAGTTTTGAGAGTCAGAATTCTCAGCATATGGTGCAGTGATCGTCGAGTTAAAAGTATTGATATGTAAACTAATAGCCTATAGCACCTGCTGCACATGTGCACCCGGCATGCATATACGTTTATAATGTAGCTGGCATAGCAACTTTTTAATGTCATGCTGTCAGTTGGTTGTCATGGTAACTCTGTAGTCTGCAGGTGAACGTCCTGCTTATCAACTCTCAGCTTTCAAAACTTTCTAATTATACACACAGCAGCTGCTGCCGCTTACCACATGCTTGACTGCGTGTGTGTGTGTGTGTTAGTATGTATGTGTAGGATTTTTCTCTGAACCTCGCTCTGTGATTGTGTGTATGAGGATGTGTGTGAGTTCTCCTGTTAGTATGTTTCTGAGGGTGTGTGCATGTTAATGTGCTAAAACACACCGGCCCTTTCTACAGTTCCTTGTATAGATTAGCTATAAGGGTACAGCACGTAGCGGCATTGTCATGACCTATAAAAGGAGATTTCAGTACACTCTTTACACTGAAAGTTTGGTTCCTGAAAACTGTTATTATTATGAAAACAATTAAATTGTACTTATGAAACAATATCTAGCCTACAAGTTTATGGTTGTGTTTACGTGTTTCAAACAAAGAGTGATATACTTTCCTGTTTTATTTGAAATAGTTTCAGAAGCCTGAAAATGTAACTCTATCCAGTTATAAACAAGTGAAAAAAGCAAAGATTAAGGAAACATTTGATTTATATAAATAAGTAAATTTGTGTAGGATAAATGTTGTTTTCTGCGTTCCTATCTTGGCAATCTTCTTGCAACCCTTCAAATTCATTTTGCTAGCCCTTGAGGGTCCTGGCCCCTTGGTTGGGAAGCACTGCAATAAGTTATCATATACCTCTTTGCACTGTATTACATGTTATCATATTCACCAGAACTCCAACAAGTTGTAGCTAGCGCAGTCAAGTGTAAACTGATATCTCGTGGATAACCCTGACACACATAATCATTTGTTTCCTCAAGTAATCTAGATGATCTTGAAATCAGCATGGCTTAAAACAGGAAGCCCCCTGAGCTATCATTTGATCCAACACAGAGCATACTGGTGTTTCTCCGCCATCCACTCCTGGCCAATGAGGGGTTTGGATTTCAGCATGGTGTTGCACCAGCTGCTGCGTCACATCGCCTAAACACAGGTATAAACCTGAAATCTGACATTTTAGATGTCATTAACATTTACCCGTGTGTGCGAAACAGAAATGGCAGCTTATAGCTTAAAAAGAAATGACCCTTGGGAGAATCTATGCTTCCTTTTCATATCTAGTTTCTTCTTATTGCTCTGGGAATTACATAGTATTTCACACTGCTGCATGAGTAGTAAGCCTGAGGGACAGAATTACAAACTAGACCAGGGGAGGGGACACACTGTGTAATTAAATATATCAACATGATAAATCAGTGTAAATGTTGAGCTCGCCTGCACTCCCACTTCAGCCATTCATTAGGAGGGAATGACACAGACCAGACTTATATAGACGTCAGTAGTCAGGAGGTGGATTTATGAAAGATTAACCTAATTTCTTTGCAGATAAACGTGGGCCATTAACGAGGAATTGCCAGCTGTAATTACCTTGTAACATAAAAGCCACTGCTGTTGGTAGTGTCAGTAGCTTTGTAATCAGTATTATGGCTGTAGTAGTCATTTTAGAAGTAGCAGTAGCAGCAGTTAGCAGTGGTGGAAAGTAACTAACCATATCTACTCAAGTACTGTACCTAAGTACAATTTTGGGCACTTGTGCTATACTTTAGTAATTCCATTTGATCTACTTTATACTTCTTCTCCACTTCATTTCAGAAGAAAACGTAATATTTTTTATATGACGCAAGTACTATAAAAAAGTACAGTTATTTGATAAATGTAGTTACTTTACAGATTCTGATTTTTAATACAAAACATTATCAATTAATAAGATATTATTAATTATTATAGATTAAGCTACACAACTGTATGTAAAGTAATCAAAATTTGCTCCACCTTTACCAGCTGCAGCACTAACGTGATACGAACATTAATCCAATCCAATAATATAACATACATTATTCTTAAATGGGCCATAATGCATAATGAGTACTTTTTCGTTTTGTACTTTAAGTATATTTTGATGCTAATACTTTTGTCTTTTTACTTGAGTAACATTTTGAATGCAGGACTTTTACTTGTAACAAAGTAAAGTGGTATCAACACTTTTACTTAAGTAAATTATCTGAATGCCTCTTCCACCACAACATTGTTGCTGACACACTGTTCAGTTATGTATTGTCGTTATGTCACTGTAGATAATAGTGGCCAATTATTACTTTTTTAGTGGAGGCTGTGTTTGTATTCATCGGACAGAAAAACAACAGAGTGAGATGAGAATAGTTACTCAGTCAGATTAGAGCTCTTCTATAAAGGCAACAGGAGGTTTAAATAGCACCAATCATTGCGTAATGCCAAGAATAGTTTACCAAGAACAATCTGGTTTAACAACAACAGGTAAACACAACTTTACTTAAATATATGAGGAATAATTATCTGACAAACAAACAAGTGCAAAACATTGTCACTTTTCAATGTTATAATGTTTTCACTGATATTAATCTATAATTGTACAACCAAACTGTTATTATGATATGCTGACTCACTATCAGGTCTCAGCCTTGACAGGGGAACAGTGAATGGTTCTATTTTTATCAGCAATTTCAACACAATACGTCACATTTTAAAATAAAAGACTCTCACAAATAAATACACATGCACACAGTTTGACAAGATATAAAATGAAGAATGAATTTGGCTTGACTCAGGATCGAGAGATGTAAAGTGCTGTGGTCCCAGCAATTCCCTGGCAAAATCCTTGTAGCTGTGGGAAAAGGTTTCAATGCTGGAGTCTTTGCAGGTCAGCCTGCTGCTTTCATCAGGCTACAACCAGGCCCCCAGAGTGTCCTTTAGGCTCCTCAAAAAGCACAAGACTGCCAGCTGAGGGGTGACCTACAAGGTGTCAGCTCACATTTCCAGAAACCATTGCAGCAACCATGTTTAGGCCAGTGCACTGCTGTTGGTACCATCAAAACAGATGGTCACACTGGAGCAAAGTGTTCCTTACAAGGATCAGAGTATGTGCATTTGGAGAACAATTACATGGATGTATACCATGGATGTCCCATGTGTATATTAGAGTATACTTTATTGGAAAGTTATAATGTACCCTTAACGCCTATGCTTTGGAAGTTGTAAAAAGCATGTGCTGGACAGAATGTGAATGAGCGATAATTACTTCTGTTACATGTTTAGATGTTGTTTGCAGTCAACGTCTTCATTAAAGGACATCAAGGCAGAGTAGAGTCCTCTCTTTTCCCATCTTTTTCTTCTTCCTTCTGAAGGTCTTCATCTGTCTATCTGTCACAAAAGGTGACGGGTCACTGCAATGAAAATCAGAACCACAGCACAGCTTGAGCTATAAGCAGCAGTCACGATCATGAACATTTTAAGGTAGTGCTTCAGCTAATTTTAGATAGTATGATGTGTTTTTAAAGCTCTGTGCATGGTTGAACAGTGATATTAAACTCTACTCAAGGTGATTGATAGTGAGGTGAGGCCCCAGTTCTGCCTTGTGACTCTCTGGACTCACATGCCCTCACCATAGCCGCGTGCACAAATTGGAAGCAGATCAACTTAAGAGTGAATCCTAAAAACTCACAAACCCAAAGCTGCATGGATTTCTTTTAAGAATGTCTCAATATATGTTGGTTTAGAAAATGTGTCCTGCAATTTTCACTGTTTTTATTAGATTTTTGGATGAACAAATCGTTGCGCTTTGGCAACCATACAGCAGCTTCTCACAGTAGCTTGGCTGCAGGAAAACAACAACAACAACAAAAACAACAACAACAAACTTGGGACTATTGTCAGTTAAGGGGAAAGTTAATTCCATGAACTGGGACTCAAGGGTTTGACTTCCAATCTGTCTGCTAGCTCAAAGGACTGTCTATTTTTAGTTGGTTCAGGGAGGGGAAGGGGGAGAGAGGGAGAAAAGGAAAACAAGAGAAGGTCCAAACAGACGTGCACAGCAGAAAACTCTCATTAGACCTACAATTTTACAAATTCTTAAATTTATATTTGAGAGAAGCGTGAGCTGAAAACACTAATCTGCATTTATTGTGTTACTGAGCACTCCACTACATGTGAGACCACATATTTCTCTTATAATCATCAGCCCATGGGAAGGGTGAGGAGACTGGAGGAGGGGGGCAGCACCTCTTCTTTACTCTGGAAAAAGGAGTCAAGTGGATGAAGAGGAGGAGGAGGAGGAGAAGAAGGAGGACGTGAGGCTCGTCTCCTCTCTCTCTAAGAGCATTAACTGTAGAGTGTTCTGGTGGTGACAGGGCTGTCAGGGTCAGATGGCTGCCCAGCCTGATTAGACCAGCTCACAGCAGATCCTCAGCCCGGCACACTGCACTGCAACAGCAAGGTAGAGCCACAATCTGGTACACACACAGTACACCGCAGCGGTTACTGACACGCCAGGAGGGACAGGGAGAGGTGGATAGTTCAGTCTTTTAGTGGGACAGAGCTACAGGTTGTTGCAGAGAGACTTAATTTTCTGCCGCCAGACATTTCAGCTTCTAGTGGCAGAAAAAGACTAAAAGCAGGTGGACTTTGCTGTGGCAAAGAGGCAGAAGACCTGTCTGGGCTTAGTCTGTGGTTGGAGATGACATTGAAGAGCAGGTAAGGACAAACACCAAATTGATAATATCTTTGTTTTGCTGCTGTTACTTCCAGGATCATAATCAAATATTATTTTGGAAGGAGCGTGGCGCCCTTCTACAACAAGTTTTGTAACTTTTGTGGAAGGTAGAGGCAATTACAAAGAAATTCCATATAAATGAATTTCCACAGTAGTGTTACAGGAGATAGCAATCAAGCTAATCATATTTCCTCACTGGAACTGGCTGAGGGCAGGAAAACACACAGTATACTCGCGTCGGAAACTTGTATCCACAAAAATTTGATGTGTCATTGAATCAGCTGCTAGTATAGAAACAGCTATAAATACAGCTGCAGCGTATTCTGTGTCTACAGGGGTTTACTATAACAGGCAGTCAGCTGGTTGTCTGTCAGCACTCACACTGTTGTAGAACTGTGGCTGCTTCTGCAGGACTTCGGTGTAACTGCCAGTCAGTGTTTTGTGGATTTCCGTGTTCTGCAGCCAAGCTGTCCACTGGGGTAAGAGGAGAGGCTGTATACTGCAGGCCTTCAGGAACAACTCAAATTTATGAATTTAGCACAATTCAGAGTGACTCGTGATTGGAGCTGTCACAGACAACCTCCTCTAAGTGGAAGGCACTACACTACAGGTTAATGTGCTGCAGGATTTATCCTGTTTGAGGCTACAACCAACCCTGCCTTGTTGTTGTCTTTACTACTAACCTCCAAGCTCACTGTGTCTCATTCAGCCTCACATTGCAGGTACTGTAGAAAGGTTTGCAACCTATAACGGCAGCTCTAAAATCCATTTTTAACTCCTTTGGGTCCTGACCCAGCCCGTGACAGGGAAGCAGCCAGACCACAAACTGGGGTCGCACCTGTTTTTACAAACTAAACTGAGCTCTAAGGTAACAGGGGAGATCAGCTTTACAGTTTTAATTGGAATTACTGCTACCGTCTAGCCATTTCCCTCACACTTCTTTATGCTTTTGGATGTTGTTTTTATATTAAGTCGCTTTAGATGTCAGCAAAATGTCCGAGGTAAGTTGTACTAGTACTTGTGAGGAATTAGTATTCACATTTGTTTTATGTTTTGATGTTTTATAGCTTGTTTATACCTATTGTGTCTCTCAGTTTCAGTGAATTCATTGCTTTGTCTTGAGTATTACAGAGCCATCTGTCATGTTACTTTGTGTGATACAAATTAGTTTTTATTGTAATAGTCTCAGTTTTAATTTGGTTGTGCTAGTGTTACATGAAATTAAATTAAATCTTCTTTTTACACTTTGAATTGACTGGATGGGAAATGATTGACCTCTATCCTGATTAGCGGTAACACAGAATAAATTCCTAATTATAGATCGTCAACAACCTGGAATACACTACACTCTTCTGGAAGAGTTAGTGAGTAAGTCGGCATGTGATTATGAAGAGAGAGAGAGTGTGTGTGTGTATTGTCAGAGCTGAGGTGAAGAGGTGACCACAGATTATTATTATAAGTACCTCTGGACTTCCCCTGTTGTTTATCTGAATGTTTGGGCATGAGTAAGAGGATGGTTACATCTTTGACCACCATGATATTTATCTGACAGATGTGAATTTCCCAAAAATATACTGAACTAAGCATATCCTGTTGCTGGAGTTTAACCCAATGTCTTTAACATCAGAGCACATAGAGAAATGAGCTATTAAACACAAATTCATAACACAACATTATCTTGGCTAAATAGGCCCTAACTTTAAGTTGTTATGATCAAGCTAAATAATAAAACATCTATGTAATAAAACAGTATGTTTGCATGACAAGATATTCCGTATTTTTAGTAGTGATGTGACATACATTATAGATGCAACCAAAGAACTCAACAAATATATATTGATGAATGAAGCTTACTGGCCAGCAACCACTTTTCAATCCGAGGCCAATATGTGTAATTTAAAATGGCAAATGTTGGCAGCCCTAGTCTACCTCAAGTAGCAAGTGAGCTAACCTTCCTTTTTAAACCTTCCCTTTTATTTTATTTTACAGTTTGTACTCCAATATGTGGTCTTTTGTTTCAATCTGAGCAACTGCCCTCATATTCATGACTCCTCTACACTTACAATCCTCTTGGAGTACATTAAATATAACTCCAGTTTTCAGACTTTTTTCCTTTAGGCCAAATTTAATTTAGTTGATGTTGTGCAGGCTAATCTAATAACATTTTCCATATTTTGTGAGCCACATCATGTATTAGATTTTCTAGCTCCTGCTGCATCTGTCATCTTTTTCCCAGCTTTCTTGTCCATTCATGCAAGTAGGGACACTTTTGTAGTTCAGAAAGTGCATGAGGTGATTGAGTGTGTACGTGTGTATGTGTGTGTATGCATTTGTCTTGAATATATGGTATTCGGCAGCAGTTGGCATTTAAAAATAATTTAAAATTATTACAAGGATCATGTGTGTGTTTGTGTGTTTATTTATGTATGTCAGCAAATCAGTTGCCCTGCTGTTGGCCTCCACATTACAGATGAAGGCTTTCAATATAGTTTGCCATACACTATGGGGTGATTTTGCAGATACTGTACAATGCTGGAACACTGGAACAAATGCTAAATTGTTGAAATTTTTTTTTTGTACCTTCACTACTGTTTATTATTATTATTATTTAAAGAGTTAATTTTCTTCATTTGTTCTTTAGAATCGCTGGTTGATGGAGTTTGTGCGAAGGAGTGGTGACTACTGCCATGCCCAACACATTTAGACTCTATCTGAGATGAAGCTGCACCATGCAGTTCTGCGGCCCTGAAACCTGAAAGACCATTGGCCTTTGCCCTCTGAACCAGCCATCTCATGGGGTAACAAGTGGAGCCTTGGCACTGAAAGCTAACTGGAGAGAGAAGGAAAGAGAAAGCTACTGAGAGACAAAGAGAGAAAAGGACCTGACAATCAGAGAGATAAAAACAGAACAGAGAGAGAGAGAGAGCTGACCTTCCTGGACTATAGGATACAATCAACTGATGGGGTAAAACGATACTACAACACAACGGGACCTCAGGATTGGGAAAATACCTTAAACTGCTATAAACAGTCTCCAAATAGGAAGTTCCACAAGGGACAGGAAGACTGGAGACACCTGGAAACCTGATCTACCACAGAGCAGCTAACTGCTACAGCTGGAACTAAAGGTGAGGGGTGACTCGTCACCAGATCTTGGCTAAATATAGTGATGCCATAACACTTTTCAACTACAGCACTTGACTAGCGTCACACATGTGACTGGGTATTACAGGATTCTGTGGAGTTTTTTTAGTGTGGCCAGTATGAGCTGAAACCAACTTTTGATTTGCCTTTCCAGGGATGTAAGATTTTTTACAATGGCAGATAAATTTATGTTTTTATATCCCAGGCCTCGTGTTTAAATACATCACTATTTTCCCCATTTTCACTGGTATTTCATGTCCTTTAGAAGTTGTGACAGTTATAACACAGGTGAAATTCCCTTATTTGAAATCAGAAAACAATGCACTGACAGAGCACATCTGGCACCCTGCTTACATTGTCATAACAGAAAACATCAGTATTTGTACCAGTGCCATTGCTGCTGGTAAGGGCATTGACCAGATGTGCCTCTCCTGTGTTCTTGAGAAGTGTAAACCTGTTGCTACAAAACTTCTGTAGTGCATGGTATACAGTGTTATAAATAAGCAGTTCTGGCTATGACAAGTTCTTCAGCCAGACGGTTATGCCCAACCTGCTGGCTTAGTTTATTCACATTTACTGTGTTGCCTTCCTCGTTTGTTTACTCACATGTGAGGACTTGTACCACCCAGATAGATCAGCACTCTAAATTAAAATAGTGGCTGTGTGTGCTATGGGGAATGTAAGGCATCCCTTAATTAAGATGCCAGTCAACAAGAGACACTCGAAAGATCTGCACCATTGATAGTTACAATTCTTTCATATTTGTTTTTGTTTACATCCAATAGTGTATCAAGTGCAGTATAAATGTTTTTTAATCATAAGATGCGTGTGCGATTAGTGATAGATACATCACCTGCATTTTGTTTTTTACAGAATGTTTCTATAAAATTCTCTTTGCAAAGGCACACAGGTGTTTTCAGTTATTCTGGTAAATTAGGTTGACCATGCCAGAGAGCTATGAAAGGAATTAGAGGAGGTCAAAACCCAATGTAGAAAGTGATAGAGGTGTGATTTGTCCCCCTTACCAAGTGTAATCAAAGAGTGAGCGAGACGTCAGTCAATTACAGTCTGTAAACACCTGTGCGGGTGTAGGGCCTTTAACTGTATTACGGTCTCTCTTTGAACACGGTTTTCCTATTACTAGATTTGCTTGTTTTTACTCAAATTCAAATTAGCTTTATTGGCATGAATGTATAGCAACAATATTGCCAAAGCTATATATAAAGTACACATACGTACTGTATATTTCATGACACTTATATAAACAGACTGTAAATATGTGACCTTGTGATGGGTTTTGAGATGTCTTAAGATTGTTACAGGTTTAGTTGCATTTAAGAACATTTCAAAAAGCCGCAGTAATGCAGCCTAGAGGAGTCAAACTGTGTGGCTAGGTTTCACATCAGACATTTTGACTTGTCAGAGTAGGAAAAACACACTGTAATGTTACTATTAACATTAAGAAGGACTCTGTATTCAAGTATCCCAGTAAGCTGTGGCAGTGTGGCAGTAAATGGAATTTAGCCATCATTAATTTTCTTGTATTCACATGTGTTTTTCCTACTGTGACATGTCAAAGGGTCTGCATATTGGTGTCATAAGTACAGTAGATGATAGTAATACTTATTGGGCTAGGGTTGTGATAAATCCGTAACGTGTACATGCATGTGTGTGTAGTAAAAAGCCTTTTAACTTTGAGGTAACTGAGAAAAATAGTTAAAGCCCTTCCCCGACTTCATGTGGTGTCTTTTTAAAAAAAAATTATAAGCGAAAAGATCTTAAAAGGTGCACCAAATGTGGCTCAAAAGTATTTGACATAATTTTTCATTATATGAAGCCAATCATGACATTATTGTTTATGGGCTTATGACTAATGACTAACTGCTCACACATAAAGGTCAAAGTTCATCCTGGGATGTCAAAGGTCACACTGGCCGCCATGAACCGTCCAGCTCCAGTGGAACTGTGCCATAAGAACATGAGATTCCTTATCACACACAACCCCACTGACAGCACACTCGGCTCCTTCATAGAGGTAAGAAACGTGTGTGTTGTCAGACCACCATCAGTGAAATTTTTTTGTTTTCCTTTGCTGATTACTAATAGACATTTGAACTGAATTGCATTGATGCACTTGTGTTTTGGCGTATTTGTGAAAAACATCTCCTACCACTGTTGCCCTTTCAGGACCTGAAGCGCTTCGGTGCCACCACAGTTGTTCGAGTCTGTGATGTCACCTATGATAAAACATCATTGGAGAAAGATGGCATCAATGTGGTGGTGAGCACGCACTAAACATGCATGTACACACACACTCAGCTTATGATAAAATACAGAAGTACAGTAACTGTTCTGCTTTTCTTTTTAGGATTGGCCGTTTGATGACGGAGCCCCGCCCCCCAGTAAGCTGGTTGATGATTGGTTGAGTCTGCTGAAAAAGAAGTTTCAGGAGGATCCAGGATGCTGCGTGGCTGTTCACTGTGTGGCTGGACTGGGGAGGTGAGCGATCCACCAAATTATAACAATAACAAAACAAAAACAATCATACATCTCACACAATCTGAACTGAATCGAAGAGAGAGAGAGGGAGTCACACAGACAAACACATACAGGGCACCAGAGATTAATGCAGAGAAAGCTGAAAAATTATGAAATATAAGACATCACACAGTAAGACAACACTGGTATCACTAGTATAAAACTAGGTCAGACTGGTTGGATTACAGTCACACCACAGTTTTGTGGCTCTAAAAGATGATGCCTTTTGCTTTAATGGCATTGACATTTCTACACCTACAGATTCTAGTAGGCTAATGAGAGATAAAGAGACCAAAACAGTTGCTGTAACCTTTCTAAACAGCACTGAAACTTTTTTTAAATTATAAAGATACAAAGTGATTATTTTTACTCAGACATCAGACTCAACACATGACTCTGTGTGTTTATGCACACAGGGCCCCTGTGCTGGTTGCTCTGGCTCTGATAGAGAGCGGGATGAAGTATGAAGATGCTATTCAACTCATCAGGCAGTAAGTACATTTATACTTTACATCCTTATCATGGAGAAACAGAAATAACAGCAGTATATTACAAAAACCTGGAACAACTGAAGCACAGTGTTTAATTTTAATATTTACATTCACATTTACTCACTTGGCAGATACCTTTATCTAAAGCGACTTGCGTTTGAGGAACAACATACAAGCATTGTATGTAACATCCTGTACACAAGAAAGCTTTGTTTAATGTGTAAAATGCTTAACATGGTTCAGGAATAAATCTGTACACCACAAGCTGTGTTTTATAGAGAGAATGTATATGTTTTCTCCATTTCCCTCCTCTCTTCCACCTTTCCTTTATTTTCTGTCATTCTCTTCAATCATGACTGCTGTTGTAAACTGTTAAAGCACTTTAAATAAACAGGAGTAAAACACCCAGTAGAGTGAGTGGAGGAAGGCTAACTTGCTCAAGGATTAAACTTTCTTTCTTTGGTGCCATCTGGTGGTGGTATCAAAGAAGACAATGTCTGTCACAGCTGTCACATGTGTGGTGCCAAATGAAAAGCACATGCAGAGCAATAAATGAACAAAATTATAGGGATCCTTTTTATTATGTAAGAGAATGCATTATGAGTTTCCTCATGTCCCATGAGTCTATACCAAGCACAGAATGAATACACAGATGAAGAGATTAGATAGAGTGCTATTTTACAGTCAATATATACAGAGATACAGAAAAGACCATTTTAAACTTTCATGCCATTGGCTTCCTCCATACAGCGTTTGTCTTTGTGTGTGTTTCAGGAAGCGTCGTGGAGCCATCAACAGTAAACAGCTAACCTACCTGGAGAAATATCGATCCAAGCAGAGGCTCCGCTTCAAAGACTCTCACACACACAAGAACAAATGTTGCACCATGTGAACGCACACACAAAGACACACATAAAGACACTCAAACATACTGTACCCTTCAACAAATGCTCTCAGGAATCCAGCCATACAAGCCTTGTGTCACTGAAACACTATATTCAGTGACACAAGGCTTGCACACTAAAAACTAAAAAAACACTCAAATATATATTGGGCTTCATTGGGCCTGAGAACTTTTTAAAATGTTTTTAAAGCTATTTTATTAGAACATAGCTTGTTTCCCTTATTTGTAATGTATTCTGGTCTTAAATAGTATTTTATTGGTATATCTGCTCCATGGTTTACTGTGAAGAAAGGTGGCGAAGATGGGCGAGGGAGAGAAATACAATTAAAAAGTTAGGGTTTGTAGAGGCACATCTGCTTTATTAGATAGTTCTGGAAAAGACACAGGGGTTTAGGTCAGGGATAATGTGTTGAGGATTATGAATCACCTTCAAATTTTCAACAAAATAAATCCATAGTATGCAACTATGAGGACACCTAGACAGATTTGGTGTAGGACTGATTTATGATGACATATACCTGATGTATAAACCTGAAATCATATCGGATATTTTGTGTATTTACATTGTTTTGTACAGATGTTCAATGTGTTTCTTTCTTCAACTTTAACTTCGCCATAATCACAGTATAAAATTACATGAAGAGTGTTATTTGCGATTGTTGTATTGCATGAAAAATCTTTAGGCACTTTAAAAATAAAATTTTTAGAATAAATCTTGAACACTGAAACACAGAACTAAAATAATATTGGTAGTGTTTTCACTGTAAATTAGTATTAATATTCAAAGTTGACCCTCTCTTTTAAATTATTCCGGCTGTTTCTCTGAAGCCTATTACTGGAAATATAAGGGCTCATTTTCAGCTTCTAAAATGCTAGATGAAGCATTTTGGTAAACATATCGCCTTCATTTGGTTTTGTCACAGCCACTGTTTTAATATGACTTCATTGTGATTAGGTTACGTGTTTACATATCAGCGTGTGCATTACATTATTCTCTGTTTACTGAAACCCACAGAAGGAAACATCAAGCCAGGTTTAGAGTACTCACATGTATTATAAAAAAGAAAATGTTAATAATTTTTCAGTTACATTATTACACATTCTAAAATGAGAGAGAGATGTAAACTAGTTGTAAATAATATTTAATGAGGTATCGTTATTTATCACTTTCATTCTCCTAGAGGCCAGGTTGAACTACTCCCATTCATTGACAACAACAACAAAAAATCATTGTGGTTATTACAAATAAATTGTTGTTGTTCCTGTGTCAGGGAGGTATTTTCATTTTATCAGCAATTTATGACACAAAATTTTAATCCAATATATAGATAAATTGAGATGTTTGTCTAATCCTAGCACATATATTTTTGTGCATCATGACTTTTAGAATAGGCTAGAGTACATATATATATTTTATTGTGGAGTGGCGTTTACTTATTTGTATTGTTTCTGAATGATGCATTTAACCAACTGCTTCTGACACATTTTTCATTCAAAATTGATTGTTTTGGTGATGATAGAGAATGCACTTTAGTAGGTTGCATATGATAGTCTCCTCATCGTCTATGAAAAAACATGGTCAGCCTGAACTGATGTCATGAACAACAATTTGTGAGAAAGAAATAATATCAGAAGGTGTAGAATTAAAATAATGTAGGAAGAAGTAGAGATTTAGAGAGGATCAGCTATCTTTACATGAAAGTTTAACTTTTTTTTTAAAGAAACTGGCTGCAGTTTATTTGTTTATATTGTGTGTGCGTGTGTTTCTTTGAATATGCGTGTGTGCTTGGTAGTCTTTAGCTATTATTAATCACTGGGACTGGCCTGAGCTGACACTTTTTTATGTAAAAACAAATACTGTAAATGTCTGTATGTTTGTAAATTCTTGCATTGTTTAATAAAGGCTTTGTCATTGTCCCCATATTTTAATAGTTGTTCATCAATCTGTCTGTCAGTTTTACAGTGTCTATATAAATCCCTGTTTTGCTGACTTACTAGGTTCCATTCTACTGGGAAAAAAACAGAACAGAACAAAACAAAAATTGCCAAACATTTATTTATATTAATTGATTGCAAAACCTTTCTTAAATTCCTGTACCTCATTCATTTGTATTTAAATGGTTGTTTCTTCACCACATCAAGGTTTGATTGTGCACTCATCAACATTTAACCTGTGCTGACCATCTAACTATGAGGCAGGGCTCTCAAGTTTTATCAAAAAATTTAGAGTGAGATAATGCGTGTTAGAGGAGGAGCCACTCAAATATTTGCAGCAGCCCCAGCCAATTCTCTCAAGCTTTTACTAGTAGTTAGATTTTATCGTTAAAAACTGACCTGAACAAATAGAAAGTATAACAATAGGTAGATCTGATAAAAGACTATTTATGTATATACTTACATTTCAAAAATACAAAGGTATCAAAACTAAAAAGAAATTTGGCTCCAAACGAGCCCACTGAACAGCAGTGCTGCACATATAGGCCTACAGTGGGATAGCAGAACTGCCCTTTGCATGTATGCCAAGCTGTGTGTGAGTAGGCTACACATTTCAGCTTATGAATGGTGTTTTGTGTTGTAATTGTTTGTTGCACAGTTTAATGCCTTGATGACAGGGGTAGGGGGCTCCCGCTTAAAGCATTGTTGTTCAAGACCAGCCATTTTCACCATCATGATGGATAATAGCTTTCCATCCAGAGCCAAAATTTAGAAATACATGTCTAGTCCTTTCCTTAGGTTCAGGTAGTCAAAGCTAAGCCCAGTGGTGGACAGTAACAAAGTAGTTCTGTACTTAAGTACACAAGGTATTTGTACTGAACTTGAATATTTTCTTTTCATGCCACTTTCTACTACTTCACCACATCTCAAAGGGAAATATTGTAGCTACCTTTTACTTCATCTGACAGCTTCAGTTACTAGTTACTTAAAAAAAGGGCTAACAGGTCTGTGGATGATGCTGTCAACTTGGGTCTGCATTACATCCTGCAACACCTCGACTCTCCAGAGACATATGCTAGGATCCTGTTCATGGACTTCAGCTCGGCGTTCAACACCATCATCCCGGACATCCTCAGCACAAAACTCACCCAGCTCACTGTGCCAGCCTCCACCTGTCAGTGGATCACAGACTTCCTGACTGACAGGAGTCAGGACTTCAGGAGGAGCCCCCCCACTCTGCCCCCCATCACCATACTCAACAGCCCTGTGTCTGCTGTGGAACACTGACACCATCATCAAGAAGGCCCAGCAGAGGATGTACTTCCTGTGTCAGCTCAGGAAGCTCAACCTGCCTAAGCAGCTGCTGATCCAGTTCTACACAGCCATCATCCAGTCTGTTCTCTGCACCTCCATCACTGTCTGGTTTGGATCTGCCACCAAAAAGGACAAGGACAGACTACAACGGACAGTCAGGACTGCAGAAAAAATAATCTGTGCCAACCTGCCCTCCATTCAGGACTTATACATTTCCAGAGTCAGGAAACGGGCAGGAAACATCACTGCAGATCCATCTCACCCCGGACACAACCTGTTCCAGCTCCTCCCCTCTGGTAGGCGCTACAGAGCACTGTACGCCAAAACCAACAGACACAGAAGCAGTTTCTTCCCACAAGCCATCACTCCGATGAACAGCTGATTTCTGACTCACAGTGTCAGGAACAATTCCTGTGCAATAACCCAGTAACTCTGTCTCTAATCAGCCACCTGTTTACTGGTTTCCACTTATTATTTATTTATTCACCATTCTCTATTTCAGTGCTGTTCGTACTATGTTCATACTATGTCATATTGTATACAATGTATACCAATACGCCTACCTCAGGTCATAAGGTCATAAGGTCTTATTTATTTTTTCCAGCATCCTTTGCACTATGCTCCATCACACTGTGTACATGTATGTGTATATGTACCTGTATATCATATCCACCTTCAACATGTACATAATGAGAATAATAGTTTACTCTTGCATCCTTTGCACTCTGATCACTGCACTATTTGTCAATATGGCTATATTGTTTTGTTCATAGTGTGTATATTAGTGTTATCTATTCTGTAGTTTGTGTCTGATTTTATTTTATTATTGTGTTATGAGTCAAATTCCTCGTATGTGCACACATACCTGGCAATAAAACTGATTCTGATTCTGATTCTGATTCTGAACTGCATCAGTCAGGCTAATTGACAGAAATTAAATTGGCAAATGTTTTGGTATTATTCATTTTTCATGTAAAAACATTTCATGGTTCTAGCTTCACAAACATGAAGATTTGCTGCTTTTATTTGATTATTTTAATGTATTTTTAATCATTTCTAAATTTTCAAGGTTATAGCCTACTTACATACTTTTACTTAACTTTTTCAATGCAGTAGGCCTACTTGCAGAGTATTTACTACAGTATATGATGATGTTCCAAACAAATTTTAGTCAGTAATCATTTTATTTACAGAAAATCTCTCTTCTGTAGTTAGGTAGGCCTATCAGAAAAAGAAATCATGTTAGATTTAAACACATATTACACCATGAGAGTAATCTGATGACTTGACTACATGACTACATTTCGCAGTGTAACCTGATAACTAGAGAGTAATCGCATTTCTGTATTTCGCACAGACTAACGTGATAACTATAGAGTAATCTGATTACTGTGTTTCACACATAATAATCCGATAACTAGAGGGTAATCTGATTACTATGTTTCGCAGTGTAACCTGATAACTAGAGAGT
Organism: Micropterus salmoides; assembly: GCF_014851395.1. Classification (NCBI taxonomy): domain Eukaryota; kingdom Metazoa; phylum Chordata; class Actinopteri; order Centrarchiformes; family Centrarchidae; genus Micropterus; species Micropterus salmoides. The sequence continues at coordinate 21,772,500 of NW_024040152.1, forward strand.
AATCGCATTTCTGTATTTCGCACACACTAACTTGATAACTATAGAGTAATCTGATTACTGTGTTTCACACATAATAATCCGATAACTAGAGGGTAATCTGATTACTATGTTTCGCAGTGTAACCTGATAACTAGAGAGTAATTGCATTTCTGTATTTCGCACAGACTAACGTGATAACTATAGAGTAATCTGATTACTGTGTTTCACACATAGTAATCCGATAACTAGAGAGTAATCTGATTACTAGTTTCACACAGATTAACCTGATAACTAGAAGGTAATCTGATTACTACGTTTACAGAGTAATTATAGAGTAATCCGATAACTAGAGAGTAATCCGACAACTATAATCTGATCTATGTGTTTCACAGAGCAACCTGATAACTAGAGAGTAATCTGATTACCGTGTTTCATACAGAGTAACCTGATAACTAGAGAGTAATCTGATTACTGTATTTCACACTGAGATAACCGGATAACTAGAGAGTAATCTGATTACTGTAGTTCACACAGAGTAACCTGATAACTAGAGAGTAATATGATTACCGTGTTTCATACAGAGTAACCTGATAACTAGAGAGTAATCTGATTACTGTATTTCACACTGAGATAACCGGATAACTAGAGAGTAATCTGATTACTGTAGTTCACACAGTGTAACCTGATAACTAGCGAGTAATCTGATTACTGTGGTTCACACAGATTAACCTGATAACTAGAGAGTAATCTGATTACTGTAATTCACACAGTGTAACCTGATAACTAGAGATTATGAGACACAAATCTTCTCCGACACCTTGTTCCAAATGTCTATGACAACAGTGCTGATGCCTGTTGCCACAAGGAAAAACAAATTTGAGATGTTAGTAAAGAAATCCTTGGCCAAAATTTGTTTCTTTGAGGAAAACTGAACTTGAGATGGTTGCAGTTCCCCTCTCAGCCGCAGTACAGTCCTCCAGCCACAGAGGGCGCTGCTCTGTCGGCTACTGTGTCACTGGGTCCTCTCTGCTTCCGCTGGTTGAAAGGACTTGTGTGGCAGATTCGACAGAAATTTCTACGTACTTAATGTGAAATTAGGCTCTAAATCCAAATTTAGGGATTGTATTTAGTCGTGTGATGCCTCAGCTTTCTCGGTAAATTAGTGTTCTTTTGTTGTTTAGACGCTGGAGACATGGACGCACAAAAAGCAGGTAAAGATTTTGGCTAGCTTCAACTCGAATATGTTTGTCGGGTCTTCATGTTAGTTTGGGCCAAATCAAAATAAACTAACGTGTTGTCTTTAAAACGTGTGTCTGCACTGATTGTTCTTTAATTTTTTTATTCATGCTGTAGACATTATTTACAGACTTTTCGTTTTGCAAGATAGGTGCAAGGAGTCTACATGGAGTTTGACGTATTTGCCACTGAATGCACAAAGTAACGTCAGCCGTCAAGTTCAATGATGATGTGGCTCTGACTGATAGATTCTAATGAAAGTGTTGAGACAGCACCAGATTTTGTAGAGAAAGACAGATTATCGGCCTTAAAACGGAAATACATCGACAAACACTCAAAATTAACTCTAGCTCATATTTTCATAGGTTCTTTATGATGGTGGCCAATTTCACACAAAAAAATCTGACAAATTCAATATAACTAGATGAACTGAATTGCAATATGTTATTAATTATAATCCATATAAGTGAAATACATAAAACCTATAAAATGTTCATATTCAATATCTAACTAGAAAAAGAACTGGATTTGATGGTGAATAATACTATTATTTGATGAGTCCAAACAGCCTGTTCTTTTAAAGGTGGATTGCGAAACAATAGAAACCAAATGACTGGTTAACACAGAAGGAATTCAAATAATCTTTTTATTATCAACTTCTGCAGCAAAAACATGCTATCATCACTGAACAGCATTTAATATAGTACTGTAGACTGTGTCTGATTTTATTATTGCATGAGTAAGCACATCATGAGCAATGTACAGTCCTGAGTCAAATTCCTCATGTGTACTCATACCTGGCAAATAAAGCTCATTCTGATTCTGATATAAGCAACAACATGTGGCACACAACTTCCTTCCTTCCTTTGACACCTAACTCAAGTTGTATGTATTATATAGAAATTAAAAAGAAGAAAAAGGAATAAATGTCACCAATTTCAACATTTACATCTACTCAAACAAACACACTAAAGATGACATAATACAAAATGGTCTAAGTAAAGAGTTTTCATTCATTTGTCTGTTTGGCACTTTAGATTAAAACATTTCTGTCATGCCAAAAGTTGCTCCATTGAATCTCTTTGTTTACCTCTCTCTGCCTCTTGATCTTTCACCTTTCTCCTCCCTGTTTCTCCAGCTGGTTCTGTGTTTATGTGTCGGCTGTGCAACCTCTTCTCTCCAAGTCGCTCTAAGCTGCTGGCCCATTGCTCCCAGCTGCACCCCCAGCAGGTGCCTCCCGATGAAATCATCATTGCACTGCAGCCCCTTGTAGGAGAGCCTGAGGAGACGCCGGCAGGTCAGATTAGCATGTCATTGCCAGTATTACAATCACAGGATCGTGTAAAAAAAAACCAACTATTCTATTTCATGATCATTATAACTTCATTCATTTATTCAGAGATGAACTAGACCTGATTCTCAGTCCATAAACGTTAATATAGTACTGTATTGGACTCAAACCCCTATCAAATTCATTGTACAAGGTTATTTACCAGATAATTAAAGAGCTTTTCTGTTTTTCATTGTATTTGAGGTATAATGATGGAGATGAAAGCTACAGTATACCAGTCTTTAGCTGCACAGAAAATAATTGTTTGTGGGATAAGCTTATTATTCAATTTTGTCTTTTGTTAATAAAAATAAAACGGTAAAAAAACACAATGTTGTCTTCTTATCTGTTCTGCTGTCTTGTTGGCCCACAGAGAGCCCATTGAAGCGAAAACGAGGACGACCGAAAGGCTCTAAGAAGAAGATATGCACGGATTTGACACAGGGCAAGGATGACTCCACCCATTCTCCAGAGGATAATGTTCAAAGAGAAGAAGAAGGAAATAAGGAGAAGGGAGACAGACAATGTAGCATAATAGAAGGTAGTACTGTGGCCAATTATGTGTGTCCCATAATTCTTTCTTTTTCATTCATAAGACATTATAAGTCCCTTTTGCATGAGAGAAGATGCCTGTTTTAGAGTTTATAAACAAATTTAAAGTTCACATATAAAAACTCAATAAACCCTACAAACATTTTGAGTACTGCTAAGTATTACCTGTCCACAGTCCACTTGACATCAATGAGATTCCTCACACAGTTTTGGAAAATGGCTTTTGCCTGGTTGGTAACTAACTTTTCTTAACAGTCACTAAATTGTGATGTAGACATTTAAGTCAACTACATTTGTTTTTGTTAGTGATTTCTGTAAACTGGCTCTTTTTTGGTTTTCTTCTGCTAGGCGAAAGCCACGACGAGAAACTGGGGCTGGAATGTAGGAACTGTCATCGCTCGTTCCGCAACAGACGACAGATCCTCAAACACATCTGCCTGAGAGAAGAGGAAGAGGAGGAGGACGAAGAGCAGAATGGTGAGGAGTGAAATGAACCTGCAAAAGGAAACATTAATATGCGCCAAAGAGGTATACAAAGAACAGAAGTTTGGGCGGCTTGAGCGAGCCTGGGAATTATCCATACGCCTGTGTTAACTACCAGATGTTGGTGGGAAAGTGGAAGAATATCATTGACATATATTTATTGTACATGGCAATTCAAGGGATTCTTATTAATAGACTCATTTTCAGGGAGCATCTGTGGTGGAACAGGAGTTGAAGGTTATGGGAGTTTGGATCCTGCGGCAGCAAATCCAAACAAGATGCAACAAAACTCGGCAAGACCGGGACCCGTGAGAGAAAAGGGTAAGTTTAAGATCAGGGCGTGGTTTCTTCAAATTAAATCTTACCAGGAGAGACACCTGATTGCAGCTTTGAAAATCGCTCCTGAATGTGATCTGTGAAAGCAAAGTTTGGGGTGAATTGGACTGTATATTATATAAAAACAGTAAAGAAATTCTACTGAGAGTGAGTCAGCTAATGTGTTAGTGGTGTGCCCTAACTATTCTGTTGGAACTATTTAAAATATATCTACAGGTATTTTACCTGCATAAATTCTCAGTTTTACTCTGCCTCATAAGAGTGGGGTTCAGGTTTGGTTTTATGATTCTAGCAGTCTGACCGTTTCTTGTTCTCTGCGTGAAGATGTTGGCAGCTTAAGACACCTGAGAACTAACCGAAGCCGCATCTCCAAAGAAGGAGGCCAAGCAACAGGAAACAAAAAGTCAGTCATCAGTGTTGTTCTGACAGAAGATGAAACCTTTCCAGGTTAGTTGTAAAGACTTTGTTTTTGTGCTAGTTTTTACATTCTGGCTAACAGCTGACTTGTCTGTTTATGAAAACATACTGTATTTATAAGATGTTACCTTTAATTCAACAGGTGTTTCTAAAATGGTTCCAGTAGAGGACCATTCAGCAGAAACAGAGTCCACGGCCATCCAGGCTCAACCTCAGGTAAGCACAGGAACACACAGGGACAACAATGAAAAACTAGAATCACAACTACATCTCTTTTTAGAGACCAGTGTCCCAGTTACTCAGGATAGTGCACATTTTTGTGAGCAGTTCATATAGCCACTACAGTATTTTATACCAAAAACATAATCTCTATAAATACTTCCGACAGTCTTTTGCTGGTGACCGCTGTATTAATTACACAAGGATGTTGGATCAGATGCAAAAAAGATTTACTTTTTAAAATATGCATTGGTTTAGCATTTTAGGGTTTCAACTGCATTTCAAATATGATAATTCTGTGATAAAATGTTGCAGTGTGTGTTTTCTTGTCTTTTAAAAAAAACATTATTTGATTTGAATTGATCTGTGAATTCCAATACAATATGGGTTTATTTATTCAATTTCTCTGGGCTGTCAGCAGTCTGCAGTCTTGCAGAGTCAATCACAAGACCTTGTAAGTGAAGCCAGCGAAGGTAACCCTAAAACCGACCAGGAGCCAAGGTAATATAATCAATATATCACATATCAACACATCTCTGCTATAATTCTTTGAATGTAAAAAAATAACTGATGGTCATGGTAACTAATGGTCAGTGAGCTTCATATAGAAAATCTCACAGTGAGAGTTGATTTAACAACATGTATGCATACATTTCTTTGTAAAGCCCTTTTTTAAGTTTCTGCTGTCAGCAGTCTGATCCCTTTGTTTTCTATTCCTAGTTCGGACCCGGCCTCCACAACATCAACAACAACAACAACAACAGCAGCAGCAAGCAGAGGCTTCCAGGAATATTCTATCAAGCAAGATGCTATCAAGTACTGTATGAATATTTCACTAAATGTAAAAAATTGGCTCTATTTTATAGATGATTTGGCTGAATGCTCATGTGTAAACTACAAGCCACACACTACTGTAATTAAATAAAATAAAATAAACTATGTGCCGCTAAGAATGTCCCGCTGCTTTTCCTATTTTTTGAGGTGTTAAAAGTTCTTTAGTTGAATTGCTTATTGGTGTTGTTGATTTCTGTGCAGCCTAGAGCCAGTTGAAGAAGTTCATGTATTTTTATTAGCAAGATCAACAAGAATCTCCACTGCAACAATAGCAGCTACAATGACATTGGTCAACTGGTGTAATGTAATATTGTCACTCTCTGTCTCCCAGTTTACTTCAGAGCCAGTTGAAGATCTTTGCCTGCGAGTTCTGTAATAAGATCTTTAAATTCAGACACTCGCTGATTGCCCACCTCAGGACACACACACAGGAGAAACCGTTCCAGTGTCCCCACTGTGACTACGCATCAGCCATCAAAGGTAAATCAAGGCTTAGCGGCACACAGGAGAAACTGTCTTCAAGTCCACACAGAAGCTTCCGCTAGATTCTTAGACAGTGAGACAGAATCAAATTGTTGTAGGGGGCTGTAGAGACATTACTATGTCTTCACTTCTCCTTCAAATATATAATCAAGTACCTTTGCAATTCCTGCTAATGACTACTATAATCAGTAAGACTGGATAGTCTTGCAAGTCTTTAATGCTTCCTAGTAGGAAATGTGGAAATATCAATAGTTACAAACATGAAATTACTGGAAACATATAAAAAGATAGCAGGCAGATTTGTAATTCCTGTAAAAGCTGCATATTTACTGACCTACTTACTTGGTTTTTCCTTCAAAGCCAACCTGAATGTTCACCTGAGGAAGCACACAGGAGAGAAGTTCAGCTGCCAGCACTGTCCTTTCAACTGCCTCAGCCCAGGGCACCTCAAGGTGTTGGGTTTACTCTTATTGATGTTATTAGCAATACTGTTATATCCTTGGTATAATTACTATTAACATGCAAGCTCCAATATACAATGTGGACTCCCTTTATCAGGGTTAGGTTGTTTTTTTAATTTGTGTTACCACTTATCTTCAATACAGAATACATGTGATTTTATGAATGTGATTTTGTGTTTTTGGATGTAGACGTATTTTTGTTTGTTGTTCACTTTTGATGTTTGATTCTGATGCTGGTTTCCACATCCAGATACATTTTCCGGGTTTTTCTGTGTTCCTGGTAATGCAGGTCCACACAGAGCGAGTTCATCTGAAGGTGAAGCAGCACTGCAGCTTTTGTGAGAAGAAATACTCAGATGTAAAGAATTTGCTGAAACACATGGAGAAACGGCATAACTTGAAGGACACTGCTGTCCAGCAGAGTTACCAGCAACTCAGGTTTGAACTACATAGCGTCCAATTATGTTACCTTGCCATCTAGGTGTTTATCCCTGACAACCACCCGACACATCTGCCCTTCAAATCTGTTTATGTTTTCTAGGTTAAAGACTCGTCAGGGCCTCAGACAGCTCCTCTACCACTGCCCCACCTGTAACCGCCGCTTTAAGAACCAGCTCGAGCGGGAGCGCCACCTGTTGGTCCATGGGCCCCAGCGTCCCTTCGCTTGCCTCCTCTGTGACCATGCAGCAACCAAGCTGGCCGCTCTCGCTGCTCACATCAGGAAGCACCTCTTCATGTACTTGTGCTGCGTGTGTGACGGGAAGTTTGTCAGCTCCCAGAGACTGAAGAGTCACCTGATAGAGTCTCACCCTGAGCTGGACCAGCAGCAGGCCTTCACCGACTGCATCAACAACAGCTACTATCTGATGCAGCCTGGAGGAGGCATGAGGGGGGACGAGGAGAGGGAAGATGCAAAGAATGGGACGAAGGAAGAGCACACGATAGATAAGGAGGGCGAAGATGAGAGGACGAGAGAAATGAAGAGGAGAGGAAATGATGTAGGGGAAGGGGAGCAGCTAATAGTAGCAGCGAGCAAAGAGAGGGAGCAGGAAAAGGAGGATGGACAAGCAAATTATCTTGGTGAAAGTACAGATAAAGGACAGGTGAGAGAGGGAGAGATGGCGAAAGATGGAGAATTAGGAGGCGTGCAAGAACAAGCGATTTCTGTGGCAACCACACCTCCCTCTGACAGACGGGATGAGGCAACAGCTGGGACAAGGTCGCAGGACAACACTGCGGACTCACACACCCCTGCAGACAATACACAGACTCCTTTATCATCAGAGAGCATTCACACCCCTCTCGTGAAGGATAGCACTCAAGAAAACACACACCCAGCTGATGAGAATGCACCTGCATCTTTGCCGTCGGCACCTCCAGGAGAAGAGAGACAAACTCCACAGTCAGAAGAGGTAAATTAATTCCAGGTACTTGAGAGGGACAGTAGTGTCTGATACTGTAGGACTGCAACTATTTTCTCGATTAATCATTTGGCCTATTAAACATCAGAAAATGCCCGTCGCTATTTTCTAGAGCCCGTGCCGATGTCATCAAGTGACCTATTTTGTCCAACCAACAAAAACATTTAATTTAATATAATGTTTTATCAAGGAAAAGCAGCACATTTTCACATTTAAGAAGCTCAGACAAGAAAATGTTTTTTACTTGACTGACTGAATGAATAATCAGTTATCAAAATAAATGCTGATTAATTTTCTGTCAATCGACTAATAGATTAATGGCATAATCAGTTAATCAAATAATTGTTGCGCCTTTAATGTCAGCACTAAATTCTTCAGTGGAAGCCACTAATTAGTTGCCTCTGTGTTCTTTTGCATTACAAGACTTTTATTTTGGCATCAGCAGACAGATACAGTATGTCTAATTAATTGATTATCCACCCAAAGTAACGTTATTCTGTACATATAGAAAGGGCAATGATTTCACTCTAAAGATGATAACTTATTAATGGCATTATTAGTAAATACAAATAACGATAACACATATTGCTCAATGCAGTTGAAACCTCTTTAATGGAAGTCCTGCTAATCATCTTTTAATCTCCTGAGGTGGACTTTCTCCTCCTTAGCTTTGCTCCTGGCGATCTGATTAGTTCTCTGTTTTCTGGTAGGTGTCGGATGTTTCCCACCAGAGTGCGTTCCAGCAGGTGTTCTCATCTCTTCAGAAGACTCGTTTTAATATGGAGTCTTTCCAGCGGCTCAGGAAAATTTACGGAGAGCTGGAATGTCAATACTGTGGTGAGATGACAAAACCCACTTGAGTAGGCTGGTTGTGTTTTGTCCTGTTATTTCATTTATTTATTTTTCCATTTTCCATATTATTATTTATTACTTAGCGTTTCTTCTGTCTTGCTTGAGTGTTAAATCGTGTTTTTTTCCCTTTCTGCTGCACAGGTAAACTGTTCTGGTACAAAGTCCACTATAACGTCCATGTACGCACACACACCAAGGAGCACTCACATTACTGTTCAAAGTGTAGCTACTCGTCCATTACCAAAAGCTCTTTAAAGCGGCACCAGATCCAGAAACACAGCGGCTTGCTGCTGCCTTGTTCAGAAGCCGGCTGCAAATACACCACACCTGACAAATACAAGCTTCAAGCCCATTTGAGGACGCACCAGGAACAGGTAACCAGTCAGTTTGAGTACGTACTCCCTCCTCGACCACCTCAGAGGACAAATATTCCTTTGACCTTGACCTGGGAGAATACTTTGATTAAATGTCAATATATGTTTTTGTCTCGTGTACCTCAATAAAACTTTATATGTGTTTGATCTATATGTTATGCCTTTGTCTTGTGGTTGTTTACAGGGGAAGAGTGTGACTTGTCCTGTCTGCCAGCACATCTGTCCAGAGCACAGACTAAAACACCACATCAAAACAGCTCACCCTGGTAAAGAACACACACACATATAGATTACAACACACATACATTAAAAAACAAATTCAAACCCCACCTAGGACTTAGTGTAAGTATTAACATTTCCCCTGTGTGACAAATTTGACCCCTAGGCTGAAAGTTTTTTCTTATGCTGTAGTTAGAATGTTTATGCTAATTTTATAGTATGACATCCCCTATTTATGACTTGTGTGTCTCATTGTGATGATACTCTGTAGAAGGCAATGTTGTATATTATGGGGAAGCGTGGACTAAGGTAAATTAAGATAATAAATGCATTCTTGCTGCTTTGAACCAGAGTTACCTTATCACACCTGAATGGAATAAATAGCTAGTCACACAGTTAAAGTTCAAGAACATTTCCAAGGTTGCGATGTCATTTTTTGTGTTTGTGGGTTTGTGTTGGGCAGACACACCACCTTTACACCAAGGTAAAGGACTGATGGTGCAGCGCGCAGAGAAGTGCCCCTACTGTGACTCCTACTTCTTGAAGAACAGCAGTGACTTTCAGCGGCACATCTGGGCGCACCAAGGTGTGCTTTTGCTATACTTTTAACACAGACACACACATACATACAGCGAGAGTCTGGTGAAACATCAGCGTTCATGCACAGTATTTCATTGCTTGGTTACTGGTGATCTGAGCTTCCATCTGTCTCTCTTACTCCTGGCTGCCCTTCAGGAGGATGAACTAGACTGAAAACATACTGCAGCTGTTGTTGAAGGAAATGTGCCTGTTGGTCGAGTTACACAAACAAACAAAGTCGTCCACTTTTGCTGCTGGCATTATTTCAAAGATGAAAAATTCTAGAATCTGGCAATGAAGATTGGCAGAAATTACATAATATGAGACATGCTGTTTTAAGGAATGATTTTCTCTTGCAACAATCCCTTCGTCTTTGCAAAACATGTGTAACTTTCATGCTGTTTCTAGTGAGAAATAATAATAATAGTAGACTGCTAAAATCACGGCTATACACGGCTGATGAATACATGGTTGTTGAGCTTTAGTTATTTAATACATAAAGCATGTCCACTTTAGCTATAATATACAATGTCTTGTCTTGAGGAAGTGAATTGTTAGTCCTACTCCTCTTCCCCTCGGCCCCTGCATCAACACTTGTTTACCTTGATGAGCTGTTTACCTTGAAGTTACATCTGTCCTGAGGCTGAGGTAGCTGGCAGACATAAATCCAGCACAGGTGTTGATGAAGGTCTCAGCAAACACAGCCAGCTTACCAAAACTCCCTGCAATGCATATGCTCATTGTGTTTGTCGTCAGGTTTATCTGGCTTTATCCTTGTCACTTAAGATTATCAGTCTAGTTCACTGCTGGCTGCACCCATACAACTAAAAAGCCAGTGTAGTCACAAGGTGACTAAAAACATTCAGACACAAAAACATTATATTATTTTATCAAACTACAGACAATTTTTTATTATTATTATTTTTATTATTTTGAGCAATGATACCTCAAGTATTTTCAATCAACATAGTGCATGTTAATAAGCTGACAAATGAGCCATTCGCCAAACCACTGTAATCCAACACCTCACCAAATACCATATTGTTTCTTCACACTTTTATATCCCTTTATTCCAAAGCAAGTCTTTTTTTTCAGCATTTTGTTGCTGGTTTTTAAGTGTGTGTTTTTACGCGTGTCCATGCGTGCAGGTTTGAAGCCATACGTCTGCAGTGTGTGTGACTATGCAGGCCGCAGCAGGAGTAACTTAAAGACTCATATGAACCGACACAACACAGAGAGGCATCATCTGTGTGATCTGTGTGGTAAAAAGTTCAAATCCAAAGTCACGCTGAAAAGCCACAGACTGAGCCACACAGATGAAGGTGTGTACACTCTTCTCTGTCACTGACAATGTTTTTTGTGCTGCCATTGTTGTCATAGCTAATTTTCCGTTTATTTATTATTGCCCATTTTATAATTTTCTTATGCATGACACAAGTATTCTGCTAGACTATCAGATAATCAGATATTCAAGAGTAATTAATTTGTGTTTGTTCAGGGAAACGGTTTCAATGTTTGGAGTGCGACTTCACCTCGGTCTCTAAACCTTCTTTGCTCAGACACATGGAACAACACGCTGAGTTTAAGGTCAGAATACGCACTCGAGAAGAGGCACACACAGCTTACAGCTTACTATGTACAAAGAAACACCCTTATACTGTATGTATGTGTGAATGGTAAAATATCAATCGGAAGAAATTGTCTAAAGAGCTCTTTCTTTTCATTTGTATGGGAAAAAAGTATTTTATTTATTTTTACATTTTACCAATGCATAATTTAGTCTGACTTGTCGTGGGCATTGTTCAGGATATCAGAAATGAGACTGTAGCTTTAACTCACACTCCCCAGCTATTGTACTGCTACTTTCTTGACTAAAATTAAACAACAAAACAAACAGGTCATAAAGCAAAGCTAAGCAAAGCTCCACCCATGATCAGTCACTGTTTTGATAAAGTGATTGACAAGTTGTTTAGAAAAACTCAATTCATATTTCAAATGCAGTCTTGTCTCTCAGATATTTCATTTACATTAACTTGTGTATGTTTGTGTCTATCTGTGTAGCCTTTTCGCTGCGCTCACTGCCACTACTCCTGTAACATTGCTGGTCCCCTGAAACGACACTACAACATGAAACACCCGGATCAGAAATATCAGAATGCTGGACCTGGACTGCCAAACCCTGATGCTCTGAAACAGCAAGGTCTCATCTCTGTGTTCTTATGCTGTTATGTCTAGATTTTTCATGTTCTTTCAAGTAATATTTTACTACAGTAGGTGATTTGTGCTGTGTAAAGATTTTTGAAGGTTGACATTATGGTGAAAACTCTAGCTTGTAGTGGGACAGAACTTGACAGTCTGTAATAGCAGTATGAACTGATACATTCAGTGTCTATTGTAAAAGTATTGTATAGTTGCTGATGTTGTTGAGCAACATATGGGATTGCCCAACATGTGTTCAGCATAACCTAACATAGCTTTTGTGTGTGCCTGCGTTTAGGTGGTATGAAGTGCCCTGAATGTGAATTTGTTTATGGCACCAAGTGGGAGCTGAACCGCCACCTGAAGAGCAAACACAGCCTGAAAGTGGTCGAAGGCACCTGGGAGGTAAACAGTACACACATACGCAGGCCAGATACAGTGAATAAAGGTGCTGGGTTATTGTTTTAGCTGTCCTAGCAACATGGCTCTAGGGATGGCAATGTCGGTATGTTTGTCTGTCCACCACTTTGGTCTGACTGATGTATCTTGACAACTATTGGAAGGACTCCTGTTAAATTTTGCAAAGGTCCTCAGGGCATAATTGTAATCATGTTGGTGACTCCATGACTTTAACCTCTTGCAACATCAAACAGTGTATGCATTACAAAGTGTAATTTTGTCCAATACTTTATTTTATGACCAACTATTTGCTAAACTATTGATTTCTTTTTAGCCTCAGCTGTACTTTATCATTGTAAGCATTTTAGCATTATGCTCAAGTACAGCCACACAGAGCTGCTAGCATGGCAGTAGTAGGCACTAGTCTTGTTTCTGTCTCAGTCTCTTGCCATTGAAAATTATATTTCTGAATTAGAAACTTAAAAACTGTTGCTGAAATACCACTGGACACTGGAAGCTCGACCAGCATATAATATAAGTTTCAATTGTTTTTATTTTTCAAAGCCAGTGTTTTCAGGAGAGAACACTCTCTCATATGTATACGTTTCCAGGTGGGGGAGACAGTAGAGGCCCAGTATGTGCCTGTGGAGGATGAAGAGCAGCTGACAGAAGCACCAGTAGCAGCCCTGCAAGACAACGGTAACAGTGCTAGACATACAGTAGATGTCTGACTCAGACAAACCAAATGTGGCTATTTCTATTAATGTTTGTTATTAATGTGCCTTAGTATATGTGGTACGTGCCACATCACAATATATATGTCTTTTGTTTTCAGTTAATATCCAGCAGATCACTGAGTTGAGTTCAGAGACTCACGACGCTGTCACCTCCATGGTCGCCATGGCTCCAGGCACTGTTACCGTTGTACAACAGGTAAACCACAACACATCACTCACTCAGGAAATCATGAGTGGTTGAGGCAAAATGTTGACGTGGAGTTGTGGCTGAAGTTGCAGGTGGCCGATGAGCAGGAATTTGGTAACTGCAGCAACCAGCTGATGGTGTTGAACGCAGAGGGGGGTCTAACTGGCAACCAGGTGATGGTGGTGGAGGAGGCACACGGCCTGGAGGCTCTGACAGTCCTCACTCAGGGAGAAAACACCCACCACTACATCGTCTATGTCCAGGAACACACTGTAGAAATCAACTAGCAATGCTAGTGTTGCAACATAAGACTGTTGAGCCATGAGTGTGACGGGATAAGTGAGTATCAGTAGCTCAGTATGAAGTAACATAAAATGTACCAATAAGCAATACAATCAGGATTTAGTGAATGTTTCCCTGTCATCATGAAAAAATTACATTGTTAAGAATTTTTCACTCACTTGGTAATTATGAAAACAATTGCAAACAAGTGCAGTACTGAGTTGTGTGATCATTTAACATTGAATGAATTGAATGTTGTATTTACAAAGTATATTTAAATAAAATCCTTGTCCTGCACTGCTTGATGCACTGTAAGGACGTCATTCAAATCTCCAAGTTGTTAATTTTAGTTCAGTTGTTGCTCAGAATGTTTTGTCATGAGAGTTAAACACTTTTGCTGTCAAACATTTTTTGTTTGGTACAGTTTTCAAATTATAACCCAATTTTGACATGTGCAACAATATATATAAAGTTTAAATAATTGAGTCTAATTCATTACTACTATTTATCATTACATTTCTGTTAACACTGTATAATACTGTACATATCTGAAAACTTTATATTTATATGTATATTTTAATATTTGTATATTTTATTATATTTTTTACTTACCTACTTTCTATTATTTTTATTCCTTAAACCTTGATTTGCAAGTGAGCAATTTGTAACAAAGAATTTCCCCTTGGAGATCAAAAAGTATTTCTGATTCTGACTTGGTTGGGTTTAGGCAACAAAACTAGCAGTAATTTTGATCAAAATAATTAAATACTACCACCATCAGTGTCTATAGTCAATGTATTTAGTACGGTAGTCCTCAACCATATGCCTCATAGTGGGTTTGGTCCACTGCTTACCTTTTTCAGACCCTCAGCGACTTTATTTCTTTTTCTAAAAAAGATATTTTGGGGTCTTTCTCGCTTTTATTCGTGACAGGACAGTTGATAGACAGAACATGTGGAAGAGAGAGAGGATGACATGCAGCAAAGGGCCACAGTTTGGCTAGAACCCGGGCCGCTGCCCACCCCCAGCAACTTAATTTCTAAAAAAGACGTTTTTATTGTATGTGACACTTGTACATGATACATCCGCACTTGAAAGTAGGACATATGCTGATGCAGTAGCAACGATTTTAATGTTTTTAACACTGTCGGACCGTTTGGATTTCTGAGTCGCTGTACCAGGTCTATCTGGTAGTTCAGTCTATTGCCGCGTTCGAGACCGTTCGGGACTGGGATATTTCCCAGTTGAAACTTTCGACATCAAAGTGTTCCAGGTGCATGGTGGTGTTTACGCCGAAAGTGAACGAAAACCATGGAAAACCATTTTCTAGGTGGAGGACGGAAATTTCCCAGTTCCGAGAACGCACCATAAGTCCAGTAGGGGGCGGTGGCGCGCCTTGTAGTTGGACCATAGACTGTAGAGTTGGACACGTTGGGCTGGTTACAGGAGAAGAAGAAGAAGAAGAAGAACCGGTGGGAAATTTGAGATTGTGCGCGAAATGATTGTTGTTGTTCAAAGCAAACATTAACCGTGAGTTTACTAATGTTAACACGACATGGACCGGTACGTCTTGGTTATATCCCTTTGTGATACTGATGACGACCTGGCGGAGGTGACTGAATGTAAGTTTTAATTCACCGCGTTTTAAGTTAAGTTTCTCAAGTTTAACGTTAACGTTTCCTCTTCAGTGTCTGGATACAATCACGGTGTCGACATCCACTCATACTGTAACAGTTAGGTTAATGCTATACTACTGTAAGATTTGTCTTTTGAAGCAGATAATATCTAACTAGGTTACGTTACCGTGTTAATATTTCCTAGTTTAACAAGAGAGATGTGCCACATACATTTGGCTTGTAAACATTTCAGTGTACTAATACCCAGTCAAAACCACTCTAGCTAATGTGATTTGTAAGTTAAGTTAACTTCAAGTGTTAACAGCTGGTAACTGTCAGGACTTTCAATATATAAAATATTAGCAGCATACAGTGTTTTTATTGAAATTTTCAATATCTAAATGCATGTTAGGCTAAAACATGGAGTTGCTATTTAACGTTATAGTTTTTAATCTTAAAAAAAAAAGTAACGTTAGTCTGGTTGTGATGAAACCTGACTGCTCAGTTGTCACTGTTCACAGGTCTGGAGCCAGTAAAGCAGATATATGACAGACTTGTGGACATATCAACTCAGGAATCAGTGAGAGGGATCTCTGTGTTTCCAGGTACAGTCATTTGGGCCACTGTGGGCATCTTTCTCACACATTGTTATTTCACAGCTTACCTCTTTCCTCTGCATGTTTTCCCAGCTTGTTCTCTCAGTGGTAGCCCTTCAGTTCAGAGGTGGTACTTTGCTGTTCAGGCATGCCAAGGCGTAATGCAGGTGAGACATTTGGAAGATGCAAGACTGTTTTTTTTTGCCATAGACATGGTTTACATTGCAAGGATCTATACACAATTACCTATACAGTGCACTGCCTTTTCCTATTTGTGATGTAAGACATGTCTTTGCCCATAAATAAGTAGGTATCCATAAATTAGAAATTATATTGGAGAACTCCTGTCATGAAAAGCTGAGTGTTATACAAATACAAAAAATTTAAACCAACCGTATTTTATGAGGCTGAAGTGGATCCTCCTGGGTTGTAGTATAATGCCTCTGTCAGCAAAATTACAAAACACACTTCACAGCAGCTTTGCCAGATGCCATCAACCTACTGTACCCCATCACATCTGTGTTTTGATTTCCACTTGGTGGTATCGTTGTGCAGTTTGTGAATAAAAGGTTTTTTCCACTTGTATGCTGGCTACCTGAATTTGTGGAAAAGATGGTGATAGAAGTATTCAATTATTCATTCAGGGGATGTGACACTCCAGGAGCAAATGTACTAAGACTTCCAACATTCATACAACTATTCATACCTAAATCTATAACACCTGTTTTGTAGTTTTGCAGCTCAGACTGGGAAGAGCTGGGGACAGGCCATCAGAAAGCAGACAGTGAGGAGGAGCCGACTGCTTTGGAATCATGTCTCAGTTCTCTGAGTAATCAGGAGGCACCAGACCAAAAGGGTGACGAGCCGTCACTGACAGAGTAAGCGACAGATGATACCTTATGTTCTTAATATAAATAAATGTGCTTTTTCTCCTGCTCCGTGTTGCAGGTATGTGTCTGATACATCTAAGTGAGATCATAATAAGTTGATATTATCTGAACAAACGTCATCACTAATAGAACTGAATGTATTCCTTTAATCAGTTAATGTAAAGAAACACATTTATTATTTATATTTTTTCATACAGTTGAATCAGGACAATGATTTTGAGATAATTTGCTAATGTACAGGTAAAGAAAAAAGGAAAAAAATGGGTACAAATATTTGTCATGTGTTTCAAAGAATCAAGTGTCACATTTCTGATCAGATCTGAATGTTTTTATTGAACAGGCTGTTAGAGGAGGCTTCAGAAGGACTGCATCTATTGTCAGACAAGCTACCACCTCCAGGTACTGTTCGCTAATCCATAGCACTCACTTTCTTTATAAACACTATCATCCATAGCAACTGTGAGTCATTTTATCATTTTGTAGCTGTCATCTGTGAAGATCTGCACGCTCAGTAGGGCTGTCTGTTTTTCAAAATATTTAGTTAGAGCAAATGAGAACTAAAATGAAATGTATTCAAATTAATTCGAAGAAACAGTTATTCCACTGATGGTGTAGAATCCAAAACACTTCCACACACTACTACTCAGATGATTTCAGGTGTTAAGTTTGTCTGTACAGCACAACCTGTTTCTTCCATTTACTTTCACGAAGAGAACAACAATAGTCTAGTTTACTAAAAAGGGCGAAAGAACAAGAAGTTTCTTCACTGCACAAAACAATGTCTCAAGTGAGTTTTGTTTTTGCCAAAAGCTTCCAGTAATAAGGAATGAAACCCTCTTTACTGAAGCCAAACTCCTCAGATGTGTGACCAGGATCCAGTCCAATTTCACGCAATTAGGTTTTGAAAATCTGCCTGCAGCAGCCTCGTAGAAAAGGTGGCCTACTGTACTTAATAAATATGCACACACCACTGGGAAGATGGGGTACGTCTGCTCTGACTACTACTTAGCAAGTCTGGCTGCTGAAGCAAAATTTCACTTTCTGAAAGAGCATTTCTTAGCTCACCATCTCAACAGGAGTTCAGGAACAGTCACCCTCCATCGTCGGCTGCCCGAGGAGCTGGAGTCACCACTGACTTCCAACTTTTCTTTCACAGATCTTGGTATTTAGAATTGCAAACAGGCAATTCTATCTACTTGTTAAAAAGATGGTGTCAGTGGAGCAACCAGCTTAGTTCATTGACTCATGAAATCCTTTAGAGAAAAAGAAATAATTTATAAATAAAAGAGAAAATGTCTAATGAATTCCTCTTTGTGCCATTTTCCACCTCAGGTAAAGCCTTGTTAGATGTGCTGGTGTTGGCCTCTGCAGAGCAGTCCCCTCCTATTAAAGATCTGCTGCCTCTGCTGGGAGCACTAAAACACATGTCCTGCTGGCATGCTGCTAAGATCACTGTAGTCACACAGCACACTGCTGGGTGAGGAGATGAAAATTATTACATGCATTACATTTCTTGAGTTGCACAAAGCAAATGATGAATACACTTTTAAATTAATATAATATGCAAACACAACAATACATATACACACACACACACACACACACACACACACACACACACACACACACACAAACAAACACTATTGTGGCATGACAAACATGAAAGGCTGATGTGAAATTGAAATGCAGCGGTATTGTGTGAATTTGTAGAATTATAATTAGTAGTACTTTTATAATACTCCCAGTTAACCACTAGGTGGAGGTAGAACAGTAAAACTGAGCAGGTGTTGACTTTCAGCAATGGATGAACAATCATACAAAAGCACACATTTTACTTAATGGCAATTGTGCATAGCAGTGTTTTGTTACTTTACTTTGACAAAACAGGGTTAACATTTCTTTGTGAATTGGAATAAAAGTTTCCCTGTGTTGGTCATTGACTGAACCTTTTTTCCTTTTTTGCCCAGATGGCAGAAAGCGGCGTCCTACCTGAGTGCGGGCCTGGTGGAGCCTGGTGACCTAGACAGCTGTATTGACCACAGAGAATTATGGAGGGGTGGCCTGGTTATCAGAGAAAAGAAGGTAAGGACCTCAGAATTTAGTATTTCACTTTTGTCTTTACTTACTGTAGAAAGATGGAGGCGGAGAAAATGTTAACTCACTTGAACCTATACAATGTACAACAGGAGAACAGCCCGGCAGTGTTAGTTTTTTGTTGAAAACACAAGGTAATGGTTATAAAACACAGAAGAGAGGGTGTTGGTGGCACAGGACTGGGGGACCAGAGAAGCCGGCTTATTAGAGAGAGGACGAATAAGGATTGTTTGAAGAAGGTTGTGTGTCTGCGTGTGTACAATGTGTGGCATGCCTCAGCAGTATGATAAAGCTGTTTGTCATTAACAAGAAGGTTAAGACATTTAGAAAAATGTGTGTGTGACAGGTGTTTTCTCAAAGAGAAGAAGGTATAGCTGCATCTGTCAGTCTTTGTATAAACTTGTGTGAATGTTTAGACATGTTGCAGCACTGTAGGTGTGATCATTTAAAGCAATGAAGGAAAAATGTATATGTGAGGGACTTCCTGTGGAGAGAGAGAACTTTTTTTCCTTTTACCAACTTCGTGTCTGTCTGTGTGTGTTGTGTATTCTGGACAAGTACTGAGAAAGCAGTGAGAAAAAGCTGTGTCCTTTTGAACTTACCTGCTTGCTTGCCCTGGGTGTCTTATTATGAGCAGTGTTCTCTGTAGGTCGGAGCACACAGCTAGCTGTTTACTTAGGAACCTTCTGTACCGGGGCTAACCATGGTTCGACCTCATCCATGCCTCAGTGTTTGTTCCTTTATCTTTTATCATGTGAAATTACTCATGCGCTGCACACAAGGTCATAGTGGAAATATTCACATAGTTTCTTTTGAATTGAATGATTTTTTGACTCAGTGGGGGATAAGTCTTTATCTGCTGATGAATGAGTCTAGAGGTATTACTGGAGGTCACATAGGGGTCATGGGAAACCGCTCTGCCTTGCATGCATAGCCCTGGCAGAGCCACCCCAGCCTGGCCCGGCTCCCGACTCGACCTTGCTCCCCAAGGAGTCGGGCACAATTGATTATTGGTCCGGGCATAGGACAAGTGTTGGAGAATGCCTCCGGGCAGGATCTGTCTGTATTTAAGGACAGCGCTGGTGTTATTGACATGCCGGGGCAGTACAGTGCTGTTTTTTACTTACTTAGGAATTTAAAGTGTAAAAGTACATTGAGACTTTTAGTAATTTATGCCTTTTACATTTCTTCTAGCTACATTTAGTTTTTATACCACACCCATGTCCACATTTTTTTCTGCATGTCTAGGATTGACTTCTGAGCTTCTAATTAAGGGAAACTGTCAAACTTGCATACAAAGATATTTTTGACCAAGGGTTGTCAACCTGTGTGATGTGGGGGACAGGAAAGCTGGCAAATTGGGTTAGACCAGACTGAGTATACTTTAAAAGACTCTCCAGACATGTTTTAAGTAGGGCTACAACAATTATTTTCAATATCAATGAATCTGCAGATTTATTTTCACAAATAATTGATCATCATTTATTGATAATCCTTTCTATAAAATGTAAAGAAAAATAATGTAATTCAAAATAATAATATTATTATTATTATTATTACAGTTGCCAGAAAATTATAACTTCAAATAGCTTCTTTTTCCATCCAATAGTCCAAACCCCCAAAACTTCATAAATGACAAAGAAATGTTTTGACATTTTTGCTTGAAAAATGACTGAACCGAGTTCAGTTGGTTATCAAAATAGTTGACAATTAATTGTCAATCAATCAGCTAAGCGATTAATCGACTTATCTTTGCAGCACTAATTTTAAGACACATACAAAAATGGTCTGCTTTGAATAACATTTTCTGTCTGACGAAGGGGTTCTCCACATTGTTCTCCCTTCGTCTGAAAATAATGTATCAGTATGTAAATGTATTGGACACAAGATGTGTTCACTGAATGGCCCATCTAACACCTCTGGGATGAACAGGACCACCTCAGTATTGCGCTTTCCAGAAGTGTGGAAGCGTATTAATGCACATTGTTTGTTGTAATGTCTGGGTGTCCACACACTTTTGGCCACGTTGTGTACTTTATTCCCTGCTTTCCTGCAAGTACCTTCACACAGTGCCTTACAGTGTCAAAGTGAATAGGCTGAGGTGAGTTGACAACATTTTTTTTTTTGTTGCTCCGGAGTTTATTTCACACCCACATGTACTTCTTTCTCATTAAGTGGAAACTCTGGCAGGTGCAGTAGTTTTTGGTCTCTAGACAGAATCGGCCAATTTTGTGCTATTTTTCCACGTTTCCTCTCGGGAGAGTCAGCAATCTGCTTCACTGTGGAGGTTCCTTTATGTCTCATACTGTTGGGTTGTTTTTTTTTTTAAATCTGGCTGAGATTTTCAGTTTACCATTTTGTGATCATTTTAAACATTGAGCCGTTTGTATCTAAAAATATACAACATTGGTATCTTGAAATGGCTCAAAAATTACATGTGACTATGCATGTTTAACGTAACCTTAAATGTTTTCAAAGGGTTTTAAGCCTGAGAGATTGGAAATGTTCTTAATAGTCATTCTTTGACATATAGAAGCAAGATTCCCATTGAAATAATATTTAAATGAAGTCCAATAAAGCTGATGTATTTCTGTAGCAAAGGCCACATATGGTTTTATTTTGATCCAAGTTCTAGTTCACTCATCAAGTTTGTTTGTGTTCTACCCTGACATGTTTAAAGTAGGGCTGCAGCCAACAATTATTTTAGTATTCGAAGCTTCTATAGATTATTTCAATGATTCATCTATGCGTCGTTAAAGAAGTAGGCTACATTTACATGGCGGCGGCGCCCACGGTAGCGGGATCAGCTGTGCACATTTATAGATGATAGATATTTATTGGTCCTTTCGGAAATTCATAGTGTGTCATACAGCAAACATCAGACCAACATCAACAGACCAACAACCAGACAACTGCTTTACAAACACAAACATCACCGTAGTGCTATACAAGTTATACTAAAGGCTTGTGCAGACTACACGACTTTCAGCGTTGGCTGATGCTGCGACACTACACAACTTGCCGCCTTGTGACGGGAGTCTTGAAGTCGTTGTGGTGTTCACACTACGTGACTGATCGGTGACAGGGGGTCACACACTACACAAGCTGACAGCAGCTCTGCCACCCGAAGCGGGTCTCCAAACCACGTTTTGTCAAGAAAACACATGTGAAATGTTAAAATGGGAAATGAGTGATCCTGAACACAAAACAGCTTTTTTTTATAATAACGATAGCAATTATAAAGGTGAAAGGATGGATTAGCACACGCAGGTAGCAGGGATTGTCTGTGCTACAGAGAGAGCTGCAGGTGAGTAAAAAGGTGCAGTTCCCCGACACCCAGTTAACTCATGACTGAGGTTATAACTCACGGTCCAAAAAGGAGAACAACAAATGCACGTGTGCACATTTTCAGCTAAGTTGCGGCTTACTTTGGCTAGCCTTCAACTCAACAATCGGTCATGATTTCAGTTAAATGCTAAAGTTGCCGTTACTGTTACCTTGTCTGTGGTCTGCTGGCAGAACACCAGGTACTTTCTGATCAGATGCCGTCGTGCTGTTGCAGAGGCGACATAAGTTTCGTTTTACAGTGGACGGATGGTAACATTAACTCTTTTCTTTTAGCTTGAAATAATCCCATACCTTGGACACTTTCTTCTTTGTCCCTTGCTATTTTCTCTCTCTTCCTCCACTTTCAAACAGCGCCATTATAATCACCTCTTATTCACAGAGTAAGCATGATGTCCGTGTGAAACACTGTGCTGGATAGTTATATGGATTAAACGAAGCATCGATGCAAAGAATTTCCGCCAATGCATTTTAGTAATCAATTTCATCGATGAATCGTTTCAGCCCTAGTTTAAAGCAGCAATTCAAAAAATGTAAACAGATTTCAAGGGATCCTTGTCAAAAATCTTTAATAAAACAAATATAGGCCGATATGTCATCAGATTTTCAAAACTCGGTCACACTATAATCTGAACAGCTGGATTTTTATATGTTATTGCATGCTTGAAAAAGTTTTCCCCAGTTATCTCTCCTCTGTCTACTGAGCTCCGAGTATGCTGAGGCAAGCATGCAGCCTCTCCTTCATTGAAGTGACCTTTTCTAAGTTGCTGCCTTCAGAAGAGAGTTGGGCTTCGGCAGTCAGTCAGTAAAAGCGTCACAGTTGGAGAGCGGTGGAACAAATTCCCAAAGGACTAAAACCCTGTCTATGAGTAACCACCACCACGTTACAGCTATTTTTGTGATTTGAGAGCAAACACTGCATGATAGATAGATAGATAGATAGATAGAGATATATATATATATACTGTAATGTCATTGCAATTTGCATGACTCCAAACAACTTATGTATCTCTGTTCTGTGTAGTACAACAACTAATTTACAGCTATAGTTATATTATGTGTAATTTTATCAAAAGAATAATATCACTTGCTGCTATCTGACCTTTTCTCTCTCGTGTGTGTGTGTGTGTGTGTGTGTGTGTGTGTGTGTGTGTGTGTGCGCCTCAGTATGTGTCGGAGCTCCGTTTTGATGGCTTTTCTCTGCGCAATCCGGTGCATCAGATATCAGGGGGCAGTTTGTTGCAAGCTCCCTACACCACTACAGACCATAAACTACAGTCTGAGGTAAGTCCTGAGCACTTCACTACCTCTCACATCTTTGACCACTTGTAGCGCTATGGAACAATGTTTCTATGAGGGAGTCCCAATTTTGTTTCTGTGTAGATGGTTCAATTCACATCGTGCCCCTAGTTTCACGCTATTCCGCTGATCAACAGTTGGTGGCGCTAACATGCAAGGAATTGCAGGAATGTGCCAACAAAGGCAGGGAAGAATAAGACTGCTAGCGAGTAAACATGAAATATCAGCTTTGCAAATGTTTTATGAGGAAGGAAAAGCATTCAGCGTCTTTCTTCGACCTCAAGATTACGCACAATGGGTAAGAAACACTTGTATGAACAGATTTTGAAGTGATTTGAGAGAACTTGTCTTGAATTTTCTCTTAGGCATGAACACACTACAAGTGGTCCAGACGTGTCTTAGGAGTCATGTGCAATTAGTCTGCTGTTATCCCAACCCAAGTTTTTCACGAATGGATTGTATATTTCATTACTTTGAAGATATTTTGAGTTTGAAAATCCTATATATATTACACTACACAATTATGTTGACATTATCCTGTTTGATTCTTCAGTTTGAATTATAATTTTATTTTAAATGTATTCATATAGCAACTCTGCAGACAGACACACAAATCCAACCCTGTCCCTTAATTGTAAAAAGTGAACGAATGCTTCCAACCATATGGGGCGAGGCGCTTAGCCTTGTATATTATTATTGGGGCGTTAGTTACGCTAATTCTCATCAATGCGGCTCATGTGCTCACAGCATCACCGCATCTTTTTTATGCGGGTTGTTAACACAGTCATCTGAAGGTAGGAGTGTTTGCTGAATCTGACGTGAGGCCATCATATGGAGAAAAAAAGAGAAAGTTATGGATTCTTGCATCCCAGTGTATTTCGGTGAGAGAATGAATGTGAACAACTTTTTTTGTTAACAAGAAAACTTCACAGGGTACCTTTTTGATTGCATTAATCACAGTGATCAAATAATTATGGTGATTAAAGAGTTATTATTTTAACAACCCATATATCTCTGTCCATTTCATCCACACATGTCGCCATTTTTCATGGGTGTAGCGGAATAGCAAGCAAGATACAGTATTTAGAAAGAATCAGCCCCTCCTCTGTAATCCCTCCTTCAAAGCTCTGATAGGTTTCTCCAACTGGGGAAACTGCAGTCAGTAGGTACAACAACAGACCTATTTGAATCACTGAAGAAATTGGAGATGTGGGCAGCGATTCAGGGGTCTAGCACCAGTCTTTGTCATCTCATTGAACTTTTCCAAACACCTCAGGCAGCTAAATCTTTGGGTTTCATTGCCAGACAATTGCAATGTGGTTTCAAAAGTCTGTCCTCATTATTTCTTGTTTCTTACTCTCTGACAAAGATTTGTTCTCCATGCCAGAAATTGCCCCACAGTAGCAAGCAGAATCTTCTGCCAGAGTGCTGTAGGCTCTGCACTTGATCCAAGTGTTGTCAGTGAGGAGACCTTGTTTGGAGAAATGTAATGTGTTATGAGGTTGTTCATGCAGCTTGGAAGAAGACGTGTGTCCGTGTTCCTACAAACCTTAGGGGAGGTTTTGATTGACAAGATGTTGAGTAGATAAGTACAGAATTTTCATTTTGGGCAGAACTGTTCCTTTAACCCCAGTCCAACCCACATCTTACCTTCTAGAGTTGAAAGAGCTGCATACGGTCCCATCTCCTAATGAATTCTGGTGGCGAGAAGGAGATGAGTTCAAAAGGGCCACTTCCCCGTTGCCCTTTAATCACATTGAAGAACCTGTGACAGATGGACCATCAGTCAGATAAATCAAATGTACTTTATCCGGCCAAACGAGTGCCGAACTCATGTACCTCTGATGACCTCACAGGCAGAAAATGGTATTTAAATAGAAATGTAACATCTTCTCACAGAAGGCCATTGCCCATGGGTGTAAATGAGGGGAATCTGTAGGTTGAAGTCACATCTTCCTTAATAGATTTAGCGCTCATCTTTTAGGTAGGTACATGCATTTGTCACAATATAACAGGATAGTGAAATTGAGTTTTGTAACTTCCTTCTGTTACATAGCAGACAATATACATTAATACAGAAGCAATTATAAAAATGGTAAACTGTAATCAATGGAGCAGTGCTGAGGATGAATTAGAGTTTAAGAGTCTGATTGCTTGGGGGGGGGAAAGCTGCTCTGCATTCTGGTTGTGTGGCAGCAGAAACTCTTATATCTCTTCCCAGAAGACCGTAAGGTGAACAGGCTGTGGCTGGGGTGGGTACTGTCCTTTAGTATCCTTTGGGCTCTGCGTAGGGACCTTACCTCACCGATATCGCTGATGCTCGGGAGATGGGTACCAATGATCTTCTGAGCAGTTTAATCACCCGCTGCTGAGCCCTCCGGTCCTGGGCCGTGCACATCCCATGCCAGTTTATGATGTTTCCGGTCAGAATGCTTTCTATTGCTCCTCTATAAAAGCTGACAAGAACTTGGCGTGGGAATTTGGCCTTCTTCAGTTTCCTAAAAAAATATAGTTGTTTCTGAGCTTTTTTCAGAAGTGTGGAGATGATTTTGCCTATCCATCTTTCACAGCTTGCATACTTTTAGTGCAAACCTCACCTTCATTTGGTAGGTCATTTGGTTAATGTCAGTTAATGTTCATGTGTCAACATTATTGACAATAAGGTACTTCTTTAAGCTGTTATTTTTTCAAAAACAAGGAAAACGTTAGCTCAGCAACCACTGTAACAATTAATTCTGCTCATTGTTTTCCTAATTAATCAATTAAGTCATTTTGTCTATAATGTTGAAAGTAGTGAAGAGTTTCCCAGAGTCCATGTTGATGTATTTGCACGTCTTGTTTTAACAGTACAAAACCCAAAGGCGTAATTTTACAATCATATGAAACAAAGAAAAGCAGCAAATCTTCACATTGGACAAGCTGGAACTTCTCAAATTTTTTTTAGCCACATTTGCGACATGGCTCCAGGGGATTGCATTAAATTTCATTACATGGCATCCAAAACACAAGAGACATGTTAGCTAGCGCTAACCGCCTTCACTTTCCTGCTGTTGGGGAAATGACAGACTTTTATTAACGTCACACTGTGACCTACACTGGACGTCACTTTCTGTTGCACACTCTCTCTCTTTTGCTCGCCCACTCAATCGCTACGCACACACAGGGAGTCAGCAAAGCAATGTGTGTTACCGTGCTCACACAGTGTAACAGTGAAAATTGTGCATTGATATTAATGATCATGTTAAATTTTAGTAGGGTGTGTAGTAGTTTATTCATTCCCACAGCCTGTCCAGGCGCCGCACTTCCGCACTACAGAGAGTTCTGCCTTTTGCGTTCCACCAACATTACCGTATTATTTAACATTTAAAAAATCGATTTTTGGAATTTGTTAATCGATTCATATAAGAATCAATTTTTTTTCTCCAACCCCTAATGTTTACAAGTTAAATGAAGTCACCAACTTAGTTGATAATTAGTGTTTAATTACCTGCTAAACATCAGTGTGTTAGCATTGTTCTTGTGCGCATGTTAGCATGCTGATATTAGCATTCAGCTCATAGCACCATTTTGCCCAATACAGCCTCACAGAACCGCTAGCATGGCTGTAGACTCCTGGTCTTGTTGCTTGTTACCTCACTTAAACAACTAGTCAACAAATTGTTTCAGCTGTAAATATGAATTTTGTGACTTAGTTAGATAACAATGGGGGATGTTACATTACAATTGTTACTTATTTTGTAAATTGCTGAATGATAGTCTTAGTGATAAGTGCTTACCCACTTTTCATTATGCCACTACAACAGCCACCAACTCAGAGACAAATAACAGTAATTCAAATCTGAGCGTATGTTGTTGTGTGTGATCGATATTAAGTTAATACAGAAGCGTGTGTGTGTGTGTGTGTGTGTGTGCGCTGCTCATCTACACGTCTATGGAGATTGAGACGGTGTTTGTGTGTGGGTGTGTGATCTCATCAGATCCCTGTTCAGAGAAGCAGATGGCAGTGATTGTCTTGGCACACAATAAAAAAAACAAAAAAGCTCTGAGGACAACAAAACTATCACATCTCCACACTGCTGGGATATCAGACTGGAAAATGAGTTGCATAAACACAATCTAAACTATGCTCAGACAAAAACTATTAGTAATTTTCACGACAGTTATTCCTGACAGTAAGGGGGCCTAGCACACACGCACGTCCTGCCTCAGCCAGCAGGGAGGACACACTGTGCTGTTTGAGCACCAAACCTGAAGTGTGTGTTCAGTGTGAGAATTATCAAATCTGCTGCATATTAGGAGTAACCTGCAGGCAGGTTTGAAGTACAGACATGCTGATATCATATTCTTATTATTTGTTGTTGTAAAACTTGCATAGATACGGTAGATAGATATAGTACATTTTTGGTGGAATCAATAGTCAGTTTTGCTAGAACACAGTCGTGCTAGATATAGATTTTCAGCACTGACCACAATGGCTTAATACAAGAAGAGATCAGTCTTTTGGGATTTAGCCTACAGTAATCAGTCTGCAGTAAACGTCATGCATTAGTCTGTCACTGCTGAAAGCTTCATCAGTTTTCAACAACTGTTGATGGCTGATCTGTTGAGGCTACACTGAAGACGTGTGGTTATCTCACCTCTGCCTTTCACAAATAAACACGCAATATGTCACTTGATGGCTGACATTAGTGTAACACAACTTAACTGTTGCTTTTCTTGACAAAAAAACACCACAGAAATCAGAATAAAGTCACCTTTGCTGTAATTACATGTTGAATCAACCAGAGTATGTTCAAATATACAGATAGATTTTACAGGATAATTTCAAGTAATGAGGACAATTCAATATTGGAGGTCTTAATGATCTGTTTGGATCATCTCTTCAGGCCACTGCAATAGTCATTCTCTTCAGTTGTTTTGGACAAGCGAGTAATAAAGTTTCAGTGCCAGCGAAACTGGGAATTCATCCCGGGTTCATTAAAATCATCATCTTCTCTTAATGTATAGGAGTCTGGATCAGAAATAGGTCGACACTTCATTCTTTGTTCCAGATCAATAAATTATGAGCTTGAGATCTGAGGCTTTCCTTGGTATTCTTGTAATTTACTGTATATGCAAACGACCTGCTTTTCCATGTGAGAAATTTATATATGTTATAGATTTCCTCATAACATAATGAGCTCATTAGATAAGTGGGACAGCTACAAACTTGTTGAAATGTAGGCCTTTTTTTTATTATTGTGAGCTACAATGTGTTGAGCTCCTGATTGGTTACTGACAGAAGATAATTGGTTGGTGTTAATGCGTTTAGTAATGCTGAAAGGAATAGTCAGTTAAGCAATTAGTTGGTCAACAGAAAGTTAATCGACATTTTCTCCAGTGTTAGATTTGCTGATTTTCTTTTTCTCTACTTAATACAATTGTGAATTGTTTATCTTTGTGTTTTGTGGTAGTATTTGGACAAAAAATTTTATGACTTCAACTTTAGCTGATTGCTCTTGTGCTGTGCATTTTTGTCCTTTTTTCTGACATTTAACCAAGCAAGCAGATAACCAAAAAATTAATTGACTGATGAAAATAAGTGTTAGTTGTACTGGAACCCTAGTGTTTAGGTAATTAAATAGTTAACAAGTGGGTGTCTGTGCTCTGTCTATGTCTAAATCTTACTCTTTCACCATCATCTTCCTTTCCTCGCAAGCACTTGGACGGATCTGGATGTACCAAAATAATAGTTTGCTAACATTGCATTGAACGTCCAAATCCAGATTTGGGACCGAGAATGATCAGATTTTAGGGTCTGTTATATCAACTGAACTGAACTGGTTAGGGTTCGGTATCTTGCTTGAGGACACTTCAGTTAGTCTTCCAATTGATGGATGGTTTCCGGCTCCTGAAGCTGTTGCCTGACATGCCACTGTGATTTCTTTCTTTTCAGGCGCTGTTGTGTGTGGTAAACTGTTATTTTGTCTCCTCATCCTCTTTTCTGTGTTTGTTTCTTTCCTTTTTTATTCTTTCTCCTTCACAACTGTCTGTCTGTTCTGTGTTTGCAGGTCTTCCATTACTACGCTCCGGTTTTAGATTTGGTTCAGCTGGTTAATCTGTCAGACCTGCCCATCTTTCTGATGTCCAGAACCCAGTTTGAACTGTATCCTCATTTTGTGTGTGTGTGTGTGTGTGTGTGCGTGTGTTTCTTGGGAACCAAAGTAGCACCATGTCTAACTCCATCCACATTGAAATAGACCCAACTGAAACACTGTATGTTCAAACTTCTATATATTGGCATGTAGATGCAACCTCTTTGAGTAACACAAAAATAAAACAACCATTATTCTTTATCGATATATAGCTTTGATTATGCTGATTAAATAAGGGTTATATACTGCTGTTTCTACTGTTTTTACTGCAGTCCCTTAGGACTTTTCCTGTCTCAGAAGGTGGATGGTAACATCTGTTCCTCAATATAGTATTGTTCCTTCACCAACAAACAGAAGCATCTCTGGGAAGTCAATGAAAGCTAAACTTCTGTTGGACCAGCTGAGGTCACTGTGTGGAAAGGTATCTGTCCCTAAGCTTTGCTCTTATATGTACAAATATTGGAAAACGTCTGCAATAGAACTCTAATTTCCAATGAAGTAAATTAATTGCACTTGAATATCTACTTGAGAAGGAAACCTTTTTACTTTAGTCCCCAGTCAACGTACATAGGACATACAGCAGAAGATGCATGTAAGAATCGTCATTCATCATGTGTATCATGGGACGGAGGGACTGTGCGTATATTTTATCTACTGTGTTTCTGTCTCCAGGTTGGAGCGCTGTTCAGCCTGTCCTGTATAATAACCCCCATCATCCAGCCCGCAGCCAGCCAACTCAGCTCCCAACGCTGGAGAGAGTCTATAGCCAGGAGACCAAAGTCCTTACCCAGTAAGACAGTTTTTTTATTATTTTCAAGCCCTCATTAAATGGACGACCATTTGGCGACAACAGAGAGGATCCCTATCACCTTCCATGGGGAAATAAATTGGTAACTAGGACTGCTCTGATATAGATAATAAAGGCTTCTGTTGGGAAAGCAGACTCTGAAGTGGGTCTGAGTCAATTTGGAAAACACCACTGGAAAAACATCAGAAAATAAAACAAGTAGAGCTGCAACCAAGGTCTGAAATTAGCACCCGCCACACGTCAAATGCAGGTAAATTGTTGGCAGTGGTGACATCATCGAGCCGTCTGCCACTTGGACAGACAGAGAATATGGCCAACAGAAAGACACATGTAGTAAAGTTAGCGTACAGTGAAGATCGGCGCATGCTCCTGTATCATACACAGCACACACACACACCAACCAACCAGTCAGCTAAGGGAATATCTGTGGTGGCGTTTCCAACAAAACTCACCAATGGAAGAGGCACAGTCCCTCCTGAGTGACAGCCAGTGCGCTGCTTGCCAGCTGCACCGGCCGGACTACGGGAGGTAACTCCGATGTTGTTGTAGAATCACTAAGCTTGTCTATTAGACGATTAGAGGTGTCACTTGGTTTTATTAATTATAGTTAAAGCCCCAGAGACAAGATACAAATGATATAACCACATCTTTAAAGTAGGGCTGATCAATTAACCTAAATTTGATTGAAATTGCAATATGGCCTACTGCAATTTTAAAATCACAGGAGGTGATATTTGTGTCAGTATATCATTTTAAATTAAATATTGTAGGCTGCAGATCATATACAGACTTATGTAAACATCTTTGGTACAGATCACACCATTTCATTTTAATATGTTTTTCAATTAAATGGGAATAATTATGTAAAAACGGTCATTCCCTCTAATATCACAAATCAAATCACAATTGCAATATCAGTCAAAATATTCACAATTTTTTTTCCAAAATCATTCAGCCCTACCTTAAAGGGTAACTTTGATATTTTTCAAGTTAACAAGTTTGTAAAATATGAAAAAATAAAATTCCTCTTCTGTCGAGGATTAACTCTTGATGTTATCTCTTTCCTTCTGGCTGCGCAACTGTAGTGCCTGACGTAGAGGTGAAAGGTGAGAGCGCTCACTACTTCCTGTTGGTCCAGGGCTCAGACGACGTTGGTTGTGGCACCTGCAGGGTCAGGATGTTGCATTCGGACAGTCAGATCAATGGAGCAGCTGCCATGGCGACCATCTCTGGCTTGCTGAGAGAGAAGTCTCTGTCATCATCAGGTATATTATGTTGTCGGGTTCATGGAGGAGCTACTGTGTGTACTTCTGTGTGTGCACTACTGTCAGTGTGTATGTCACTTTAATTTGCTAAACCCTTGAATCAAATCCTCTTGGACCTGATAGGCTGTTTTGAGAGAGTGAGAAAGAGACAAAAAACTTAAAATCTAACTTTATAAACTTGGACCGCAGGGGGTGGCACCCCGTCAAATTAAATCAGTCATCCTTCCCCTTCCCCTTAGTAATGTTAAAAAAAACTTTGATAGTGCAACATGAAAAATTTCTAAAATGTTATTCTCTTACTTATTTAGTAGATAATCATGCTCTGTAGTTCAGTTATCTGTGGACTGCAAATTTAGCCCCATTTTCTTTATCATATATTTGTTAACATTTTGGCAAAGTGGCATCATTAAAAGTATGCTGAATTAGCTATTTGCAATTCCTTTTTGCAGTGTTTACCCATGTACAGTATGTACAGACAGCTATCAGTTAATTACTTTGATACTGAAGAAAACATGACGATTCTCAGTTAAGTTCTGTTTATAAGGATTCTTTTGTATGCTTAAGTGACTTATTGACATTTTTTTGCGAGATAATGATTTCCTCAGGAAGTGTTTGTTACACTGAATCTAAAAATATGAATCACGTCTATCTGTTCTGTATTATTGAGTGCACCACATCAGCCATCCAAACTACATTAACTAACTTGCCATGTTTTTAAGAACACCAGCATGCACCTGACACCTCACACTCCTACTGCATACCTCTGGGGAGGGGCAGCTCAGTGTTTTTAAACCTCTGTGGTACTGTAATCAAATTTAAAGAGTAGTCTTGTATTTTATTAACATTTTGGAGGCATTTGAACATAGTAGCAATTTGTTGT
Organism: Micropterus salmoides; assembly: GCF_014851395.1. Classification (NCBI taxonomy): domain Eukaryota; kingdom Metazoa; phylum Chordata; class Actinopteri; order Centrarchiformes; family Centrarchidae; genus Micropterus; species Micropterus salmoides. The sequence continues at coordinate 21,805,006 of NW_024040152.1, forward strand.
CTGCCATATTGTAAAGAAATACCCATCAACCCAGATTTTCTTCAAGCAGCTCTTCAGCTTGTGGGAGTAGAAGCCCTTCTGGCTTTATTAACAGAAGTTGAGGGGTTGTCATTTTTCATCAGGCTAACCTGTATTACAAAAACTATTGGCCCTCCTGACTGATTGATATCCTGTGAGATTTTCTTATTTGGCCTACATGTCGTTCTTTTGCCACCTCTTCCTCCCTCTTCTCTCACAGCACTGGGGAGTTGTCACTGCACCGTTAAGGATTTCCTCGTCTTTACCACTAAAATAAGAAAAATCAATTAACGAACAACAGAGTGAGAAAAAGTATTGAAGGCTCAGATGGATTGGCAGAGAAAGGAGGAATTGAGTGAATGTATGTAATGTATTTAGGACGAACTGCAGGGATGATTGATCAAAAACCTTGGCTGGTTATGGCTGACTTGAAGGGCAGACACTTGTTTGTTTTTGTTCCCTAAACTTAAAGCATCTTTCCCAGTGAAAGTCCTTCATTGTTCTTGGGCTTCATATGATATTCAAGAGACCTACTGTGGTGTTTCCTCCAGAGAGTTCCTGCTGTTTTTAACCTTTTTATGAAACCTATTTAAGACATTTTTGAAATGGGTTTTAAATGCAGAGCAAGACTATAAAAGGTGCCCCAACTGCTACAGTGACACAGCACAGCCGTTGTGCTGCCTCTTGAAATGCTCTTCTGAGGGTTGTTGCACGTGAACAAAAGCATAAAATACTCAGTATAACTTTGTGTCCAGTACTAGATTTCCGGGTGAGTTTTGTGTGTCTTTTGGGTTACTAATTTGCCTTATTTACCATATATTTAGTGCAAAGTATTGCAGCAGCAGTCTTCGTTTTATTTAGTTTTTATAATGGTTCAGTGGTTCCCAAATGTTTTACCTTATGCAACATCAACTTTGAACCCCTTGTAACATTTATGAGTTGTGAGCACTTTCAGCCAAGAGTGATATTTTTCATCTCTCTCATAATGTTGGTCAAGCTCCAAAAACACTGGATCCTTCAACCCTCATAATGCAACTCATTCATTAGACCATCCTTGCCTGTTCTATCCCCATGCTCTCAGCTTTTAATACAGGTTTTGTACAATATTTGACGTAAAGTGACCTTTTTGTGTACAATTGGTGGAGTACCCCATAAACTCTCTTTTGTGTTCCTGTCTAAACAATACACAATAGAGGTTTGTAAAGTATCTGATAATAATTTTTCCCCCATTAACTACATCTCTTTCTTTGAGTAGGAGGATTTGGAGGCAACATCCTCTGCCCTCTGCCCTGTCTCCAAGGAGACAGCCTGCTGAACAGAGAGAGGAAGGTGACCCAGGTCCAGACACTGGTGCTCAAAGAATATCTCAGTAAGTACTACATTTAAAGAGTGATGGAAACGACACCTCAGAATAAAATGATTGCACACTCTTGTAGCCAAACATATTTCATCACTATGTTGTATTTTAGCGCTACCGTAGTGCTTTTATTAGTTGCTTGCATGCTAATGTAGGATAATAACCAAGACAAGCCTTCAGAACAGCACCTTGAGCTCACTTATATATGTCAGTCACAATGTTATGCCCCCAAGCAGGATGGGGAAGTGACTCACAGAACAATAGAGGAGAGAACATATTTGCGAGTTTTATGGCAACAGATTTTTCACATTACATATTTTTACCTTTCTAATAATGGTGGTGTAGCTTTTCATCAAGAACATTGTTTGAAACACAAGGGTACTCTTCACTTTATGTTGAGTTAAAGACAGACACGCATATATATAAACCCTCCACACTACACGCTGTGCAGCAGTCATTGTTACTGTGTGATGGGAATTATTTAAGAAGGATGTGTTGACTTCATCTCGCTATCCCTTTGTTGTGGTGTCTTTAATTAGTCCTTTTCACTATCTCATCATCTTCATGTTATCCAGACTGACACAACCACTCTGGACTAATATTAAATCTGTGTATTCATGTTTCTTGGGATCAGAAACAGGTAATAAAAACTATGTAATACTTTTAATTAATCTAATGTGATAAAGTTAATTGGAATAAAAGAATGAGTGGCTTAACTGTCAATGAAAACAAACTGGCAGCTATTTTGATTATTGATTAATCATTTCAGTTTGTTTTTTTTTAAGGGAAAATGTCAAATATTTGCTGGTTCCAGCTTCCATCAATTGAAAAAATAATTGGCAAATTAATCAATAATTTAAAAAGTTGTTGTTGGAGCTGTTACATGTATAACACAATACATTAATTAATTATACATAATAACATAATAAATTAAGACTTCTTTGAAACTAGAGCCAGACCAGCAGTGTACATTTGCTTATTTCAGGCACCTGCTGGTGGAAAGAAATGTATGAAATTAGACATAAATCCTCAGTGTTGACTATTATCAATTAATTTGAGATCAAATGTATTTAAGAGATGTATTTATACCAGAGAGACAAATCCGAATGGATATATCAGCTGTCGGGGCCACTCAAAGCTTCCTGAACTGTTGTCAGTTTGAACTCTCAGTTCTCACCAACCCTCAGCACAAGCTGGTGCATAGAAAGACTGTGTTGGAGTATCATTATTTTACAGACACACATAATGTCCCCTTGGCAGGTGAAGATAGTGAAACACCAGTGGTGTGGCGCAAGATTAAAAGAAGTGGAGTGAAATTCTTCAGACTTGACGAAAAGCAGTAGGGCTGTTCTTTGAAAAGGCCATGAGCAGAATGAAGTGTTCTGACAGACCGCAGACCTTAATGAAATTCATTGCAGTATATTCTGGCTTTGCATGTCCTCATAAGCTGCAGAAGTTACACTTCACAGGAAATGAGTACTTCTGTATGTGTGTGTGTGTTTCTTTCAGGCTGTAATAAGTCTGTGAGATAAGTATGCAAACTCTTGTGTGTCCGTGCCAAGGGCTCCATTTATCATTTTTCTCCAAGTCTCCATTTAACTGGATACCTAACTCAACCATTTCTAATCTAACGTGAAGCTTTTTTAAATTGCCCTATCACACCCATGTCACTGTGCAGATTCTGTTAACAAATATAAAAAATACTCAATCTAGTCAAAACAGGAAAATATCTATTTCAGATGTTTTGCTTAATAAACTAATACTATAAAATGCCTTTGATCATTTCACCTGCCCATATTTGTTCCTGGGACACCTCTTCAAAATATCCAGAGTTTGAGAGCATTTGCTGTTCCACTGAAGAAGTTAAGCCTGCATAACAAATACTACAGCTTCTTTAAAGTCAGGGCCACATATTGCATAATTGCAGCTTAATTAATTAATAATTGCAGCCTAAATTCAATCCAAAAGCAATTATATGTTGCCAGGGGCTGAGCAGTATTACCTGAAATCCATATCATGGTTAATTGTCACTTTACCTCAGGAAGAAGATAAATGCATTAAGACAGCCTTTATGAATAAGTTAATTTTACCAAATATACAATAAATAAAATGAATTAAATCAAATAACATGTGGTCTGTGTGAGTCAGGATGTCCGTTTTGGTTTAGGTGCCATATGATTTGCTGTTATTTGGAAGAACCAACATGTATAATTACCCAGTGCTGCTGAAATCTAAAAGTTTTTGGAAGAAAATCAACTCTTAACCCACCCATTAGTACCAAGAACACACAGGCCAAGAATCTCCCCCATTTTACCAAGCTGTAAAGTTTACCAGGGAACCAAAAACTAAACAGCCTCTGTTTGTGTGTCCAGGGCAGAAAGAAGAAGCATCGGCCTCAACCTCAATACGCGTCAATGACTTAAAGGTCATTCTGAGTCTGGCCAGGGAGCAGTACCTGAAGATGATTGACTCCACTCTGCCATCTGTTGCCACCTGTCTGACAGACGAGCAGGAGGGCATGGCCGCCAAAAGCTCAGGTATGAAATGAGAAAAAAACAAGCCAACGGTATTTTCACATCAATGCTACATAACATACACAATGGCTTTTGTTGCCATTATACCACCAGCTGTTTGACACTTCCTGTAGTTCTTTTTATGTATGAGCAGGAAATACGAATGTCCGGATTTTTTTCACCCTTGGAATTATTGGTAACGAAGGAGGCTGACATGGAAGTTGGAAGTTTTTTAGACTTGATGATACTGGGGACCTGTGTGATACTTATAAAACTTCAACTATTATGAAACTGCATATGTTAATTGACCTTAGATTATTAAGCCAATCTAAATATATGCACAGAATGAACAGTACAATAGAAATCTCCCAATACAAAACATACTGACTTGTGTGTTACACAGCAGTGCATCAGTATTCACTTCACACATAATCATAGGATGTTTTAGGAAACAATGCCAGCTAATAATACACAAATAATAAAACAAGTCCCAGCCTGTGGCTATAGCTAAATGTGCACAACGAGGGTGGTGTTGGTTTTAAAAATGGAGTGGTGGGGCTAATAGACCAGCATGTCAAGTAGTTTTCATGTGCTTTGTCATTATTTGGCAATTATTTTTTGCTGTTTCCGGGTTACTAGATTGAGGCATTGTCTCAGCAAGTGCAATTGTATTAGAATAGACAGGTTTAATTCTTTTAAAACAGTCACACATAATTGGTCTTGTCTTTGTGTGTATCCTGCCGATGTTATCTTCTATAACATTTACAAGTATTTAGATCTCCAGGACCTCACGTAAAGGATATACTAAGATTTTGTTAGGTGAGCCAGTAGGCTTCAAAAACAGAAGTGATGATGGGTGTAAACATGTAGAGACATATACATTCTAAGGTGCAAATTAGGTTATTTTTCAACATACTCCTTGCCCACTCTACTCTGGACAAGGGAATGCTGTTTACAGTAGTAAACAGGCTCTGCAATCCATAAGGAGTCTCTTTTGCATTTATGCGTCACCAAAGGTGTGAATGACTTTGTGTCGCCTGTCAAGCTGTTCGTGTAGAGCTTCCGTCTCTTTTATTATAGCACAACCTCAGGCCATTGCTGTGCATGAAAAACCCTCAATTTATTGGTGAACCTGCTGTTTACAGGTTCATCACATTTCTGTCCTCCTTGAGATTACATATAATCTTCCTGTCCAAACACAGGAAAAGGGCAGACTGATGATATTTTGGATGCTGAAATTTCATTTGTTCAGGTTTCTGTCTGCCAAGAGTTGGGACAGACTCTTGCAATCCATCATACAGTACCCACGTTGCCTGTGCCAGTGTACTGGGTTGTTTGTTGTTCTACAACATAATGCCATAAACTCCAACGAAGGTTAAAATCAAGGGCAACTGGACTTGGTTGAAGATACTGGAAGACGTTTCGTCCCTCATCCAAAGGACTTCTTCAGTTCTGACTGACTGGCAGGGAAACTTAGCTATTTAACCTCAGTTGGGTCGTTGGCCCGGGTCATCGATACCGCTGGTTCGTTAGTGTTCCTTGTTGCTGTGACGACAGTCGTTACAGTCGTTAAGACTACCTGTGGCCAAGACTGAACGACCATCGTTGGTATCTTCACCTGAGGCCAATAGGTTATGTTTGTTGAGTTTCCTGGGAAGTGATGAAAGGACAGCATTGTAAGTGGGGGATAAGTGGTGGCGTAGACCCCCTCCCCTGTTCAATGACAGCTTCTCAACCCTGATGTAGATGGCTTCCTTGTCACCTCTTTCAAACCATCCATCTTCTCTGTCTAAAATGTGCACCTGGTGGTCCGCAAACGAGTGTCCTCTGTCCTTCAGATGTAAGTAGACTGCAGAGTCTTGACCTGAGGAATTGGCCCTTCTGTGTTGAGCCATGCGTTTGTGTAGTGGTTGTTTAGTCTCCCCAATATACAGGTCTGTGCATTCCTCACTGCATTGGACCGCATACACTAGATTGCTTTTCTTGTGTTTGGGTGTGCGGTCTTTGGGGTGTACCAGCATCTGTCTTAGTGTGTTCTTGGGTTTAAAAAACACAGGGATGTTGTGTTTGTTGAAAATCCTCCTGAGTTTCTCTGATACTCCAGACATGTATGGAATCACAATGTTGTTGCATTTGACCTTCTTTTCCTCCTCCCCTGTAGTTTTGTTCTTCTTGGATCTTGTGGCTGTTTTCACAAAGGTCCATTTAGGGTATCCACAGGCTGTAAGTGCCCCCTTCAGGTGGTTCTGTTCCTTCTCTCTGGCTTGGGCGCTTGTTGGTATGTTTTCCGCTCTGTGGTGCAGTGTTCTCATGACCCCTAGCTTGTGCTCCAGTGGGTGGTGTGAATCGAAGAGTAGGTATTGGTCTGTGTGTGTGGGTTTTCTGTAAACACCAATCTGCAGGCTCCTGTCCTCTTCAATGTGTACAGCGCAGTCCAGGAAGGCCAAACTGTTGTTGTGAACATCCTCTCGTGTGAACTTGATGTTACTGTCCACAGAGTTGATGTGTTCTGTGAAGGCTTGCACTTCCTGGCTTTTAATTTTGACCCAGGTGTCGTCCACATATCTGTACCAGTGGCTCGGTGCTATTCCTCTGAAGGAGTTGAGGGCTTTATTCTCCACTTCTTCCATGTAGATGTTTGCCACAATCGGGGATACCGGTGAGACCATGGCACAGCCATGCTTCTGTCTGTAGAATCCACCGTTGTACTGGAAGTAGGTGGTGTTTAGACAGAGGTCGAGTAATTTGCAGATTTGGTCAGGGCTGAGTCTAGTTCTGTTGTCCAGGGTGTTGTCTTGTGTTAGCCGTTTCCTAACGGTTTCTACTGCCTCTATGGTGGGGATGCAGGTGAACAAAGAAGTCACGTCATAGGATACCATGGTTTCATCTGGATCCAGTTTTAGTCCTCGAACTTTGTTTACAAAGTCAATAGAGTTTTGGACGTGGTGAGGCGTGTTTCCCACCAATGGAGCTAAGATGGTAGAAATGTGTTTGGCAATGTTATAGGTGACCGAGTTAATGCTGCTGATAATCGGCCTGAGTGGGGCTCCTTCTTTGTGTATCTTGGGTAGTCCATAAATGCAAGGAATGGCTTCTCCAGGATACAAACTTCCCAGGAAACTCAACAAACATAACCTATTGGCCTCAGGTGAAGATACCAACGATGGTCGTTCAGTCTTGGCCACAGGTAGTCTTAACGACTGTCGTCACAGCAACAAGGAACACTAACGAACCAGCGGTATCGATGACCCGGGATAACGACCCCACTGAGGTTAAATAGCTGAGCTTCCCTGCCAGTCAGTCAGAACTGAAGAAGTCCTTTGGATGAGGGACGAAACGTCTTCCAGTATCTTCAACCAAGTCCAGTTGCCCTTGATTTTAACCTTCGTTGGATAACTATGACCTGGATGACTGAGAATCTTCATAGACAATGCCATAAACTCCAATTTATGGGTCAAATTTGTCCATTTGTCAATGCCAAATTTTATAAAATTGTCTGAGGCCGGGCAGTTACTTGGTATTTTTAAGCATGTCCATATCAGGCAACTAAATCCTTATTTACACAACTTCAGGGTTCCCGTGGCCCCCTAAAAGGTATTAAAAAGAAAAAATAAAATAAAATCATGGATAATAAGGTCATAAATTGTCTTAAATTTACCGTAAATATGCTGTAATTTTGTGATGGTGCGTTTAAGGTTGGTGGGAAAATTGTCACACACTGTGGCCTACTACCATAAAACATCTTAAAAGCGTGTATTTGTTTGATTAACTTACTATTGGCCATTGAGAGAACAGGCCATTAATAGTTTTTATGGTACGTTTACGTTAGCTGCAGAGGTTGACGTCTGGCTGTGCGTCGTATTTCGTTATCGTCATTTCGTTAGTCAGGGAGATGCAAGTTTAATGAAAAGTGTTTGGAGGAAGATAAGTTTCGGAGGTGGTTACGTTCATGTCAGGCACCATGGGGGGGGACGGCCATTGAACCACAAGTGCTAAAATGCTCCAGTGGTAAGCTGCGGCAACTTATGGGGCTCTGCTAATGCCTGCGTTAGCACGTAAATGATATTTGTTGAGGTCTTAAAAGGTCTTTTAAAAAGCATTGACATTTTGACTTTAAAAATGGTGCAAGTACCATGAACTTATATCTATCTTTTCAGACTTTAAGACTCATTTGGTTGTAAACTGATTTGGGGGCACAATTTACTTTTATGTTGGAAAGCAACCTATTTAGGTTTTAAAGAAGAGTGAGAGAATTAGTGAGTTCCTCAACTACTGGTCATTTTTTCAATCATTGCACACAGTAAGAGATGCTTCTTCTTGCTGGAATGGAATTTCCAGATGAATCAGTAGGAACAACAACTCTGACCAGCTAAGCCTTGTTGTTTTGTCATTGCAGGTTTTCAGACAGTTACCAACCTGCAGCCTGACTGGCCTGAGAGGAGCGTCCTCCACAACATGGAGAACCTGCAGAGGAGACGACAGAAGACGAGGTAAATGAGATTTAAATAGACATATTACTTAATTTAATAAAAAGTTCTTTATATACTCTATTTGATCTACACAGTGTACAACATTGTGTGTCTTAGATTTGGTCTGTTAGGCCCAGGCTCCAGTGACAGTCTGCTGGGACCTAAAGAAAGTCAAAAGGCCTCCTCTGCTTTATTGGATGCCAAAGAACTTCTAAAACACTTCACGTCTGATGGCCTACCTACTGCGGAGCTGCAACCACTCGCGATCAACAGAGGGTATGTTCAGTCATCTTTTCTGGCTCCATGCTGAGTGTCACCTTGACGTGAAACTTCAGATAGCACTTGTCTGGCTCTATAAATTAGGCTTTCAAAAACACAAGAACCGACTGAAGTGGATGTACATATACTGTAACCAGGCCTTTACACGGGCACTGAGAGTGGCAGACACAAAGATGGTCATGAAACAAGACAAAGTACAGAAAAAAAGAACAGATTTATAACCTACACATACTGTAGTCAGTATGTGTATATTTTAGGGCTGGCGAAGCTTCGATGATTCGCTCTTAATTACTAGAGAAGCGTCGAAGCTCAAAAAATTACATTCGGGCAAGCTCTAGTACCTTTGTTGTTTCAGGATGGTTTGGAATGACAGACAGTCAATGAGGCCATAATGAGGATTTGATTAAGATCCATTAGTCTGCTACACTGAGCTTACAACCTTACTAGAAAAATAGAGTTGGGTTGAAGAAAACATTATTTTCCAGCAGTGCAGTCATCAGTTAGAGCTAATAATTGTGTCAGGCCAAATTGTGTGTGTTTTTTAATTGGTTAAATTTATATTTGTGGTTTAATGAAGAGGAAGTAAAATTAATTGATTTTCTTTGACAAACTGTTGATTTGTTTCTCCTCCCTTGTGCTCACATTTCTTCTTCCCCCGCCCTGCTCTATCCCACATTCTCTCTGCGTTCAGTAATAATGTGTTTCAGTTGTCACCAGACCTTTCTCCCAGGAGAGTCAGCCAGATGCCCTTCAACAAAGCCTCAGCCTCGCATTACCACGGCATAGAGTACGTTTCTACAAACTATACAGCGACTATTCAGCTACAGTCCAGGCATCTATGTGTTAAGATCAGTAGAAGCTCAGAAAGTAATTAGCCACATCAGCGTTCGTTACTTATTGCAGTTTTTTGTTTTGTTTGTTCATCTAGGTTCTGCCTGGACAACCAGCGGGCCTTGGACAGAGACCAGGCCTTTGTAAAACTCCAGTCCCGTCTGATTCGATACGAGACCCAAACCACCTGCTCCAAGGAGCCCTGTGCCCTCCCCTTCGCTCTCAGCCCCGCCCCCTCCCCTGCTGTGATGTCAGAGCCAGGAAGTGTGCCTGACGGAGAGACTCTGCAGAAAGCTGATGTAGCTCGACTCAAGCGCAAGTCGTGGGACACAGAAATTATGGGAGGTTTTCCTCGAAAGAGGTATGATGGTGTTTCGTGCTGGTCCTGGTTAGCAGTGACAAGCATATAAATGAATGGATTTGTGGATGCGTGGATCCTGGGGTTGTGGTACGAGGAATGTCTTTTCTTAAGTGTTAATAATGTTCGCCATGTTTGTGCCTTTGTGTGTTTATGTGCATGATCCAGGCTGGTAAAGTCAGAGAGCAGTGACTCCCTCTGTTCTCAGAGCAGTGGCAGCAGCGGGACACACCCTGCCATTAGGTCTCTTCGACAACAGCCAAGCAGATCCCAGTCCACCTCCTCCTCTAATAGCCCTGCTGCCTCTTCAGTAGCAAGACACACATCCTCAGGTAAAACAAGAACACTCAACCTTCAGTCGGAAGGAATAGTTGGGAAGGAACACTCACCCTAAAGTGATCTGTTGTTACAGTAGTACCTACTGTAATCCGTGTTGTTATCAGTGTATGGTGTTAATGACAGGACACTCACTGTATGTTGTAGGAACATGCACACGTGCTAGAAATTCAAAACAAATATGCTTGAGAGTCTGCACACTATTACCCGTGACATTAAAGAAAATTATGGTGAAGCTGTTAGTAAGACGATATCAAACTACACTTCCAAAACTCTTACTTAAGGTATCTGCAAAAAAGTTTACTGTATGAGCAAAAAGAGTACTGTCGACATAGAAGGGTACAGAATGAATGAAAAGGAACGTTTTTAAGTAAATTCTCTCCCTAAATAGTCGTAGATGTAAGTCTGGTCCTGTGCCCTTGTTGTCAGATTGACGTCCTCAATGTCCATGAATTCAACATGATGTAGTTTGTGTAGATGGGACTGGGGGCAGGAAGTCCTGAGAAGATGCTAAGAACCCAACTGATCTGGAAAATTTAATCAAACAATTATTTATTCATTTAAATAATCATATATGATGATAAACTGAATTTTGTTGGTGTATTTTTTAGGCCTAAAATGTTTTATGAAATATGATGATAGCATTAAGAAGCTATGAGTTAAGCTAACTGACTGTGAGCTCTTATATAAGAGAAGATTTGCAAATGATTTCTTATTTCTCTAATTTTTTAAGAATGGATTTTATTAATATTTATTTTACGAATTCCAATTATACTTCAAGCTCTTCACATTTGTCAGGGTTGTTTCTGAAAACCTGTCGAAATACTATAGACTTTACAGAGAAATGGATTCCGACTGTAACAACTCTTTACAGGAGATCCAAAGACCACATTTGAGTTTGTTTAAATTATATTCATATTATTTTATTATTATGATTTTTCTTTCTTTTAAGTGTTGTTTTGCTCAGACATATGCTTAGAATTTGTACTTTCTTGACATTGCTACCCAGGTTTGGTGACTCTTCCCTCTGCTGACAAACCTAAGCCCCAACAGCAGAAGACGCATCATGTAGAAAGAGAGGACAAATCTGCCAAAGAGTCACGTTCCCAGAAACACAACAGGGTGGGTGTTAGTGTGTGTGATACTAATACTGCATTTCTCATCACAACAAATTAGCGACTCACGTCAAAATTTTAGTGTAATAAAAAATAACTTTTTACCTGCTTAGTGAAGAATCCTTAAAGGATAAAAATGGTTTATTACAGCTTTTATGTTTATTAATTCTGTTCAAATACACTTTAAAACAGCATTAACAACTTGAAGACATTTGTCAGTCATGTAAATTGTTACAAAGTGCTTTACCGGCTACGGTAAAGATGGCAATAGAAATGACAGGCTAGCTTGTTACCGTCAGTATTAATAATATAATAATAATAATCCTTATTTGTAGGGCACTTTTCAAAAACGTGTTACAAAGTGCTTTAACAAGTGTAAAGACAATAATACCCAAGAGACAATAATACAAAAAACAATACAAGATAAAAGCATGAAAACACTGAAAAGACTAAAATACAGATAAATATAAAATTAGTAAAATACAATAAAATAAAAGGGATAAAATAAAGTCAAATAAGATCGGGAAAGGCTCTCCTATAAAAGTATGTTTTAAGAAGGGACTTAAAAGAGTTCACTGACTCAGCTGACCTGGTTTCCTCGGGCAGGCTGTTCCAGAGCCTCGGGGCCCTGACAGCAAACGCTCTGTCCCCTTTAGTTTTCAGTCGAGACTCTGGAACAGACAACAGACCTCTGCCCGAGGATCTCAGGGTGCGTGCTGGTGTGTATGGGACTAAAAGGTCAGAAATATAACAAGGCGAGAGGCCATGAAGAGCTTTAAAAGTGATCAATAGAATTTTAAAGTCAATTCTAAAACATACTGGGAGCCAGTGTAATGAAGCTAAAATAGGAGTAATGTGGTCATATTTCTTTGTTCTGGTTAAAAGCCTGGCAGCTGAGTTCTGGACAGTCTGGAGTTGATCAATAGATTTTTGGGTTAAACAGGTGAAAAGGCTGTTGCAATAATCCAGGCGTGATGAGATCAAGGCGTGTAAAATGGTCTCGGTGTCCTTAAAAGTTAACATATATCGAATTTTAGCTATATTTCTAAGTTGATAAAAACATGATTGAACAAGCTTTGTGGTGTGCTGCTCGAAATTTAAATTACTATCAAACCAGACAGCAAGGTTCTTTGCCACAGGCTTAATGTGATTTACTAGCGAACCAGCAGATGGCAGTATTTGATTTGCCATCTGCTGAGACCCGATGACCAGGATTTCTGTTTTCTCGGAGTTCAGCTGGAGGAAATTATTTGACATCCATTTTTTAACTTCACAAAGGCAGTTGTTAAGTGAACTCAGCATTCCAGGGTCTGTGGATCTGACGGGCAAGTATATTTGTGTGTCATCAGCATAAATATGAAAAGAAATGCCATGTTTATGGATAATATGTCCAAGGGGAAGCAGATAAAAGGAAAACAAAATGGGTCCTAAGACCAACCCCTGAGGCACACCATATTTAACTGGACAGAACGAAGAGACATAGTTGTTTACAGACACGCAAAAGTTCCTATTTGACAGGTAGGATGAAAACCATTCTAGGGCAGTACCAGAGATCCCCACCCAGTGCCTCAGTCTGTCTAACATGATGTTGTGATCAATGGTGTCAAAAGCAGCACTAAGGTCCAGGAGTACCAGGACCGAGCACATGCCTTCATCAGCAGATTGTATCAGTATTGATCATACTTTTAGCAAAGTTTTAGCAATGTTGCCACTGCCAAACAATATCACAGCTACTTTGGTGAGTAAAATGTTATCGTAACTGATAGAAGCGATGGTTGGAGCCACGAAAATAAAACCCAAGTTGTAATAAACCATAGTGTTTCTGTAGTATTCACATTTTTAGCTGTGAATTTTAAAAGACATTCTTTTACTTTTCCTATTTAAATCTAAAAATGACTGAATGTGTTATTCCCCCACTCCACCACAAATTTCACACACACAGACACAGTGACAGACAGACTCACAAAAATCACACTCCCTCTTTCTACTACAGAAGAGAGTAGCAGCTCCAGCAAAGATAAATGTTTTGTGTGTGATCACTGAACGTGTGGGCTGCATTATAATGTCATGGCGGAAGCACTTTAACAACTATACCATCATCAAATCTGCCAGCCTCCACAGACACACACACACTATCTGCTCCCATCTTTCACATATTTGTACAGTGTATGCAATGACACAGAAACACATGCATGGACAAATGCACGCACACACACCTGCGCGCCATATCCTCTGTCCCACGTACGGCTCACAATCTGCACCCACGACCTTGACTTGTTCTGATTTGTGATTACTATGCAAACAGGCTTATCATCCAAACCCAAGTATAGGAAAGAACTGTTGTCCCTATTCAGAAATAATGACAGAAATTTATTCAGGACAGATTAAGAGCTGCCTTTCTAGTCCTCATTAGACTGAATGGCACCGATTATTCCTCACAATAATTTATGGTGTTTCCTCAGAACAGTCGCTGTGACAAGATTAAAGGCAGATCTATTTATTTCAGGAATGTGTTTTCCCTGTTCACTCTAACTGGTTAGAATATTTGTATGTTTGTCCCTGCGAGCTCATGCTGTGAATGTAAAGGCGTGCAATACTGTGCAAGGACGTCCCCCAAAGTCGAGGCATTTTGACATCCCTTCCTTTAAAAAGGGAGCCAAGCTGAAGTTAGTTTCTCTGAACATGGTTAGTGTCAGGTGTTTAGGGAATAAACTAGATTTAATGTTTTCGCAATTGTGCTACTATTAAATTGTGTCTTTCTGTCTTTCGTGTCCTCAGATGCTGCTTGACGTAGTAGCTAAAACCCTCAAACACCACGGGATCACTGCCGAGCACGAGTGCTTTGCAGCCTGCAGCAAGAGACTGTTTGATATCTCAAAATTTTATCTCAAGGTTCGACACACACACACACACACACATACACACACACATATACACACACACACACACACACACACACACAGAGTCACTGCTGTCATCTCTCTTTGACAGTTTCTTTATTTGTGTGTTTCCAGGCATCCAGGACTTGTATGGCAATTTTGACCATATGTTGTGTTTTGTTATAGATCCCTGAAAAAATTTAGAACAAGAACAGGAACATTCGTAATTTTTGCTTATGCCCACATTTTCATCTACTGTCATTTGTGCCTCCTTGTAAATTGTAATCAGGTGTTTTTGTTTGATATAATATAAACAATAAGGCAAAACTGCCCAACTTGCCAGCAGTGGTGGCATTCGGATCCTTTACTTAAGTAAAAGTAGCAGTACAACAATGTAAAAGTATTTAGTTACAAGTCAAAAGCTTCACTTAAGTAAAAGTATTATTAACAAAACATACTCAACATATCAAAAGTTAAGTACTCGTTATGCAGAATGACCCCTTTCAGAGAGTTATTGTACACTATATTGTCTATATTATGTAATTTGATTATTATTACTGATGCATTAGCATGTGTTTTGATGTTTTATGCTAATTGTATCTACTTCATACTGTTGGGTAGTGTATGAGCTATATATATATATTTTGAGTGTTTAATTTAATCTGGATATTTTCTTTTGCTAATTCTTTGTTTTCAAAGATTTGGGCAGCACTGCAGGCACCGCAGGTTTATATAGGACCAGCATACACTGTTGAATTCAAGTGTTTGATTTGGATTATTCACAAGTAACCACTACAGGTAGTTTAATATAATAATAATAATAATAATAATAATAATCTTTATTTGTAGAGCACTTTTCAAAAACAAGTTACAAAGTGCTCTAACAAGTGTAAAGACCCAAAAAACAATATAAGATAAAAGCAAGAAAACATTGAAAAGACTAAAATACACGTTTAAGATAAATATAAAACAAGTAAAATAGAATAAAATAAAAGGGATAAAATAAAGTCAAATAAGATCGGGAAAGGCTCTCCTATAAAAGTGTGTTTAAAGAAGGGACTTAAAAGAGTTCACTGACTCAGCCGACTTCATTTCCTCGGGCAGGCTGTTCCAGAGCCTCGGGCCCTGACAGCAAATGCTCTGTCCTCTTTAGTTTTCAGTCGTGACTCTGGAACAGACAGCAGACCTCTGCCTGTGGATCTCAATGTTCGTGCTGGTGCATATGGGACTAAAAGTTCAGAAATATAATTAAAGCTGCAAGCAGCGTTGTGAATTTGCTACGTGTTTCGGACACTGCATGAAGGTGTTATATGTCACTTCCTGTGTCCCCTTTGTGGCGCTACATAGCACTTGGCGGTATGAATATAAATTAATATTGGCGTGTAGATGTCTTCGGGTTGGGACGGTTATCAAGCACGGAAAGTTTTGTTCAGATGTGAGCATGTACACTGAAGTTACAACTTCCTGTGTCATGGCGAAGAGTTGATCTTTGACGGCACGCCATGGACACGCCCATCAACGAAAACTCACAGATAGCATAACTTTTCATCGTCAGTACCTTTAGAAGGCACAGCAGAAATTTGAAGTCGATCCGACTAAATCCCTAGGAGGAGTTCGTTAAAGTACGAAGTGTGTAAATCATCCAAAAATGGCCGTAAAATTCAAAATGGCCGACTTCCTGTTGAGTTTAGGGTATGGGTTCTTGAGGCTTTTTTGTGCATCTTGATATGATACATGTCCCCACAAAATTTCGTGCATGTAGTTTGAACGTGGACGAGGGGCTAATGTTTTCTAATTTTGTAGGGGGCGCTAGCGAGCCATTTTGCCACGCCCATGCGCAAAATCCATAAAATACGAAATTTTTCACCACTTCTGACATGTGTGCAAATTTTGGTGAGTTTTCGAGTATGTTTAGGCCCCCAAAATTGAGTTTCTCTTCAGTTTCAATAGGGACCTCGCACGGTTCGTGCTCGGGCCCTAACAAGGTGAGAGACCATGAAGAGCTTTAAAAGTGATCAATAAAATTTTAAAGTCAATTCTAAAACATACTGGGAGCCAGTGTAATGAAGTTAAAATAGGGGTGATGTGGTCATATTTCTTTGTTCTGGTTAAAAGCCTGGCAGCTGAGTTCTGGACAGTCTCAGTGCTGTGGTACTTCCTAAAACCAGACAGAAACTTTTCAAATAATTTGTTATTTTCCAGTACAGTGAGCAGCTGTTTGGACACAATTCTTTCTAGAATCTTTGCAATAAAAGGCAGTTTTGAAATTGGTCTAAAATTTTGATGGAGGGAGGGATCTAAATCAGGTTTCTTTAAAAGTGGGTTCACGCAAGCCGTTTCAATATAATCAGGGACACAACCAGTAGATAGGGGGCCCAACAGAATCCATTACTTTCTGTAAAAACTTTGTAGGTATTTCATCAAGTGGGCTGGAGGACACTCTCATTTGTGATACTGTTTTTAAAAGCTCAGACAAGTCGATGGGATAAAACTGGTTAAAACTCTCTTGTTGCTGGTGAGGGACCTCTGAGTAAGAGTCCGCGGGGGTAATAGAGGCTCTGATTGACACCACCTTATTGGTAAAATAAGATAAAAACAATTCACAGTCATGATTACTTCCAGCTGAGGCACAAGGAGGGGTTGGGTTTAAACATATAACATATATTACAACTCATAATTTTTGTGTGTAAAATCAGAAACTGTCACATAAATGTGGTGTAAATTTCCCCTGTAGGGGTTATTAAAATTTAAAATTAAGACTTAAAATGTTGAATTTTTATGATGTAAAGCCCAGTAAGGTTACTGCGTCAGTGTAACTGACCCTCCTCTTCTGTTGTTTGATCCCAGGATCTGAAGACATCTCGGGGTCTCCATGACGAGATGAAGAAGGCAGCCAGCAGCAACGTCAAACAGGTAACACCACCAAACACCAGTGGTTCTCCACATGGTTTAGGTCTTCTAAATAGCAATCTCCTGAAAGTAACATTTTTTAAAGAATATTTTCTATTATTGTAGGTCACTGACTGGGTGTTGGAGAAGACCTCAAAGAAGTAAAGTCAGTCTTGAAGATAAGTGAGTGAAATAACCTTTTTTGCTATGTTTTTATTTCACTGGTAAAGAGGGTTCCACTTTTTTATATATATATATATATATATATATATAAAGCATCTTGTGTCTCATTTACACACTTATTAGTGTTTGCTTTTTAAGCCTTTTAAATTGTTACATTTAGCCTGTTTTAATAACTTAATCTTTTGTTTAATATTACTTTACTTTCACTAAGGCAATCATAACAATGATTTTTTTCAGATGTATTGATTACGTGCACTGAGAGGCTACGAGGGCTTCCATGTTGGCTTCAGACTGCAGTCGTTTATTTTATGGCTAATTCATCTTTGTTGTACATTATACTGTTTGTAACACAATAAAGTGTTTTTTGAATCTTACTTTGTGCACAGTGTAACTTTCTGATTACAACCTGAGCCAGTGGGAAAGCGTGCACGTGTGTGTGTGTGTGTGTGCGCGCATAAAAGAGTATGCAGTGTGTGCTGTCTCTAAGAAATGTGAATTACATTATCAGTGCTAACGGCTAACAGCCCAATCAGGATGGTAGCTATTATTCAGTCAGTGAAAAAAAGCCGTGAGCAGTGCAGCATATTATGCAGCGCTGATTATCACTGACACACAAAAAAAAAAAAAAGTCTCTCCTATGCCAAGACGCCATAAAATGATCTACTTTTGATACTTTATTTGTACTATAATTTACAGTAACACTTTTCAGGTCAATCATTTCTTAATTTCTTCAAAAGGTTTCTGGAAACTACTATGCAATTTGATACTAATTATAGTAAAAAACAGGAATTTCCTTGGAAGAACTGCTATTTAACCCCAAGCAGTTAATTTATTATCTACCAAACTTTATTCTCCACATTAGTTGAATTACGTGCTTGCCTGTAGACAAATCAATTTTACATGTACTGTAGATACGACAGTAAAAGGTCAATTAATTCATGTAATGTAAGCAAGTGGCACTTTGTTGAACATCTACTGCTACTTTCTGGTCAGCTGATAGTTGAGTATCAACATTCGACTATCCAGATATAGTGCCTGTGTTTTCCATAGCTGGGATATTGTGTGAGGGTATTAAAGGGTATTTAAACTGCATAAACTGACATTGTTAGTGCGCATGTTTTTGTGGGAATGGACAGTGTGTTTATCTAGCAGTGTATGGGAGCACCACTGAATGTCAGGGTGAGTGCAGATACTAAAATCGTATTATCTGCAGGTGCTGGTTGTATCGCAGTGAACCAACAAGAAGAGATAATACAGTTGACATTGTACCTCAGAAGTCTGCGTCACACACAAAATTGTTGGTAGAAAATGACCAGAAAAGGAAAAATACTGTGAGGCTATGCAGAGAAGACATCCAATGGTACAACTTATCAGCAGTCCTTGGTATAAAGTGATAAGGGTGACTAAGCATTCGTCTGCAAGTATGGAGACTTTATTCTATGAACACATTTAAGTCAGAAGACCATGTCAAGTTGAAACATTACAGCATCTGAAGCATCATGTTGTAGTGGACATGGTTTATTGGTTTTAATTTCAGGACCCTAAATGATTTACAGACAAGTTCTGTGGGCTCATTAAATGAATGCAGCTCAGACTAGATGAGTTGGCCATCTGTTGTCGCCTCTGCTTGTTGTAAAATAAATGTTATTACAGGCCGTGGGAGGTTCTTGTTCCAGGGACTTTTTTGGCCGATAGAGGGATAAGAAAAATTAAAGTAAAGAAGAAAGATGGGGAAATGGGCTGAAACAGATTTATACAACAAAAGAGGGAAGAGGGGTCAGAGAAGGAAAGAGAGTCTTATGTCTTCTGAACTGTTTCAATAGACAAACTCGTGTGTGAAGTATTTTCAGCCCAGTTGGCACTCTGTTGCTTGTTCACCAGGGAAGCTATTTAATCTGTGCGTGAGTGTGGGCAGAACAGAAAAACATCCGTGTTCATGACAGCAGGTGTAACAGGCTAATTCAGTGTGTAAGTGTAGTTTCTGACATCGGTAATGTACTGATGAGCTAACTTGTACAGTATGGTGTTAATTGTTATCCACCTTGTTGCGTGGCCCTTCATCCATTCCTGATGATGTAACTCTATTAAAATGCTTCTTCTCAGCCATGAAATTAGCAAAGTAACATTTAACTCCTCTTCCATTTGGGCTTTTTTTTTGAAAAACATTGAATAATGACAGTGATTTAAAATATAACACACAATGGATGAACTTAACTTGAAAATTGACAAGTAGCAAAACAAGCATAATGAGGTCTGATTTTTATCTATATATATATATTTATCATTATACCATTTATACTGTACTAGAACTAAACATAAAGTTATGTTTTCTGTACATTTTTATCTCTGTACAGTACAGCCCTAATGCAATTTCAAAGCCGGATCCACACTAGTAGTAAATAAAGGCCAGCTTTGCGCGCTCCAGCAGGTTACACAAACAGTCCATGCGCTTAACAACGATGGCGATGAGTTAAAAGAAATAGCCTGTGACTTGTTGGAGGAACGTCCCCAGAAACCTCGCTAAAAGTGTACGTCCAAAAGACAAAATGGCTTACGCCATAAAAAAATATTCAGACTTATAAAACCATGCTTATGCACCCTTGTAACCCTACACAAACAATCCACTCACTTAACAACGATGGCGATGAGTTAAAAGAAATATCCCGTGACTTATTGTAAAGGACATTGAAATAGTGTTATTTTCCAGAACAAACAGCGCATCACATCCATACCATCGTTTGGCTCGATTAGGAAGCGATAGGCTAGTGTTATTTTTTGTTTGTTTTAAACTCTAAGTAACAAAAATGATTCAGATGTGTGTGGGAGAATAGGATGGGATCACAGCTAGACCGCTGTCGGTTTGACATGAACGTACGAACGCGGTTGTATATTCGCCGCTGTCTAACTCTGCATAGACCCTGATGTCAGACTAAACAGGTATTGCAGGATAAAACTGTGAAAGTAGAGGGTAGATGCTTTATCTTTATCATTGTGGGATTCAGTAGTTCCTGATAACAACACCGCATCACATAGACTAAATGTTACGAGGAGCAAACGGTATAGTTAGTGATGGGATGGATTCATGCGTTAGAACGCAAAACAGATGGCTCACAAGATGTTTACAAATGCGTGCGCGAGTGTTTATTTATCATTCGCACTCCTGCGTAGTAACGTCACTGACCGAATGGGGACAAACATACGCAAGACGGGATGACCCGGCTGAAAAGAGAGTAAACCAAATGCATTCCACCTGTGTTTAAGTATGTATTTAGGTTGAGCAAAACAGTCCACTCACAACGATGGCGATGAGTTAAAAGAAATAGCTTGTGATTTGTTGTAAACAACATTGAAATAGTGTTATTTTCCATGACAAACAGCGCTTCACATCCATACCATTTTCCGGTTTTATACGGCAACACAGAGCGTCGGACATTGTGGGATTTAAGCTGAGATAGATATCACCGTATCTACTATCCTAACAATAGGAGACAATTTAAGTATCTGAGAAATAAAAAGCTTTCGAACTAAAAAATAAAACATTAGCCGCAAGACTTCAGGTCATGTACACGATAAGCAGAGTTTATCATACCATGGCTGTTAGGGAGACTGATGGTTTTGATTTTAGACTACAACATCCTTTTAGTCTAATTGTGTCAGGTCCTTCAAACAGCGGTAAAACATATTTTGTGAAAATGTTGATTGAAAATGCCAATAAGCTAATTTCAAAACAGATTGAAAATGTTGTATATATTTTTTCGTATTGGCAACCATTGCATGACCAGTTATTGAAAATTAGAAATGTGAATTTCATTGAAGGATTGCCATCTTCTTTATGTGATGATACATTGTTGCCTTTAGATAAAAACAATTTGTAGCAATAACATTGAGGTCCAAAATGTGTTTACAAAATATGTGCATCAAAGAAATTTAAGTTGTTTATACCTAGTTCAGAATTTGTTTTTTCAAGGCAAAGTTAGCCATACTATTAATATGAATACCAATTATCTTGTTTTGTTTAAAAATCCCAGAGATAAATACCAAGTCATGCTAATGGCTAGACAAATGTTTCCTAGGAAGAGTAATTTTTTTATGGATTGTTTCGAGGATGCCACGAGTGTTCCTTACGGTTACTTGATGATTGATTTTAAAGCTAAGACACCTGATGATTTCAGACTCAGAACCGACTTGCTTTCAGACCTGCCTGTTGTGTATGTGCCTTAGAGAAAGTAAATAAACATGTCTGATTGCATTAAAAGAAACCTGTCTTTACTGCAAACTATGCATGGAGCATCTCCATCTCAGAGAGTGAATATTATTAAATCTGCATCAACAGACCTTTTGGTAGCGTTATGCAAAATAGCTTACAATGTTTTAAAAGGTATAATTCCTTTAAATAAGACACAGTATCAAAAATTTAAAAAGAAGAAGGCAGGGATTAGACTGCTCGGCAATAAAAAGGTTTGCGCCTCAAAGAAAAAGAAGACGTTGCTTAAGCAGTCTGGCGGTTTTCTTCTCCCCCTCCTGAGTATCGCTGTGCCTTTTATAACGAGTCTTATTGGTTCAAGACAAGCTTAGATGACTATGGAGTATGCACAAAAAATGTTTCTGGTACCTAAACAACAACTTGATCTTTTAAGAAGACCTCCGGCACACGAGTCCATTCGAGAAACTGTTGAAAATGACCTGGATCGTACTATAAAAGACATTCTGGATCAAAAGACTGAAGATCTTCATGAAAAAAAATATTGCATGGCATTGCAGAGATTTCTCACCATGGTAAAACAAGGAGTAAAAGACCAGAACACACTAACTTTGTCAATGCCGGTCGCTGAGGATTTTCACTCTTCAGAGCAGAAGAATCACAATTGTTGAAGAAGTTTTAAAAAAACATGCCAAAAAACAGCAGGAATAAAGCCCAGCATGTTTTGGATAAAATGTCCTCCTCAAAAAACATATCTGCATGGACTGAACGTAGGGAGTTTGTGTTTAATGGTAATGTTATCAGAGGGTCTCGTGTATGATTTGATAAGAGGAGTAACTGCTTCTCACAACGTGTCTGACAGCCAGAGACCTACAGGTTGGGATGAATATCTGCAATCGTTGGCTATATTGAATATACCTTTTATCAGTTGTACCAAATCAACAGGTCAAAAGAAAAATTGACGAGATTGAGAGACTTTTGGAGAATCTTCTCCTCTTATTACTGGACCGCCATCTACACCTCTTGTTACCAGAGGACATCAATTAGTAAACAATGAAACAAGTCCATTTGTATCTCCTAAAATGCGATTGAGTGATTGGATTAATGTTGCCATGCGTTAATGCCTTAGCGTGCGCTAGCTTAACAGCCGGAGATACATTACTTTCTTTAGAAACAGGCTTGCTGACATAATGTTAACCCGAAAGTCGTCTACAGTGTTGCGCATTAAGCAAAATTCATTTTTAGATCTTATGAATTTTATGACCTGCTGTATCCATGCAAAATAATCCGGATCCAAACTGTGTCTGCAGAGCGTCCTTTCTGTAGTTCAAAAGACACTCTATTATACCCCTGTAAGGATATGTGTTTGATGATTGCGTTAAATGTTTTGTTTTTATCTATAATAACTTTTTGCATCTCTTGCTCATAAAATGTCCCCTGTAATATTTCGCCATCATAGTCTTTTAACCTGTAAACAGGAGGGTCCCTTGACACGCATTCCTTTACAGTAAAATATTCATCAGTATAATTGTGCTCGTAACCTTTTTTAAAAGGGCCACGTAGTTTTGAAATTCTTACAGTATCACCCACCTCATATTTAAAATGAATTACTCTTTTCTCTTTTGTTTTATACAAGTTGTTAAATACGATATCTTCAGTGTCTTTTGTTACATCAATCGGTTTCATTTTAATACTACGATGATAACTATGATTGTAGGAGATGACTAAATCCTGCAATATATCTACGTGTCGTTTAGAATTATTGGCTGTTAAATAACACCACATTTTAGATTTCAGAGTCCTGTTAAAGCGCTCTACTACAGATGCCTTAGTCTCATTTGATGTGGTAAAGATTACGATACTATTAATTTTCATTAACGCCTCGAAATCTTTGTTTAGGAACTCTTTTCCCTCGTCTGTTTGAATTTTATGTGGTATTCTACCTTCAGCTAAGATATCTTTAGAGGACGCTGTGACGCATTTACCACTCTTATTTTTTAAACAACGCACCCATGCATATTTTGAAAACAAATCTATACACGTTAATAAATAGCGTACCCCATCATTTTTAGTAGAAGCGGACATGTCGACTATATCTTTCTGGATTTGCCAATCTATTGAATTCACAAAAACCTTGTTTCTCTTAAAATGCACTGGAGCCTTCTTGTGTAGAGTATAGGCATCTTGCTTCATGAGCCAGTTTTCTACGTCTGAATCTGTGTACCGAACACCAGTAGTGTCAAATATGGCCTTTTTAAGTTTTTGCTTGCCTCCGTAACCCCCTGCATTTTCACATAGTATATATTCCTCATCACCTCCTCCATGATCTTTGTTACAAAGACTGATGCTTCAACGTCTGTGTTCAAGTATTTTATTTTCAACGACATATGCAACATATCCGTCAGCAAAAGTATACACTTTTCAGAAAATCAGTACAAGCACCTATGTTTTTACAAACCAAAGATTCAGTTAAGTAATACATCACATCAGCAACATCGACATATTGTTTTCTGGTTAGCATTAAAACACACAAATCAATGCTAAAAGTACAAAAACAAAACACATGACCCGTATGAAAATCATTATCGTTCACAGGAAAAACATTTGCTATATCGAGTAGAGTAGATTTCACATCTGCATATTTATCCGCTGTCATTTGCACCATGGTACGCCATCCAGAGGTCATTCGTCCAACACATTCTGTCTGTTTGTCAAATCTAGAACAACATAGTGTCCTATCTGTGTCACATATCGCATTGTTAACAGCTTCACACAACAGTGTTCTCATCTTATACACGATGTATCCCTTTCTGACATGGTTTAGTAGACTAGACACATTCCCCATTGTTTTTAGTGTTGTTCCCCCTTCCAGATGTCCAGAGATTCCTTAACTACTGTGCTCACAGTGTCCTCCACTCTAACTATCCGTTTAAGCGAAGCGATGAGAAAAGGGTTCCTCAGCCAAATCTGTAGAGCAGCTGCTGCAATGTCTCGAATACTGCATTCACACGTTGGCACCAACCCAAGACCACGTAGGACGTACTTTTGAGCATCAGCGAAATTTTTGTTAAAAAGCTTCTGCGTAATTTCTCTCTTATGTCCTTTGATATAAAAGAAGGGCAGCATGTCAATGCATGTGTGAGGTTGTTTTCTGCACCATTCGTCTGTATATGCAAAATACACACACGTTTGTATAGCTTTTTGTTGCAGTATATCGTATAAATAATAAGCTACGGTTACTTGTATAATACCGCTAACAGTAGTGTTGGGAGAGTCCAGAGTGTCCAAACAGGTACCCTGAAACGGCTTGGCCCTGCTCTTGTCCTCTTCTGCTTTTTCTTCAGGAACGAGAAATGTTAAATTTCTTTTCCCCAGTTCTTTGCCATAGTCATCCACCCATGAGTTATCATCATCCCGTAGAAATGGAAAATATTTAGGGCTGCTCGATAGACCCTCACCCACTGCACATGTACTCGTACCTGCACAAAACATTTTAATTAGAACAATGTCACCGTCAGCCCCGTCGTGGAGGTCTTTGAGGTTGTCTGCGGTGTTGTTTGTTGTTCATCTTGCTTGTCCTCAGGACCAAAAAGTTTTCTTTTGATCCTTACATAGCTAACATAAGGTTTATACCATCTGAATAATTTATCAATCTGTGAGAAGATTTCAAGGGTTCTATCCCATTCTCCCCACTGGACCACAAAGCCGGTGCTGAACCACATCTCCCACTCTTTAGACGTGATAGGGTAGCCTTTTTGTTGCTCTGGGGTTTCCATCCCATTTTGAATGATAGAATCGTCCTTGCACGATCTAAAAAAGATTTAGCATTCTGGGTCGTAGACTTCAAGGTCTGTTTCTACACGATAGAGCTCTCCTGGCACAGACCCGCACCATTGTGTGGTATAGACTCCTTTTGAAGCACTCATATCTTTACAGACTTTGTTTCTGAAGTAATTCCAGTCTAGGATCATGCACGTTTACACATGCGCATCATGCACGAGCTTTGCTGGCCTTTATTTACTACTCACACTTATGTTGTTCTGGTGGAAAATACCAAAGTCATTAAACCCCCCAAACTCCCATAAATATTACAGAAAACATGACCATGGTGTTCTCAGTGGTGGCTACCTCACTGCAACTTACTGTATGTTGTGCTTCAGTCCTTAAACTGAGTGTTAGAATAGGAGACTTGGACAGGCACTAACGCCAACCATTTTAATCAGAAGGACCTTCTGTAGGCAGCCATGTTGATGTTTGACCTCACATAAGATAAACATTTCTAAAGCGATGATTGATACTCCCATACCGTAACTGTAACAGTAATAATGTTGGAAGTCAAAAGAAACTTAAGTCCCCAGAGAAACAGGCTGACACAGACTGATGCATTTGTACATTTTATAGAACAGTAATTAGTGCTGAACAGACTATAGGAAGCCACTCAGACAGCCACAGTGTGTATGTGCGCGTGTGTTAAGTTTTGTGTGTCGCTATGGGTAGGTGGTTGATTTTGTACGGGTGCACCAGTGTGTGACTGTGCTCATTTTGGTGACAAAAACGTTAATGCGAAGGTAGACAACAACAAACGTTTTATAAGACTTGATGAAAATGAGGAGCCATTAAGTTGAAATTACAAACCATGATTGCCACCTAGCCTGCACAGCCAGACACCATCTGTGCCTAAACCTTCCTCTGAGAGATGATACTGGACCAGCCTGACCGTGACCAGGCAACATGTCAGCAACATCTGATGCATAGCTAGCTGAAAGGTCTTTATACTTTGCTTCTCTCTCTCTCACTTTACTTTTCTTTATGTTTTGTTTTTATAAGCTGTAATAAATGTAAAAAACTTGAAGAAAGAGTTTGAGATATTGGTCAATAAGGTTTGCTTTCTTGCCAAGAGTTAAATGAGAGTATTTATACCACTCTTCAAGCTTTTAGTTCAATATGGAAATGTGGAAATGATTAGCTTAGCTTAGCATAAAGACAGGAAGCTGAAGGAAACAGCCTGGCTCTCTCTGAAGGTAATAAAATCCGTCTGCTGAAACCGCTAAGCTCACCGATTAACACATTATCTATTATAAAATTGTTAACAAAACTACACGGGGTTTTGTAGAGGATATTCTATTTTACTATCAGACAGAGCTAACGTTAGCTGTTTCCCCATTTTCAATCTTTGTATAGCTAGGTTCAGATTTGACAGAGTTGTATCAATCTTGACTTGACTTGCTAGTTGGCAAATGTTATTAAGTTAGTAAGTTAGATCACTTAGTTATTTGTAGTAATTGCAGAAAAGTAGGCATGTAGGGCAATATGTATCTGTATGCCCTAATGTTTGTTTTCAACATTCGTTTGCTGAAATGTGTAACTTTTTCAGTACATCTTGAGTACAGACTATTCAGAAGAAGAAGATGTTAAAGAAGTGGTTCAACCTGAGTATATATGCTTATCTGCCTTTTTAAAGGTAAGACAGTAAAATTTATATCATTTCTCTTGTCTTTGTATTAACTATGGAGCTGGAGTTTGGACATGATTCTGTCTCTGTCCAGAATGGAGAACACCAGCCAACGCTTCTGAAGCAGACTATTTAACATGACCGCAAACAAGACATTTGAATTCACACAGAGGCTCTGGCTGAGGAGCCATCTAACCGCTTAAGCCCCTGGGCCTTTGACCAGTATGCCTGCTCCAAAATCCATTATTTATGTATAAACAGAAAGAAGCCCACTGTAGTTTGAGTCCCCCTTGCTCTGGTAGTGACAGGTGTTTTAAACTGTTTTAAACTATATATATATATCATGTTCATGTTTCATCAAAACTATCACCTAGTGTTGTCTACGGCAGAGCAGCTGTGTTCAGTACTCCTGTGCAAGCACTATGAACGTGTTTCTGCATGTGCTTTTTTCACAGTTGTATAAGTGAAATGAATGTTGTTGTAAGGCTGTTGCATGTTTTTTTTAACTCATTAAACTTTATAGCAAAATATAGAAATATGTTTGAACCAGGACACTAAGGATACTGTGGGAATATGAGCAATGAGGTGGGTCGCTATGTTCATTTTGATTTGATTACATTTGCAGAAATGCTTGAAAAAATGGGGAGTTTCCAAGTGACCTCTGGATAGTTCAAATCAATAGTAGATCAGAGACTTACATCCAACACCATTCAGGTTTGTAAAAGACAAGCAACAGTATTTTAAAATGACTCCTTTGACGTACTTGTGCAGTCTTTTGAGAATTTGAATAATCTGACTTCTTAATCGGCTTTTAGTCTTTATAGCATTCTGAATGAGCTGTAGTTGTCTGATTGCTACAAGGTGTACGTGGAATTTCATTTTTACGTTCAACAGTGTCTATGTAATTTTGTCATGTACAGTATCTCCAGGCGTCCATTCAGAAAGTGTTAATGGACAAAATCATGGACCAGTGCATCGTTGTCATGTTTTACAGGGGTTTCTGGTTGAATAAGTGTCTGGTGTTCCAGATGTCAGCCTAGACAACCATATTTCTGTACAGTACGTCAGAACAGACATTCAGCAGGTATGGCATCAGGTAGAAGGCAAACTTGAACACTGTCAGTTTTAAATTATAGTCAATGCTATGAAATGTATTTCTGACCTTACGTTTACGTTTTTACGTTAAGTTTGGCTGTTTTTAATGAATTAAAGAACTAACTTGCTGAGAATTAAGTTTATGTTGTAAAAGGTTTCTGAACAAAAGTGTTACATGAATACAATTATTGTCATTATTATTACTTGCAGCTGGCCATAGCATTTGATGCCCTATTACACATCTGTGTGATCCACACTGAATTAAAAACAACCAACATCATGCTGGTGAATCAGAAAGTAACAGTTTGAAGAATGAAAAAAGAGATTTGGAGAGAAGGTCAAACCATGCTTAATTTTTTACTCCTAAGGCTGGGGATATACTTGCTTTTTAACCACGCATTTGCGTAGACAACTGGCTGCATTGGCAACGGAATTGCTCACATACTTGCTTACATACTTGGCTATGTACTTTGTGTGTTACTGGAGGATTCCTCTAGAGGGCGCATCAGAGAACTAATGAATTTGCATCTTGTAACAATAAACATGGTGACATTCATGGAGGTTACTATTTTGTTTATTTTCAATTGACAGCATTTTCTGCTGTGCATGGACATAACGTCTCGGACTTGTTTCCATTTATTTTTGCAGGGTTCCACCATAGTTTTCCACGTCAACTTCTGAAATGTTACTGATCGGTCGTCAGCTATTTTGAAGCGTATTTGTCACTGTGCAGCTGCAGTGACACACGGTACAGATGGTGGTAATTGCGGACTTGGTCTATTACCTTGAGTGGCTAACCAAGTCTACATCCACACTACTACGTTTTCGTTTTAAGACCTTTTGCTACATTTGCACCTGACGTACAGACTAAAACGACAAATTCGAAGACCTAAAACGGAGAAGTTTGAAAATGCTGCTGAACCCATTTTTGTTTTAAAACCCCGGCGTAGCTTTTTAGGGCGGACCGGTGAAAACAGACTTTAAAAAAGGCGATGCAGACACTCACATTTGGCTTCTTGATTGGGTCTTATCAGTCATGCTGAGCAAAGACGTGATGCTAATGACAGTGTATTTGTTTTGGTATTTTTTAAAATGTATATATTTTGTACTGTGCAAATAACCCTTATACACCTGTACTGTGCATGTTGCCGTATTTACTTTTTAACAACTCCTGTTTTCCGCCACCACAACCGCTTTGTACTCCCGTCTTACTTTCAGTAACAGTTCAACCTCATTGTCAGTCCATGCAAAAAATTCTCTGGTGTGATTCTTCATATGTAGCAGAACTTTCTTCTTTCACTAAATCTTCTGCAACTGTGGAGTAGACAATCTGCTTCCTGTTAACACCGGCATGCGCATGCCCAGTGTACGTGAATGGCCACTATATGTGCGTTTTCAGTGTTTTTAATTTATCATTATCTGCAACGCAGCTAAAATGTTGGTGTGGACGGAGAGTGTTTACGTTTTAAATCTCCTTTTTTGTAATAGACATGTTAATGGTTTATATTTATCAATTAACAAAATTCAGGTGAGAGAACAAAAGAAAAATCTAAATCAAATCAATATTTGGTGTGACCACCCTTGCCTTCAAAACAGCGTAATTTCTTCTAGGTACACTTACACATTTGTGGGCAGGAAGGTTGACCCAAACATCTTATGCAGCCTCAGTTGCTTCTGTCTCTTCAGATGCCTCCCTGATGGTATTTCATGGTGAATAAATATCTTCCTGTACTCAGCAGTGAGAAGACCATTAATTCAGACCAAATCCCCAACTTTGTTTGCAGAAATTCAGCACCAATCTTGCAAGGAACCTCCACCATACTTCACTGTTGCCTTCAGACACTCATTCTTGTACCTCTCCAGCACTTCGGTGACAAACTGCCTTCTGATACAGCCAAATATTTCATATTTTGACTCATCAGTCCAGAGCAGTATTTCTGTGCATAGTTGAGTCATAGTTTCTGTCTGGGAGAAACCTTGCCGATGTAGTTTAACTACCTTGTGTCTTGCTGCTGTGCTCAGTCTTGCCATGGTGTTTGACTTTTGACAGGAAATTGTTTTCAGCAACCTCACCTTGTTAGCAGAATTTGGCTGTTCCAGTTGTATTCTTCCTACACAGCTATTTCTGTGTCAGTTAATGATTGTGTTTCAACCCACATATTGAATTGATGATCATTAGCATGTTTGGGATAAATGTTTAGTCATACACCTGACGATATGCCTACGAAATCCCTGACTTTGTGTAAGTGTACCTAGAATAATTGATGCTGTTTTGAAGGCAATGGGTGGTTAACCCATTTAATGAGTTGATTTAGATGTTTCTTCTCCTTACTCACTTTATTAATTGATAAACTTGTCTGTAGTGTACAGTGGGCATATCAGAGCTTTTTTCACGAAAGCAGAAGCCTGCTGTGGTCATAAACTACACTGAGAGCTTTGAAGTGGAGCCACACCATTAAAGTTATAAGCTGCAACACCAAACACGAACACACTGAATGTTGCTTAAACCCTCTGTATAGCTAAAGGGTTGGTGATTAGTCTTTTCACATTACACATAGTAATTTGATCTATTGTTAATACAAAGATATTGATTAGTGCAGATTTAATAATATATCCTCTTCTGTATAAATAATAATAATAATAAAAAATCTACTTTCTGCTGGGATTTTCCGTCCCCTAGAGCTCTCTTTGAAGACTATTAATACAGTGCATCATGTCATTGTCACACAGTGTAAAGATTTCCTTTGTAATCTTGTCATCCCGTTTTATTTCGTGTTTCGTGTGTTCTCTGCTCATCTTTTGTGATGTCTAAATTAGACCAGGGCCATGTACAATCTTCTACTGATCAGATTGTTTTGTTATGACATGATTTTCCCGTGGTGTTTAAACTAAACAAAGTCACCGCTTCAAACCTCCATTGGT
Source organism: Micropterus salmoides (assembly GCF_014851395.1). Classification (NCBI taxonomy): domain Eukaryota; kingdom Metazoa; phylum Chordata; class Actinopteri; order Centrarchiformes; family Centrarchidae; genus Micropterus; species Micropterus salmoides. The sequence continues at coordinate 21,835,903 of NW_024040152.1, forward strand.
ACTATTTTCATGACAGCATGCTATAGATGTGGGACATAGGATTCATTCTCATGTGCAAGAAAGTACACACACACACACACACACACACACACACACACACTTATTACACATTTATCAATCCCTGTGTTTCTGTACACAGGTTCACAGGACAGAAGAGAACACAAAGAACACTCTTCTAGTGTGTGTGAGAGAGAGAAAGATGGGGTTGCATTCAGTGCTACTGTAGGGACTTGGCAGTGGCATCCTGAAACATTCCTTTCTCTCACACAAACACCCCTTCCTCACCCCACATCTCTTTTGTCATCAGGTTCCCAGAGACTGGTACTTTGTACAGTATTTCCCTGTGTATGAGAGAAGGAGAAAATGAGTGGGGAGACACGGGGTCACTCCCTCACTGAAAGGGTAGGTTGTGAACAGTGGGAGTACATAGTTTCATGATTTGAGGCTACATATGTGTATAGGTTACGTGTGGGAGGTTGTATTTGCGAGTAACAGCTTGAAGTACAGCGCTTATTAAGTGGGAGGGTCACAGCAGCGACATCGCCTCACAAACATGCCTTCGTCTGTCTTCTAATGTTGTAATAGTGTGTCAGGCAGTCCCTCCTGTGCGTGTTTGCGTACAGTTTGTGTATGTCGCTCAGAAGGTTACTCTTCCTCTTCCTGTCTGTCAACCGATAATAACAGGGACCGAGTGAAGAGATGACCCAGTTTTTTTTTCTCTCTCAGTGCCTACAAAGTGTGCTTTTGTCTCACAGATTCATTATGAATGTTCTCACCCAGTCTTGCTTACAACTCAACGGAGACCAATTGTGTCTGAGTTATTGATCAGATAGAAAAGCAGCCCACTTTAGGTTTATATAGTATGTATGTAGACTTGTGTCTATAAACAAAAGTCCCTGCCTGGCACACTTACAGACTTTTGACAGCTTTGCTATGTGGCAATATTTTGTACACAAAAATTTATAAATGAAACAGAGGGTCCACAAGAATGAGAAAGTTGTAACTGCTGACCAAAGTTTTCTGAGAACTGCTTCAACAATACAATCGGCTAGATAAATCTGTCAGTGATGTGACAGTGAGATAAGGCTACTGTATAAAACCAGCTATTGCTAATGTTGCTGATGAGCGACACAAAATCCCAGGAAGACGTCTTGGTGATGGCTGCATAGTGGCTACAGTTAGTTGTTGCCAACTTTTGTGCAGTCAGTTAACTCTGTCTCTCTAACTTAGCATAAACTAGTTCACTCATTCATGACTCCCTATATTATAGACACACACTATTTTACGTAATAGTGAGCAGGGAATTGAGATTTCACTCTTATTATTCATAATTTTTGCGTCAACACTTACTGGTGTACTTTTCTCGTCTGTAAGATGCGCAGCATTGCATTGTGGGATTGTTAGCAGAAAGAAGTACATGCTACAAACATTACTTTTATTGTACCATTGTCATGGCATTAGTGGATGTGTTTACATGAAATTGGACACTCAAATAAAATGATAGACTTTTTGATGAAAAGATTGATACCACTCTCATGGCTCCTGGAGTCTGCTGAAATGACAACTGTGGCAAGCAGATTTATTAGCTTTATTAACTAAATCTGACTTTGTTCTGTGTTGAAAAGTCTTGTGCTAACTTTTCCTGGCAGATTATTAGCTGTAGCCACAGTACCTACCTAGCTAACAAAAAGCTGAATTTAATGTTTACAGCTAATTTGTATAAAACTGAAAAACCTGCTAATGGGTTTTGAATACGACCCTTTAGCAGGTCTAGCATACGTCTATGAAGACCCTTTGAATTTGATTATATTTGCCCACCTTCTAATCATAAAGAAACTGCAGGAGAAATCATGAAAAGGCAACGTTTCAGCAGTGATCTCCTACTCTACACAACTTTACTTATTTATTAGGCCCGAGGACCTTTCAAATCTAACTACTCTACACAAGTGTGTGACCGAAATTAGTAACTGGATGTCTAAAGATCATCTCCAATTACATCACAGTAAATCTGAAGTCCTGGTTTTCCCTTTTTATCTTTCCAGCAGTTGGAAATGATTATCCATGATTTTGTGTCATTCTGCTTAGACTATTCTAGAGCTCTTTATTCCTGCTTAAAGCCAAGACACTGTTGCATGGATACAGTTAGTCTGCAGCAAGATTAGTCAGTAAGATAAAGTCTTACATCACATCACCCTGATTCTCATGTCACTGCACTGGCTTCAAATTAAATTTAGGATCCAATTCAAGATCATCCTCCTCATCTATAAGGCGTAGAAAGGTCTTGTTCCAGAGTTTTTAAATGCACTGCTAAATCCTTATACCTCTGGTATGCCCCTTGGGTCCTCTGAGCAAGGCCTGCTAGTCATACCTCGTTCAAGACTAAGGTCAGCAAACTCTCGAGTGTTTTAAGTGTTTTTGTACATGAGTTATCATGTGCACTATTTTGACTTGGGATGCTTTGAGCTGTTTTAAAAAAATTGTGCGTTTAGAAAGGTGCTTTATAAATACAATTATAAATACAAAACTTACTGTTTTCAGTGAATCCCTGTGACAGCTGTGGATTCATTTGTTAGTCCCCAATACACCTCAGGTGTCTAAAAGTAGGTTAAAAGCATTTAAGATAGATGTATATTTCAAAATATTTTACTTATTATATGTAAAAACTACATAAATATTTGATCTTAATAAGAGAAGGAAGGTTAAAGATGAATGAACTATTGGGGAAGTCAAAGAATGGATAATGTTATTGTGTTGCTTGAGCATCCACTGATTGGCAACTGTTCTTGAAAAACAGCTAGATCTGCATGCGCAGCATTAATGAGATGGTCAGGTGGCAGAGCCAGGAGGGAGATGATGAATTGCAGCTAGAAACCAAAACACGGCATCACATTTGTCACAAAGCTTTGTGATGGTCAAAAGCACAACAGTAAACTTTAATAGTAGGCCTATTGAAGTCTTTTATAGAAAAAAAGATAAAGATAAATGAAATGCGCTTAGTAAAAAAAAATTGGAAAATGAAAGAGTTAAAATTAACAACACATTAAATTAAGTGAAATATTAATACTATAGTAAAAACACTTTTCATGTATTGTAACATCTGACTGGTGACGAAGAACGAAACGTTTTTTTCCTTACCAACTGATTCATGATTAAAGGAAAAGTAAACGTCTTTAGTAATATTTAATGATGTATTTAGCAGCTGTGGCTTGGGAGGTAGAGTGAGTTGTCCACTGATCACAGAGCGGTTCGATCCTCACCTCCTCCTGTCCACATGTCCCAAATTGCTCCTGTTGGTTGGCCAGCATAGAGTCTGCATTACCAACATGCTTCTCCAAAACTCACTCACTCCAACAAAGCATACATGTCTCAAAATAAGCTTGCTTGACATAACATTGGCATCAGTCCTCTTTCAGAAAGCGTACGTTGTCACTCATAACACACTGTTGTATATAAATTATGAACTTAAAGAATGAATCAGAAGTGCAGATTTTTTGCTTTAAAATAAAAGGTTGAAACAAAAACAAATTGCTGAAATTCCAGGGCTGCAAAAATAATTACAAAAATAATATAATAAATAATATACTAAATAAAATAATATACTCATACTGTACTGTGGTTTCAGTCTTCCCTCTCCCTGACACTCGTCCTTTTAGCTTAAGCTTCTTCTTTTGCGGTCCCCTTTTTGTCTGTTTGGTAACGAGAAGAGTGTAACAACAGGACCCTGGTTAGGATTTCAACTGAAATTGCAATCAGATGTCTTTTGGAAAATTATTGATTAATTTTATTGTAAATATTCTTCTAAGGTTTTCTAGATATTTCAATATGGTCACTGCAGAAATGCACTAAATTTTAATGTGTTTAACAGATTTAAAAACAGCGTGTTAGCATTTGAAAAATGTGCTGCAAATATACAGATGCTGGTCATATAATTAGAATATCAACCAAAAGCTGATTTATTTCAGTAATTCCATTCAAAAGTGAAACTTGCATAATGTATACATTCATTCCACACAGACTGATATATTTCAAGTGTTCATTCCTTTTAATTTTGATGATTATAACTGACAACTAATGAAAACCCCAAAATCAGTATCTCAGAAAATTTGAATATTGTGAAAAGGTTCAATATTGAAGACACCTGGTGCCACACTCTAATCAGCTAATTAACTCAAAACACCTGCACAGGCCTTTAAATGGTCTCTCAGTCTAGTTCTGTAGGCTACACAATCATGGGGAAGACTGCTGACTTGACAGCTGTCCAAAAGACGACCTTTGACACCTTGCACAAGGAGGGCAAGACACAAAAGGTCATTGCTAAAGAGGCTGGCTGTTCACAGAGCTCTGTGTCCAAGCACATTAATAGAGAGGTGAAGGGAAGGTAAAGATGTGGTAGAAAAAAGTGTACAAGCAATAGGGATAACCGCACCCTGGAGAGGATTGTGAAACAAAACCCATTCAAAAATGTGGGGGAGATTCACAAAGAGTGGACTGCAGCTGGAGTCAGTGCTTCAAGAACCACCACGCACAGACGTATGCAAGACATGGATTTCCGCTGTTGCATTCCTTGTGTCAAGCCAATCTTGAACAAGACAGTGTCAGAAGCATCTCACCTGGGCTAAAGACAAAAAGGACTGGACTGCTGCTGAGTGGTCCAAAGTTATGTTCTCTGAAGAAAGTAAATTTTGCATTTCCTTTGGAAATCAAGGTCCCAGAGTCTGGAGGAAGAGAGCAGAGGCACAGAATCCACATTGCTTAAAGTCCAGTGTACAGTTTCCACAGTCAGTGATGGTTTGGGGTGCCATGTCATCTGCTGGTGTTGGTCCACTGTGTTTTCTGAGGTCCAAGGTCAACGCAGCCGTCTACCAGGAAGTTTTAGAGTACTTCATGCTTCCTGCTGCTGACCAACTTTATGGAGATGCAGATTTCATTTTCCAACAGGACTTGGCACCTGCACACAGTGCCAAAGCTACTAATACCTGGTTTAAGGACTATGGTATCCCTGTTCTTAATTGGCCAGCAAACTGGCCTGACCTTAACCCTATAGAAAATCTATGGGATATTGTGAAGAGGAAGATGCGATATGCCAGACCCAGCAATGCAGAAGAGCTGAACTATCAGAGCAACCTGGGCTCTCATAACACCTGAGCAGTGCCACAGACTGATCGACTCCATGCCACGCCGCTTTGCTGCAGTAATTCAGACAAAAGGAGCCCCAACTAAGTATTGAGTGCTGTACATGCTCATACTTTCTATGTTCATACTTTTCAGTTGGCCAGTATTTCTAAAAATCCTTTTTTTGTATTGGTCTTCAGTAATATTCTAATTTTCGGAGATACTGAATTTGGGATTTTCATTAGTTGTCAGTTTTAATCATCACAATTAAATGAAAAACATTTGAAATATATCAGTCTGTGTGTAATGAATGAATATAATAACAAAGTTTCACTTTTTGAATGGAATTACTGAAATCAACTTTTTGATGAAATTCTAATTATATGACCAGCACCTGTATAGTGTTTTATTGGTGGTGGAGTAGACTGTGTGAAGAGTTTTGACAATGTGACTTCAGTTTAGACCAATGCATGTCAGCATTTGGGAAAAAAAACTGTAAATACGGAACCATCCTCAGTATTAACAACAATGTTGGATGTTTCAGTAATTCAGAGACAAGATGAAATGTTTTTACGAGAGGTGGTGGGAGAGAGTACAGTGTGTTCTTTGTGGATCCTGGAGGTGTCCAGAGTGGTGGCAGGAGATTCAGCAGGGAGGGATCTTAACATATAAATGCACACAGAGTTTGGATTAGTCCTGTTTTTGTCATGACTTCTGTAAAAAATCAGCTTACATTGTGGCTCAGTTTCTTTCATCTGTTGGAAGGAATGAGTGTTGTGAGAAAACAGTCGTACCTCATTTCACTGTCCAGATGTCTCTTCCAGGTGTATTCTGTTCATGGGGCTGCCTGCCAAACCATGAAAACACCTGATGGCAGGGTTTCACTTGTGCTGTTCAATCAATACACACAATTAATGACAGGCAGGACAGCTGAGGCTACCTGCCTCAGCTGTCCTGCATTTCCTATGTAAAAGTAATAAGAAGTGTTCTTATAGATTACATTCATAAAACTGATCATAAAACCATTCGATGGCGTTGATTCAGTGCAAGCATTATCTGCCACTTGTTTAAGAAGGATGAGTCAACACTCACCCGCCATCAACCTTGGTTGGCTCTATGGTCTCACCGGTCCTGATCTGGGCCTGGGCCTGATCTGGGCCTGGCTGGTGCTGGGTTTAGCTGCTGCAGACTCAGAAGATTTCATTGCTACCAAAAGAAAACTTAATGTTATCTTAATGGCCAGGATGTCCACCTTGTTACTACCGTAAAAAGCAATAATTCCAGAAGTCAAAACTCACCAGCACCTGTTCCACCAAAATCCCTGGCTTTGTGTAAGTGAACCGAAGAACTGATGCTGTTTTGAAGGCAAAGACTGGTCAAATCAAATATTGATTTGATTTAGATCTGTCTTCTGTTCACTCACTTTACATTTTGTTAATTGATGCAAATAATGTATGAACATGTCTATTTTCCATATACCAATATATTATATATACTTACTGGTATAAAACCACCTTTAGACAATAGACGTAAATGAAAGAGCTTAATGTCAATAACAAATGTATCAATTTGCATTTAGCCCTATATGCTAGTAGACTAATTACCAGTTGGACTGTCAAAGGAATTGTTCTGCCAATTTGAAGTAATTTAACGTTACCTGAAACACAAATCATGGCTGGAATGGCAGGAATAATGTTGTGTTTCCCATTTACAAAGCCAGGGCTGTGTACAAACACCAGATTTTTTTTTACTGATAGAACTGATAGCCAGCGGACCCTGAGGAGAAATTCCTTGAATTTGACAAAAATAGCTGTATTGGATTAGAATCACTTAACCCACCTTTAAGCCAAAGTTCAGCCCAGGTACTAGTAAGTGCTATCTACAGTGCTGGTTGAACTATCTAATTGTGAGAGACTTCAAGCATGTAGTATGCCCATATGCCCTGAAAGACTCACGACTTAAGCAACGGCAACTTAGAAAAAAAGCTTAAGTAAGAGAATTATGTTTGAACACCTGCACCGCTGGACAGCCCAGAGTGTTAGACATGACTTGCAAGTTGATTGAGAAATTTGAGCTATTGTGTCTGCAGCCCTGTGCCATGATAAAAGGATACCTCAGACAGAGTGTCATTGCAGCTACTATAAACGGCCTTATGAGATTCGTGGGGCATATCGCATTGAGAGAAATGTTTAGTGTACCTTGACTGAAGACTTTGAGGAAGTCTTTATGAGTTTGTTCAAAATGAGGAAGATGAAGTTATTTCAGACCAGTCTGTACAGTTCAAGGATTTGTGTGTGATGCTTGACTGGTAGAGTGAGGACCACCTGCCATGTGCATCAGGCACGCAAACTCTTGCTTCCTCGGAGGAGGCACCCACAAACTGAAGCACAACATCATAGCCAAGTGTTCTGCTATCTGAAACAAAGCATATAGGTATCCTGCACTAGTCTTTTTTGTGAAAATCAGATTAATGTTTTTACCATGCCAAACTGGAAGTTGAAATTCAGTGCAGCTGTGACATGGACTGGACGACATCTCAATTCATCCCAAGACTACTGAAATTTGACTAAATAAACATTGGCTGGGCAAAATCGAACAAATATCTTACCCTCAGTGGGTCTGGAGTGACTCCCCACCTTAGTCAATTTCAATTTCAATTCAATTTCAATTTCAATTTTATTTATATAGCGCCAAATCACAACAACAGTTATCTCACAGCACTTTTCATAAAAGAGCAGGTCTAGACCGTACTCTGTGATGATATTTACAGAAGCCCAACAGTTCCCACCAAGAGCAAGCACTAGGCGACAGAGGCAAGGAAAAACTTCCTTTTAAGAGGCAGAAACCTCGAGCAGAACCATGGCTCAGGGTGGGCGGCCATCTGCCTCGACCGGTTGGGGGTGAAGGAGAGAGAGAGGGAGAGAGAGAGAGAGAGAGAGAGAGAGAGAGAGAGAGAGAGAGCAGGAAATAGAGAGAAAAAGAGAGGGATGTAAGGAGAGAGAGGGGAGGGAGGCAGCCTACACAATATACACACAGAGGTACAGACAGTGAAGGTGATGTTGCTATAGACTAAATGAAAAATGGTATAGATATTTATAATAGTGTTAATGGTAACAATCGTAATGTTAATGATTATAATAACAATAATAACAATAAGACTAGCAACAATAGTCGTTGCAGCAGAGGGTGTCGAGCAGGAACACGGGGGCAGCGGGTGACCCGCAACCACAGATCCAGAATCCACAGCTCCAGAGCCAGAAAACCTGCAGGAAGTGATGGGAGAGAGGAGAGAGACGAGAAAGCACAAGACTACCAGAAAGGGGAGAACAACCTCCTTCAAACATGTTAGATGGTTGTAACGCACCACTGACCTCAGTGTTGGTGAGAGTTTTATCTATATTTCTTTCATATTTCTTATATAGTGACACTGAAATAAGGACCAACTCAACAGGAGAAGTATTTGTAAATACCAAGTACGTGTCCCTGTGTCCCAAACTGAGAGATGGCGCATGACTTTGCCAACTGTGTTGCACTTAACATTCACTACAGTGGGGAGAACAAGTTTGCAGGTTTTCCTACTTACAAAGCATGTAGAGGTCTGTAATTTTTATCATAGGTACACTTCAACTGTGAGAGACGGAATCTAAAACAAAAGTCCAGACACGTTGTATGATTTTTCATTTTTATTGCTAGTATCTGATCACCTACCAACCAGTAAGAATTCCGGCTCTCACAGACCTGTTAGTTCTTCTTTAAGAAGCCCTCCTGTTCTCCATTCATTACCTGTATTAACTGCACCTGTTTGAACTCGTTACCTATAAATAAAGTATAAAAAACACCTGTCCACACACTCAATCAAACAGATTCCAACCTTTCCACAATGGCCAAGACCAGAGAGCTGTGTAAGGCCATCAGGGATACAATTGTAGACCTGCACAAGGCTGGGCTGGGCTACAGGACAATAGGCAAGCAGCTTGGTGAGAAGGCAACAACAAGTTCAAGATGATGGTCAATCTCCCTTTATTTATTTAAATGTAAACATTTTTGACTTTGTTGCAAACTGCTTTGGCAAAATTGTTTAAATGAAGCATACATACCAATAAAGCACACTGAACTGAACTGACCAAATGGATGTAAGTTTAACTTTCTGTGTTTGGTTGTTTTGTGCTCACCAACTGTCTCTGCTGTGTTAGTGTTCCCAATTTCTTTCACATTTTCTTAGTATCAAGACTCATTTATATGTTGGAAGGACTAAAAGAAAGCGCGAGAGAGAAATTCTATCAAAACACCCATAATTTTTTAACATGCATCCAAACCCAGGAAACTTGTGTGGCTTCGCTTCCCTTCCACTAGGAGTACTGCTCTGTTGTTAAGGACAATCTACACCCAGGAACTGGATGATGATTCCCAACAAATTATTGTTAAATGTTAAATCCATGTTCAGTTAAAGTGGACTTAAGTTCTTTTGGCTTTCCCCTTCCTCTTGCTGCCCACTTTCATTTCACCCTGTTCACTCGCTCCTGTTACCTACATAATTTTGTGGAGTGGAGAGAAGTAGTACAGGCCACACACACACCAGCAATCCACAACCTGTGAGGACCTGCCACAGCAGAGGAATGCAACAAGAGACTGAGCCAGGTTCATTCAGAGCCCTGTTTTGCACACAAACGTACACACAAACAAAAAACTTCAGCGGAATATATTGGCATGTCACTGAGAGAAGTGTCCATTGTGTGCACATGAACACAACTCTGAACCTTTATTAGCCAAGACACACACACAGTTTGTGGCTGACTGCTAATTGAGTTGGCTCTTTTGCGGCCCCTCAAAATGAAAAGCTTACAGTCTCAGTCAAAATGGCCCTCTCTCACTGAAAGCAGGCAATTAGAGAACATGCACGTTTGTGTGGTTGTGTGTTAAAATTTCAACAGCAACAGTGTTGGTCCGTGTGTGTGTGTGCGCTTGTAAGTCTAAAGATTGGCACAAACACAATTTTCTCTGTCTCAGAGGGAAAGTTGACCTGGAGAGAGTTCTTTTGTGTTTTTCTGCCACATGATGCAACAATTGGTAACTGCAGACATTTAGTGTCCCACTGAGAGCTTGACTTGATCCAATAACCACCTGAACAGAAGGGAAATGGTGATAAACACAAAGAGGTGGGAAAATCTGCTGGTAAACAACGTCAAGAGTTATGGCTGTGTTTGAGGTCTAAACTCCTTACCCTCAATAACATGACCATGTCCATCCATCCATCGGATCACTTAGAAGCGCTGCCTAAAACTCAGTCACTCTTAAGCTCTTCGGCTAAAGACAAATGAGTCCTTTCTTCTGAGCTGGTCAATGAAACACAACTGTCACTAATTTAGAACAATTGTACACCATTTTTCATCTGAACTGGCCACACAATGAGGTAATGCCTGCTTTGGTTGCACTGCAGAGAATGTGTGAGAGTGTTTACAGCAGGGCTCAGTTAATTTCACTTCAGGAAGTGGAAGAGGGGAATGGTTTAATCTCCTACTAATAACAACATTTTAAAAGATAAATAAGAATCAGCATATTTAGCAAACAAATTGTAGATGTAATTTACATTTTAATATGATTGAAGTAAAATTGAAATTCTTCCAAGCTGCTGCTTGTTGATTTGCTGTTGATGAAAAATGAATAAATGAAGTGAAGACAAATAAAAACAAACTCACCATTTCACTTTTGTTAAATACATGATTTATGCGCACTGTTTGAGTTCAAAACTAAGCTTTATCATTGAGTGACAGTACAGTAGCAGCTGAAGGCATCAGAGTATTCTACATATCAAAGCAGCCTTTACTCAAAGAGCTCCTCTCCACTTGAGGTTATCAGTAAGTGCTGGATTCTTGACTGAACAAGTGTTACAATGCCTCCACTATATGTTAGTATCAACAAAACAGATGATATTTCTGCTAGAGAGTGGTAGGATTACAATGTGTAAATCATTGTTCACTGTGTGTGTGTGTATGTATAAATGGTCACTGAAAATGTGTAGGTGTGTTTGATATAAAGAAGAGAACAAACACAAAGCTCATAACCAAAAGGAAAGTAGACATAATGGAACTCACATTGTTGCTCCATGCTCATCCCTGTGTTCTCTAGCATTAATTTCTTTCAAAATTCAAACGTTTAAAAGTTTTCTTCTGAGTCATCTGAAGGCACGAGGAAAGACCTGGAAGCTAGCCATGTCAGAGACTTGACTTGATCTGCTATAACAGCCAAAAGAAAATAATGACCTGTGCTGGCAACCGCAGGACTAAAGCAGGATTAAAGACTCCTATGATGGCTACCTTGCGATAATGAAAGATAAATAATACTTGATGGGCTGATTATGACACCATTTGATTGAGTTTCAGTTTTAAAAATGAATATTAGAAGTACTCATGATGTTTGCTTAATGGGGAAGAACATGACGGCAGTTTGTCAGTTAAGGCTCTTCTGAGTTTCGAAAGACTTAGTTGTAAATCAGGCTTACAATCATGAAGAGTTCACTGCCATCCTGAATTAAAGGGGAAGGAAGTGAACAGCATCATTATGTCAGATCAGACCTTTAGAGACATAGTCCAACATTTTGGGAAATACATGTATTTGCAGTTGTGCCAAGAGTTAGACAAGAAGCTCAACACCACTCTCATTCATTTATTAAATATAAGTAGCTGGTTAGCTTAGCATAAACACTGGAAACAGGGAAACACAACCAGCACCTCTAAAGCTCATTAACTGACACATTACATTTCAACCAAAGTGTAATTAAAGCTACAAACAGTTTGAACGGGCCCTCGCACCAGGGCGTGCTGTGGCCACGAAGTTTATGCCGGAGTTTGCTTGCAGCTGTGAATTTTTATGCATAGGAGCTAAGGTGCCATTTTGCACCCAAATGTAAGACCCATATGAGACGTAAATATTAGCCACTTCTGACATGTGACAAACTCTGCCCACTAGCTCAATACTGATTAATCAAATGAGATATAATCAGGTCTTGACATTAACACCCGACAGCCTGCTAAATGCGGGTGGATTTCAGCTTTGGTGGGTAACAGTCACTCCCACTAGCCACTTTGGCTTGTTGAAAAATTGTAGTCTTGTCAAAATGCATCTGAAATATACAAATTGCAATGTGACACTATGACTCCCATGAGTACCACCTGCACATAGTGTTTGCTGATAGTCCAATAGTGAAGCTTATTGTTTTATCGCTGTAAACAAGAAGATGTTATGGAGAATAAACTGGCGGACTGGCTGTGATGGCCTGAGGGCTGTTTTGGCCTGCCGTTAATTATCAACTTAACCAGCGGAAGCGACGACAAAGCAGTTAACAGGTAAAAAGTGACATATTCTTTTCTTCCATTTCTCTTGTTGAACAAAAGTTACTGTAATGTTGCTTTTAGACGCATCAAAACTGCATGGGGGGAATTACTGAGGCCAGATCATATTTAATGTGGCTACTGTCAATTTGTATGGATGCACACATGTATGATTGCTTTTATTTTTATTATATTTTCCTGTGTGTATATCTGTGGGTATATGCTCATGTTTAGCCTAGCCATTTAGGCAACATCTACATATTTATTTAATTTATTGCAGCAAATAAATGCAGAAAGTGTTATCAAATATAATAAATATCAGGAAATAATTTAGTTTAGGCTCTGCCTTGGTGCCTAGACCTGCCAACAAATGCATAATGTTAGAAGAAAAGTTATAAGAAGCCCACATTTCCTTAGACCTGTAGACCACTACAGACCGGAAGACAAGTACTGACCTGTAGACCAGTTGAGGGTGTCACTTTGGACTTAAGGGCTCAGATTAGCGACTGTCTTGAGATCTGCTATTGCTCAAAAACAAGCTCAGAAGATTTTTACCACTATTTTGAAGAAATGTGAAATATGAAATATGAAATATATGAGTGGGGGTCTGCTCCAATTTAGGGTGGAAATGTCTTCATTTATAACAAGAGGGAAAAAATTCAGCTGGCAGTTGACAAATCATTAATAGAAAAATATAACAGAATATAATGCAGGAATCAGCAGCCTGTTACTTTTTTTGGACGATGTACTTTGTTTCTTCTATATTTAAATTGCTTTTCATGTTTTATTATTATGCAAATAAACCTTTCTCAAAGTATTTAAATTTATTAATTAACATTTCTTGGAGCAAGCTATTTTTCTATACATTTTTAACAAATTCTTTCAAAAAGTCATGGGGACAAAATCAGCCATTTCAAAATGTGGTGGGGACACGTCCCCAGTGTAAATGACACCTATGAGACCTAAAGACCACTACTGACCTCAGAATCAGCTGCCCTGCCAATCTCCTGCTTCTCTCTCTCCTAAAATATTTTCATTATCCATCTGGTCAATGAACTGAAGGATATACCGGTACAATACCATTAACAGGGACACTATGACAATTAGTTTTCACTGAAAACAACATTATAAGGGGATTTTTACTGTTTTGAAATAGGCTAATAGAGATAGGTAATATTAATGGCGCTCCCACTAACACTAGTGTTTTCCATAGCCAACTAAAATATCCCCTTTCCTTTACCTCAAGTAAACGTAGCTTAAGTTTAGCAAGTAACACTCATTAACAACAACTAACAGTTTCACTCTGTATCACTATGCTGAATCAATCTTCCTTGACCATGTCTGTGTGTGTGTGTGTGTGTGTGTGTGTGTGTGTGTGTGTGTGTGTGTGTGTGTGTGTGTGTGTGTGTGTGAGTGAAGTAAGGCTAGTAAGTAACCCTGCAGGGTCCTAGAGCCTGACTACACTAGGGATTTAAATTGTGAAGCAGAGGAAACAACCAGAACGATTATTTTAAGCCAATAAATACAAATTACATTTGTATTATTCTATAGTATTTATCAATATTCTTGCTTTTCTTTGTTGAGTACATGTCTGCACTGTAAAACAAAATCTAAATGTAATAATTATTTTTCTTATTATTATTTGGTGGGGCTTAGGACCATGTTAGGGTTGCTTCAGCCCCCCTAAAATAGGCCTAACGATGTCCATGCATCCAGACTTTCATCAAATGAGAATATAAAGTTCACTTTGTCACAGGGCAGCCACAGTCCCTTAGACCTTTAGACTGTCATTCTCCTGCCTGCTTTTAACCTGATGAGATAATCTCTGTCATCACACGAGACTGGTCGCATGCACACACACATCAACACAGCGTTTATTCAGTGCGTGAGTGTGCGTGGCCGACCAGTGTGGAGAAAAAATGCACAGGAGAAGGAGAAAAGTGCCGTTAAATGCTGTAAAATTACAGAGATCTTCCTGATTAAGGGACATGGTGGTGGTTAAAAAAGAAAACGACTACAGGCAGGGCTGCACTTATATCACATCATATCATCATATCACAGCTACCTTTCCAGAGTTGATTCTATATTTCAATAAAAGTGTGACCGTGGATAAGACGTCTGCCTTTGGTGTGAGAGACCCAGGTTCAATCCCCCACTTGTGAGCCATCCACCAATGTTTCCCTGAGCAAGACACTTAACCCCTCGTTGCTCCAGAGGCGTGTGACCTCTGACATTTATAGCAATTGTAAGTCGCTTTGGATAAAAGCGTCAGCTAAATGAATATATGTAAATGTGGGAAAGCAGGAGATGTGTTTGTATGGGAATAATCTGGAAAATAAAGACCTGTATACTCGTTTCAGGTGGACATACCAGAGATTCATGTTGATAAACATAAATCCAGTTAGAGTTCTGAGGAAATGCAGATGAAAAACAAACAATCAAAAAGTGCACAAAAGTGATATAGGCCTACATCAAATTGTAATCTTGTTGCCTTGATTGTAATTCTTTGCTCTTGTTTCTAATGCAGATCATGTTTCTACTCTCTCTTACAGTATTTACTGCTGTTATAATTAAATAGCATTTAAACAATGTTTCTGATTAAATTTTTTTTAGTTTAGTTTTTATCTTTTCAATTAATCTTTTACACCCGTGCAGCACTTTTATTATATACAATAAAAAGCTACTCTTTTAATGTGTTTATCTTAATAGACTACATGTTTTCAAAAAAAGAGCACAACCTTATCAGAGCTAATGATATTTGTAAAATTTAGCACACCATAGTCAACTTTAATCATATAAAAGGTAATTTCCCAACAACAAAAATGTGGCTTGTGACGATAGTGTGTGGCTAGTGTCTTTGGAAAACCGCTAGCCACATTGGCTAGTGAGCAAAAACGTTAATGTTAAGCCCTGGATATGATGAGTTAGTTAGTGAGCTTTAGAGGTGCTAGTAGGTGGATTTTGTTACCTTTTGGCATACCCGACCTAGCTGTTTTATTTCATTCAGTGAACCTGTAACCACGTGACTGTAACCCTCGGATCAGGCGCATTATATCAAAACACCTGTGGGTGCGACATCACCCACTGCCCACTATATGAACGTCGCACACCTACACACTCTCCCCCTTTCTATCGACTGGGAAGGGATCCATGGGACAAACCTTCACCGCCGAGTGACAATGAATGGTTACAGTTTCACTTTCATTCACAAAACCGTGTTTACATACGTAAACATTTGTTTCCCTCTGTTATCATTAAGCAAAGCTAAGCTAACTGGCTACTGGCTGCAGCCTCAGACAGTGAGAAAGTGTATTTCCAGAAAATATCAAACTATTGCTTTAAATGATCAGCTCAAAACGTGTTTACCAGCTTATTCTGACTGGGGGTCTGTGCTATTAGGGATAAATTAATCATATGCATCTTTATCTTTATCATAAACTTCCATACATATGTAATACTAGTATTTCTGCGGAAATTGTGAAGATGCTTCTATCAGACACATAACAGTAAATGCCACCTGGATTCCCAGTGTCCTGAACAAAATGCCATAGCAAACTATTATACTCATGTTTTTCACAAGTTCATGAACAGAACATGGATTTTAAATGTGGAAAAAAATCTGAATGCTAGAGTAAATTATAATTAATGTTAATTGTTGTTTTTGTTCATTTGAAGAAATGACTTCAAATGACGTGTCAAACACTGAAATACTCTGACCACCAGATGGTCACCATATGCAACCTGTTAAAAGAATACTGTGACATTTTGAATTTGAGTCAGCTGTCACATTGTGGGAGATTGTGCCCCCCAGTTTCAATGATGAATGCTGACACCGCTAACAAGACATTTCAGGGAACACTAACAAAGACAAATGCATAAAGTTTTTCCACAGTGTGTCAAGTGATTGGTGAAGAAAAATGACAGAGTGAAATTCAGAATGTCCTTTCAGAGCTAATGGTGAATAAATTATATAATTGGTAAATGGAAGGCAGTTTGCCATTACATTTTGATTGAATTAAAAGTGAATTAATCTCAACCGCTCTGCACATGTCCAGTCCTTCCCATCCTGGACGTGACAGTAATGCCCAATCTGCTACTTTAAATGTGTCCCTCCGTCTGTATACATCATCCTTCTGCTTCTAGTCCATTCCACGTTTTCTTCTGTGGTTCTTCAGCCAACACTTCAGTCCATGCAGCCCTTAAAAGGCTGGTCTGTGCATTTCACTAAAAGCAAAACCAATCTGGATCGGTTTCTCCAGTGTTTCTTTAACTTGCAATTGGAGACCCAAAGAACATACATTTTTAGTGATAGGCTACATTCACTCAGCTTGGGTCCCCGACTGAAGGAGTTGGATGTGGTGTACTGCAAGCATGCTGCAGAGAGGTGAAGAAACAAGGTGGATTTCAAAGGAGATGAAATGTCCCTTTAGAGAGGTCAGGCCACCAGACCCAGGCGGGCAATCTTAGCAGAGAGGAAGGAGTGGAGGATGAAAACAATCGTCTTTGGACATGAATGGAGGTCCAATTGCTGGAGGAGGAAGGGAAAACAGCAGAATGAAAAACTAGAACAACACAATAATGTAAAACTTGACAGCGGTAAAGAGGAGAGAATATGCTTAAAAGATGTGAGAATTCATTAAAGTAGAAGGAATGACAGAGAGAGGAAGAGGCAGGGGAGCAAAAGAAAATGAGTTTGTAAAGCACATTAAACCAAAAAAATATATTCAAAACTAACTACACAGTCAACACAGTTCCCCATGAGGCAGGGATTAAACAGACCTAGCTGGAGCTAAGCACTGTACACACACAAACATCACATCACTGTGAACAAAGACCTGTTCATAGCCTGAATCAACAGAGGGTGATTTCACTGGCACTATGACTCACATCCTGTTCCTTAGGCCTATAGGGAGATTTAACCTATAAATTCACACTTTAACTACTGTTTAGTTGGTCAAATTTAACACTGAGGAAGTTTTAGAGGATACCTCATCTCCAGCAAATCCAGTCCAGTGAAATATGAGTAGACCTGCATATTACTGGGCCACATAAAATCTTGTGTATCCAAGAAGTCAGATTTTCAGAAGCTGGGATAAATGAAGTGAGCTTTTTAGTCATGCTAATATCGTGGCAATGTCGGTCCACCACTTTGGTCCAGCCTGAAATATTTCAACTACTGGATAGACAGCCATGAAATCTGGCACAGATAGCCACAGTGGCCAAAGGATGAATCCTAATAACTTTGGTGATTCCCTGACTTGATCTCGCCATCAGCAGGTTGGCATTTGTAGTTCAGCTAATAGTTGTCGAGTGAAATGTCTCAACTACTGGGTGGATTGTCATGAAATTTTGTACTGGTAATCATGACCACTTAGGATGAACTGTAATGACTCAACTCAACTTTTCATCCAGTGCTATCATCACATCAAAATTTCAATATGTCATATGTTAGTTTATGACCAAATACGTGCAAAGATATGACATTCACGACAGCATCAGTTGCACTTCGTGTTCAGTAGATATTTGATGAAGTTGATCGACTGGCATGATTTGTGCAATTTTTGGATTGTTTTATTGGAATTACTGGTGGAATTACTAGTCGCTTTGAATGCAAGCATTACTAAATAGTGCTAACTGCCAAATATTAGCATGCTACTGTAACATGCTAAACAAAGAAAACACTGTGACTGCTATAGATCAGTATGTTAGCATTGCAAGTGAACATTTTAGCATGCAGACTCAAGCATTTTCTTAGCATTAAAACAACCACTGTGCCTCACGGAGATGCTAGCATCGCTGTAGACTCCTAATCTTGTTCTTTTCTTTACCTGCTGATCAAGCAGTGTGTATATCAATTCTGTTCTTCAAGCCACAATCATTGGTTTGGCTTGGTCTAAACTCCATAATACACTGGGAGATAAACTGTCAATTGCTGTGACAAAATTAGGCATACATAGTCCCTGCCAACTAATGACAGCATAGTCAACACTTTGAAAAAAGGCCCAGCTGATTCCCCTTTCAAATGTTGAGCTAATGAGCCATCAGCCACATCCGTAAATGCCTTGGGATTTTTATAAAGCCTTGTCTATGGCTGTGTTGGGATTTAGAAATGCTACAGACACCAAAGTCTGTTCAGCTAAGGTAGCCAACAGAGGGTTTTGAATCAAAGCTCTGAAGTGTTTGCTTATTTGCCTTCAGCATAATCTAAGGAGTCAAACATGAGTGTATCTGACAGAAATCTTATATGGAGCTGTACACTATGTGGACTGTTACACAGACAGTTCAAGGCGTGGATATAAAATGTCACAGTTTCCAATTTCTGAATCCAATAAGCCTAGAGAGTAAATATTTTAGTTTTCACTGTCACTTCATTTCCAATATAGAGTAAATCACAGTGCTATGATGTATGCTGTACAGATGATGAAACATCAATTTTGTTTTTCTGGGTGAAAACAGTTTGCATAAGTGCCAAAAGAAGGTAATAAAAGATCTATCAGAGCTCATCCTCCTGACCCAAGCACTGATATTCATATCAGTATTGTCAAATTGTCAAATATCCAAGTGCCTAAAAACTAAAACTTTTGAAAACAGAGGTGAAGAACATATCAGGTAGTGAGGGTGATAGTGTTTGTCCTTTTAGTTGTATACATCAACTGGTCCTGATTATTTTGAGGGTTGCCCCTGAAACACGAGCCACTTGGACCTCCGTATAGTGAACTGTTGAGTGGTGTAACAGATTGAAACTCTTACAGTAAGTGACAGGCTATTTTTACAGAAAACACCACACACGAATGCTCTTACCTGGCAAGACCTACTTACGTGTAAGTTAATTTTATTTCAGGAGTTGTTTTCTGATGAAGTGCTGTAATTTACTTTCTGCTGTACCACTTTCACTCTGCCTGTCTCTCATATACTTGTACTCCCGTGTGTCTTTTGCTTCATTTCCCAGAAGGCCTCTTAAAAGCCCCTGAGAGTGAGTATGAACTTGTTTTATTAAATTTGAGTTGTATATCACCACAGCAAATAAGCTTGATGTGTCATTACCCCCCATCAGTATGAAGTAAAGCAATTTGATAAATTAATTGATTGATTAATCAAACATGTCTATTTACAACTATTTTACAATAGTTTACGGTTAGGCTATGTGCGTTGATTTCCAATTAATTTAAACAAATTATGTGTTCAGATTTGTTCGAACATGATTTAAAATAAAGTAATAGTCCTGTTCCACATTACAACATTGCATTCTGGTCTAATCAAGCTACCACTGAGGTAAAAATTGGCATAACAGCCTCTTCTATGAGGGTTTTCTATTATAGAAAATCATCTTGTTTAACGGTGAGTTTAAAAAGTACTCACATCCATATTTCATACAAGCATGTTGTAGTTTAATCAAAACTATCTCAGTATGATTTCAAATCACAAATCACTTCTAGTTGTTTTTAATAGTGTTACAATGCTGAGGTAGATTTTTCAGTGGAACACCTTGTGTGTCAAAACATAACACTTTAAAAGTGAAAACACTCACAATCTCCCCCTCCTTCCCTCCAAAGTCAAGGAAGAGCATTCGAACGCCATCATCTGAGGACATCTTTAGCTTTTCGTATGGGTAGGAGAGGAGCACCCGGGGCCTGCTAGGTGTGTGAGCTCCCCTCTTGTCCCCATTCTCCCCGTCTCCCACTTTGGGGTCAGCCAGCACAGAGAAGCCATGTTCGTAGTGAATCACCAGCCGGCACTCCTGACCCCGGTATAGACAACCTGGAAGATAAATAGATAGAACATTCAAATTTTTTGATTGATGCTCATGAGCAAACGCTCTTGCTTTTCATTTTCCCTTTATTAATAACTTTTGGATGACAGAACTAAGAGTTAAAGTACAAGTCAAGATTTGAATCATTATCCTGGTACATGTTTTATAGAATAAGTAATGACAATGAGAGGTAAATGTAAGACTCTAAATCACAAACATTTATGTAGTAGTACATCAAATGCATACTGTGGACTTCAAAAATGTATTTCATCCCTGCCCTTGGAAAACTTTCTCTCCTCCTTGACTCAAGTGCCAAATGTAGGCTTGTTTTGAAAGAACAGGACAATTCAGTATGGTTATGTTACTAGGTTGGATGTTTGTACAAAGGTCTTTCATTTTCTGTGTTATAAATACAAAAAGAATGAATGACATTGATGCAGTTTGTTTTGGAACAGCATTTAGTAAAACAAGTAATATACTTTATCAAATCATATTAAACTGACATTTCCACTCAAAGCCAATAAGTACATTTTGAAAAATAAAGATTTTTTCCACAGCCCTCTTACGAGTATACTATCCTAGTGCTTTCAATTAAATCTGCTTATTGTGGTTTGATGATAGAAAGTACTCAAAACATCACAATTACCACTTTAGTGATGACATTTCTTGGCTATATTTCCCCACTCTACCACATTTCTGTAACAGACTACTCTTTTCACGTGGAGAACAACCCGCTGAAAGCCCGCTGTAATTCATCTGTTCTCCAACATTTCTAATCGCTTTCTTTCCCGCTCTCTCTGTTCTCTCTCTTCACAGCGTGTGTCTGGCTGAAAGCAGAGCATACTATCTTTAACTGCTCTGCCAATTTACACATCACTTTCCTCTGCTTTAATGACAAACCTGTCTGGTCTCCACAAAGTGTGATGTAGCTGCATATAGTTTTATTTTTCAGTGCCTTGACAGCAGCCCCCCGGCACATGAAAGCTGCATGCAGAAAACTTCATTTACAGCACAAGCTCCTCTCTCTTGATGAAACCTGATCTACAGAGCAGCCTGTTTGTGTGACAAAGACACAGTGAGCGAGAAAAGATCTTTCCATTGTTTGCCGACAGCCTGAGCAGGATGTATGTGATTGGCATGTACACAGAGGGGAGTGTGTGTTTGCATGTGTGTACATGTGAGAGTGTAATGCCTCTATGCTGGTGAGGATAATCATCTGTTTCCTATCTTGCAGGTATGTGAAAGAGACATAGAGATGCATATATGACTTTCTTTCTTCTTTCTCTGTAGCCTAAAGAATACCTATGCATGTGTGTTTACATACTGTGTTTGTATGTGTGTGTCACTACTCTCTGTGGCCTGTTTCAGTCTCTTTTGACACAACTGTCAATAGGCTGATTCTCTGATTGCTATACCGTATTGTCAGTCCAACCACGCTAATCCCCCTATACACACCTAAATCCCTTCCTTGTTCAGCTCTTTATCTAAAGGCGACTATGAAACCAAGGTTGGCAAATGTGTACACACACATACACACGCACGCACACACACCCACCTGAGTTTGGTCAATACACAGTTCGCAAATAAAGCACAGAGTAGCAGCAGGATGGGTTGTACTGCACAACAATGTAATCAAGTCAAAGACTGCATGCTGAATTGATTTTGATTTTCTGTTATTGTTTAGAGTTTTTGGCATCGCACATTATAACCATTTGAATAAAACAAAAAATCATTTTTCTTACTGTGGTTCAGCAGAGACAAAATTACAAAACCCTCTAACTCTGAAATAATTACAATTATTCACAATGACAAAAAATGCTACAAAGGTTGTCAGCTGTAAATGAGGTGTGGTAATTAGTTATTTAATATGGGAGTTTACAAAGCAAAATGAGACAACCGGCATATAGTGAGATCCCAAAACTGCAGCTTTATTCATTATGTCAAAGCGGAGGCAGTGTCAAATATTGTACATGGAGCATAACTTTAGTTCAGGCACTGATGTGAAACATTTCACTATTAATCTGCTGTTGCAGCTCAATCTGTCACCTCCTCTTGTGCTAGTTTTTTAGACTTATAATGTTCATGTATTTGTTTGTTGAGGGTGGGGGGGATTAAGGGTTTACATGATCTGAACTAGCTCTTACAAGTTGTTGTCCAACAACACTGGAAATCAGTCAATCAATCTATCAATCTAGACCAATCACGCGAGAAGTGGGTATGAGCAGAGCAGAGCCTTTTCCACCAGATCTCACTGTGAAAGGTCAGTGTCCCTGACTCAAACACAGATAAACTGTGTTGTGCTGTAAAAATAATATCCATAATACCAAATTACAGTAATGTATCCTCTACTAGTCAACCATAAAACACACTAAAACAACAGAGGTGAGGCAGAGGAATTAAAACTTCAGGAAGTAATGTTGATAGGAAGGAAATAGTAAAATGAGGCGCACACAAAGTCAAATACACACTCTAATATCCTGGAACCTCGAAGACCTCCCATTTATGATGAAAAATTAGTCTCACAATGTGTAATATTATTTTAATGATGTATAAACAATCTGGCAGGACAAACATCTCCCTAATGGCATACCAGTTGCATATGGAGCAAAGAGTGTCAGATCTTTGTTGTGTTCATGAGTGAAAATTAGACCTGAAACTGTACTCTTCTACCTGAGAGCTTTGATCTGTGGGGCAAGCAGGGTTTCCCACCAGAATACACGTACACACACACACACACACACCCACAACACACACACACACCCACACCCACACACACACACACAAAGGGGCTTTTTAGGCTGCAACAAAAGCCCTCTTTCTGCCTGACGGTGGGTGAGTGGACAAGACAGAAGGAGGGGCAGAGAGTGATAACACAGAGAGGAACTTAATGAATGGAGGGACAGTGAGACACAGTGAGAAGAGGGACACACTAACTCTGTTACCATCACGACAAATGGAAATGTTAAAAGGTTATTAATGGAAAGAAACTCTGTTTTCACATTTGTTTTATATGTATAAATTACATTAGCAGCAGGGGAACTTCATATTTTCAAACTGCATCACACAGTGCTAAGCTTCAAGTGTCACAGCAGGTTACTAGGTTAATTTTCCACAACCACTGAGGTAAATGGCTTTTTTAAGTCATTAAGCTGTTTACCTATTCATTAGGGAACCCGAATCGACCTCTAAGACAATTTAACATGTTTAGCAGCTGTCACCTTTGACAAAACATTAAGGATAAGGCCATGGGTGTGCAGGAAGAAGGTACAGGTACAGATAATGTACTTTTTACAAGTACGTGCATCAAAGTAATATGTCTCAATATCTGTTTTCTAATAAACTATAAATATAGGAACCTTTTGAAAAATATTTCTCTTACTTTTGTAATCAAAAACATGGCTCTAAAGAGTTTTCTAATAAATATACCACTTCTGATTAACCCATACCAAACTTCCGGTTAATCTCACCAATGTGTGTGTTAAGCCCCGCCCATTCAGGGTACGAATATAGATACAGATCATTTAATTTGTTGAACAGATACCGATACAGATGGTGTGTACTCGCTCATCCCTAAAAATTATGTTTTTAAAAAGTTTGAAACATGACCATCTGGGCAAACTCTGTCTGCTGATGAAGATCATGTGCTATGATTAAAATGTTTTTGTACTAAATGGATCCTTAGTTGAGATTGTTTTCTCAACCGATGTTTATAATATTTAAAAGAGAGCAGATATGCAGTAGACATAAGCAGGGTTTAAACCTTGATGCTGTGACTACATGATACATATCCTGCTAATTGCTCAAAATATCAATATAACCTCTGAAAAGTTTGAGTCACCTTGGACATTATAATAACAGAAATGACAGCAGGCCAAGTGCCTGTGGAATTTGATTTCAGAGATGAACAAATTACTCTCTCCTTTAAAATGGCCTGCCGCCCAGTGAGTGATTGAGAGTTGATCCCTCTTCAGAGCAAATCTTTATCACGAGCCTTGACAGTGAATAAACCATCACAATGATTTATCAGAATGTTACACAGATGAAACCATGACAAGGTCAGTGCAACGACTCCTCAGGTGGCAACTGCTAAAAAATGAGTGAATGCCATTTGTATGCATTAATCACACTCCTTCTCAGGAAAGTGTAAATTACTCTTCGACTTCCATAATAAGAAACTGAGGGCTTGGTGCAAACATCAATCTGTTACGGGAAAGCTATGGGATCCATTTCAGACAGAAATTCAATAGTGATGAGCAATAAATATTCAAAACCATAATAATTTTTCCTCCTCCTTTTGGCCTGTGTCACTGACCTGTATCCTTAATCAGTATGACGCAAAAAAATTAAAAGCTGCTGTAACAACTATTTTTTGATACAGGCATTCATGGTCCCCAGAGGATGCATCCTAATGATTTTGGTGATCCCCTCACTTTTAGCACCACCATGAGGTTGTGTTTGAGAGAAATTGTTATTCAATTTGTTCCAGATTTCATCAGGATGGATTGTAATCACTTTGGTTAGCCCTTGACATTTCATCAGGTCATCATTTCAGTTTATACAAGACTTAGATTTAAGATTTATGACAAAATACCTGTAAAACTAGTGACAGTTCAATCAGTCTCTGCTGTACTTGTTTAGTGCTAATTAGCAAATACTAGTATTATGACACACTTAACTAAGACAGTAAACATTACACATTAGGCCTCCTAAACATTGCCATGTCTCATGTGAACATGCTAACATCGCTATGGAGCTCTATGGTTTTTGGCAAAAAGCTCTGAAAACACACTGCACACCTACCCAGAACTAAACATCAGATAGCATGTGGGTGAACCATGGATGTGCATGGATGTTCACATTTCCTTGCCAACTACCATGACATACAAAATCAGATTTTGATCAAATACCTTGGAACCGCTCTGAAAACGTGGATAAAACCTTGCTATGTTAATTACAGCGTAACATTTACACCTGCCTCTATGGGCACTGACACAATTTAGGAGAGTTTTGACAAGAGTTTGGTGGCCATAAATGATGCGGAAACAACGCTGACAACAAGAATGTGGTGTTGGGGTTGTGTATCATTTGCTGCTGGATACTGGCTGTTTCATATATAAGTGGAGTCTGAAGTGAAACTTAATTTGGCACAGTGTTATCAAAGATGGAGAGAGGAGGGGGACCCAGGGGAGACATGCAGTTCCCAGGACATTTTGTGCTTGGAGAGAGAGAGAGAGGCAGCGAGGGGGGTATTCTGTTAGAATTCCCTGGACGTCAAAGACCCAATGCCAAACCACACACACACACACACACACACACACACACTAGAATAGCATTCCTTTCTATAAATAGCAAGTGCTTTGTCCACATCTTCCATATGGCTGTCAACTTATATCACACCGTCTTCTATCTCAGTGCATGAGTGGAAATGGGAATCTTTATGTGTGTATGTATACATTTTGGTTTATGCACTGAAATTGGACTTTATTTTAGGCTTGCAAGACCACAAGAAGTATCTTAAATATCTCTGGATATGTTTTGCTGCAGCATGCCTATACACATCTAAGGAAGCATAACAGAATCCAGCATAGTGACCTGTGCTGCTCACTCTACTCCATCCACAGCTACATGTTTTTGTTGCGTTTCCGTCTGTTTATGCCTTAGAGTGACTAAATCTGAGTGTTTATGTGTTATGTATCAGTACTCACTTGTAGTGACTTCTTTGATCATCTCAGCCGAGGCGTGACATCCGTTGACTATATGCCTGGTCCACAGGGACAGTTCCTTGGTGGTCTCAGCCCGAAACAGGTGAGTCTCGATGCCGAGTCGTGTGCCGGTCCGAGTGGCAAAGAACAGCTCCGTGCCAGAGTGAGGCGAGCCCCGGTCAGGGCCCGAGTGGACCAGACTGGATTAACATAAACACACATAAAGTGTCATATGTTCTTTGTCAGGGAGAAGACACTTTTGTCTTTTCTATTTATGATGTAAAATGTCTATATTAAATTTTATGAAGCAAATAAGCTGGGTGCATTTGGAATGTGTGTACATGTGGTGGAGGACCTACCGTGTTGCTAAAAGTGGATAAGTGTGTGCAGGGCTCTGCCAGGCCTCCTTGCCTCGTGGAAGACTGTCATATAGCAGCAGGTCTTTCTCTGTCACCACCACCAGCACCGGTTTCCAGCACTGCTTCTCACTCTCTGTCTGCAGCACAAATTGATAAACAATGTGACAGTGAAGGTTGTGTCCATCGAAAATATCAACAGATCTTCATGCAGCTGAAAAAGTTTGAATTTAGTTGATACATTAAATGAATAACTGATTATTAAGAATCTATTTCAACAAATCAGCTAAGCAATCAATTAATCTTACAAGGTTGCTCATGTTAAATTGGATTCAAACACAGCCTTAATTAATTTGATGCCGCAGGATTTGATGTACCTATGCCCTCTTTTATTTGTCACAAATACTGAAATTGTCCTCAGGTTTTTAGACGAAAGGTATTTCATCAGTGATGTCAATGGCTGTGTGCCAGTGAGCTGCTTTATGGGACTAATGTTGTGTGAGAGAGATTAATGGTGTTTGTGTTTAATATGTACTCAGCAGTGGGTGTCGACCGGTCTTCATCTCTCACCTTAATCCAAGACTGGGTACACAAACATTGTTTCCTTCTTTCACTTGCTTTATACCTAACTCTTTCCATCTATCTCTATGTTACATTTCACTCCAAAATGCTCCACAAATCTATAAAAGCTTTAATTTAGCTGTTCTGGTCTGGTCTGTACTAACCATTCTGTGCAGTGGGGAATTAGCTAAAAATAAAAGGTGGCTGGTGTGCAGGTACACTTTCTACGCTTTTTGCTTTGCTGTGCCTCCTCGCCCACCCATCCCTCCTAACAAGCAAACCCCTCGCTTTAGAACACGCACTGTTAAATCTCTTAACTTAAATCTCACACACACACACACACACACACACACACCACACACACACACACACACACACACACACAGTGTATTTCATTTTACAATGCTCCATAACTGTTCTCATTATGAGAGCTTATCGGCAGCCCAGCCATGGAATCCTAAGCTGCTCTTTGAAGTTCTGCCTCAGCCAATCATAGTGGGATTTAGAGGGTCAAGGGTCATCTTTTTAACATAATGACAATATGTTGCTTAGTAACAGTACTTTACTGCATTTGAAGGATCAAATATTGGCAAATTCATGAGGACTACATTAGACAGGTATGGCTGTGTATCTGTGTGTTCACAGGTGTGTGTGTGTGTGTATGAAAGAGAAAGCTTTACCTGTGTGCGTACGTGCTTGTATGAATTTCAAAGATTTGTGCATCTGTGTGGATAGGAGATATGTGCAATACCAAAATATGCATGCGAACAAAGGTACCTGTGCACACACATGCACGCACGCACACACACACTTGCAATTCTATACCTTGTTTGCCATTCTGCATCACTGAGCTTAACAATCATCTACAACTACATGCTAAACCCCATGCAATGCCCTGAACTTAAACTAAACCTAATTTTAACTTTAACCCTATTATTATTATTGTTTCTAACAACAATTCTAACAACAAATATGCCAAAACTACAACCCATATCTAAGAAAAAAACCACATATAACTTATCTTTAATATGTTTCATATCTGTGGACACAAAAAAATCTTAAAACCAAGTATTAATCTTTAAACAGCCCCTTGAAGATGTCCTCATGTCCACCGTTTTAAGGTGTTAAACTCAAATTTGTACTTACAAAGATAGAACAAGAGCACACACATGCATATATATGCCTGCACACCAAGTCACAAAACGGTAATAATAGAGAAGTTACCCCATTAAAAATGTGAGAAATCTAGAGGCAGCGGTGTCACACACTCACACACCCACACATATTGTACAGTTGAGCATTGTATTACAAAGCATTTTACACTCCCTGTCTCACATGCACATACACACACATTCCTACCTTCCCTGCCAGCCATCCCAGGTGTCGTATCTCTTTACTGCCAGCAACCCCTGTCCTGGCTGTGTTCTGGATGACCTCTGCCAGTGCCCGCTGTTGGGGGATGACAGTTTTTAGGAGAGATGATCATTCAAGATGCATTAGATTCAAAGCAACTTAGAGGAGTTGAATCACGGCCATAGTATGTGATCAGTGAAATAACTGATTCTAATTGTCACATTGATGAGAATTATCTGTAAAATCAGTAAAATCAAAGACAGACCTGTGCCAGCGAGGATGTAACAGAGTGCATGGCAGAGAACCAGGACAGGGCAGATGGCTGGTCTGGGCACCGCAGCACCACGGTGTGCCTGGCGTCAGGGGAGTGCAGCTCCAGTTGTCTGGAGGAGGAGATAAGAAAAGTTAAAACAGCTTTAACCTTTCAGTTATCGTTGGATGAGTTCTAAAACTTTTACAGTTCACAACCTTGGATGAATAAATTCCTTTTTGAATATTGAAAATCTAGTGCTAACCTTATTAGGCAGACCCAATTTAACTCAATTTAATTTCCACTCGTAGTTTTAGAAACCAAATGTTATCCATTTAGGTTGCAGCCTCAACAGATGCTCGTTTGTCTCATCCGCTTGAAAATGGGCACTCGGTCTGAACAATGAAATGAAGTACATTGCAATTTGAGTTTATTCAAGTCAATTCAAAACATGAAAAACAGGCATTGCTCAGGCATCCTCTTTGGGCCATATGACACAATGCTGTCTCCTTCTAAATTTCCATAACTAATCTCCTTATATCATATGGGAGTATTTCCGGCCTCAAGAGAAATTCATCTGAAGGACGCTTCTGGGTCTCACTGAACAGCTCTTTGATTGTGTGCTCAATGAATATGAATTTTTTTTTTTTTTTTTAAAAGGTACACATTGCAGCCTTTAAAAGTGCACTGTTGCTTTATATTGTAGCATCAATACAGTTAGTGTTAATCTCTATGGAGTAGAACCAGCAGTAAAAATACTCTGAACAATACTCAGTATTTTTAGTGTTAAACCTTACAGGTAAGACAGAAAATAGAGATGTGAGATTTCAAACTGCATGTCAACATAAAATAGTTATAAAGTGAATTAAATAGTCAGTACAATCTGCTGCAGGCCACATTCAGCACAGTACAGGTTCAATGTCAATGCACAAAATAAATGGAAATGCATTCTTGATCCGCAGAGTTCCCACCAACTCTGAAACAATCTAGCATGTCTGTTAACAGCACTCCTCTGTCCAGGTGCTGGTGCTCCCAGTGGTTTAAAATAGAAACTACTCCAAAACCAGGGTGGTTTCAACTCTGCAAACACGCTTTCTTTGCAGCTTTCTTTATTCACACAGTGCACACTGGGGACCTGGAAAAGCCCCAGTGAATGTGATGAATATGCGCTTCCATTAAAACCTTGGAGAAGGGAGAGAGCATCTAGATCAGCTTCAGGTGTTTCTCTGGGTTAAAAATACAATTGCTGCCCGTAAAAGGGAAGTTGATTAAGGACAGGCAGGGGGGGAGCACAGGGAGCACAACTCCAGGCCCAAATGTGCATTTGATAGAGGAGGTTCTTTATGGTTGATGTCCAAAAATGTGTGAGTGGCTTTGGGTCTAAATTCCCTTTTTCTTGCATGCATGACACGATGCATTAACATGGGGAATCACAGGAGGAATAGCGCACGGACTGGGTGACCGCTACATTGAATTGAATGTATGGAATTTATAAGTTTGGTCCTGCTTGAATGAAGATCAGTCTCTCACTTGATCAAACGGTAGTTTTTCTCACAGGATTATCACTATACATAGCAAATATGTATTCCAGCTTGGTAGATCTGTTCCAGCATACAGATGCGATTGATGCAGTAATTTTACTCTAAATATTCATTGATGAACTCTGCATGCATACACAACAGATCCATGAAGGAAATGTGTTAATGGCAAAATATTAATTTTAAAGCAACAACGAACATGACTGCTGAAAGACTGATGTTTTTGATATAACAAGTCAACATATGAGCCTATTGGAATTAACTGTGTGTCACAGATGACCTTGCTGTGTAAAGGTATTTCTAAGTAGTCCTTTCAATGCATACAGGCCTGCCTGTCACTGTATTATTAATTAATTTACTTTACTGTTCTGGAATTTTACCAGGTCACAAATAGACATCTGACTGTTTTTGCTTTTTAGTCCCAGTCAAGCCAAGTCTTTAGCCAGTCAAGTCTCAAGTAGAGTTAAAGGTTTTCTCATGATTTTACAATGATCACTTCCCAGAAATTCCTGGGATTCATAGGATTATGCTTAATTATTTTTAGTACAACAACAACTCCTATCAAAAGTATGCTAATAACATCCAGTCGTTCAGCATTGTCTAATCTTCCGGTTTTCAGCATATCCTCTCACCGGTATGATCTCAGAGTGGTTATATGGATAAAATTGACAATCTTTTACAGTTCTGACCCAAGGTTATTTGTGTGTGCAGTGGCAAGGACGGACATCACATTTCAAACTGTTATTTTAGTGCTTTGAGGAATGACAGCATTGTTCTTGGACCTTTAGTTGTAACGTTTGAGTGATCCTCTGCACCTCAATGCTCTACCTTTTGAATGCTGCTCTTCTATTGGCTCTACTTCTCTGAATGGACGTCAGCATGTTTGATTAAGCCACTTGCTGAACTGTCTGCATGGTTTACCTTAGCATATTTTGCACAACCCTTCTTCCACTATTCCAATATATAAATATATAAATATTTTATCACACAGCTTAACTGTAAACTTCCATTTCAGCATTAAAAGTAATCAGATACGGTGTAGAGAAGGTGTCTTCTGTATTTCGATACACATACAGTCTTCAGTACAGACATACATGAGTAAGTAAGAGGTTGTATCATTTCAGTCGTCTGGCCAATTTTTCAGTGGTAGTATGTGGATTACTATATCACAGTATACAGCCATCCACCTGACCTCACCTGAAAGAAAAAAAGTCTTTACATCCTTTCGAAAACTTGTCAAGGTTAAACTGAGGTACTTTGGAAAATTGTCCCACTGTGAGGAACCATGCTGCTTCTGCCAGGAGTCATGTCCTCATTTCACAAAGCCATACATGTTTTCTGCGGATATCCAAGTCTTAGACATTCATTTCAGGTTTTTCCATGTATGTTGCCTCAGTAATGAAATAGATTAATAGTGAAAGAAAAGAGAGATTTCATCCCTTTTAAGTGCCGATTCCTTTTCTCCTCTGGTCTCGGTACATCTCTCTCTTCTCATTTTCCCCATCTTTGCTCATCTCCGCCTTTCCTGTTTTTTTTCTCAATTTCTTTTCTTTTCTTTTTCTCCTCCACCCCTCCTGACTTCCTCTTATCCTGTCTATCCACACCTTCTCATAACATTTTTAATCCACACTGTAAAAGAGTGTAAACCTTCTTTTTTTGTTTTTTTTATTTAAACTGGCACCAATGTCACATAAAGTTAGACTTGTCTGTGTTCTGGGTGTATGTTACAGTAAGGTGAGGAAAATGTCTTTACATAGTTAAAATAAAAGTAAATAATATCTCTTCTCTCTCACTTCTCTTTCCTTGTTTTATCATCACTGTATGCCTTTCCCCATATTCCCCTCTCATTTCTGTCCTCTCAGGCTTATACACAGTTTAAACAGAATCTGCTTAAATGAAGAGAGAAACCCTCAGAGGGACGCAACTTTGCACTGAGTCTACTACAAAAAAAGATAAGCAACATTTCCCTGTCATTTAACATAAAGCCTCTTAAACCATTTTAGCTCTGAACCCAAAATAAGAAAAACAGACAGGTTCAGCCTTGCCCTACAATCTTTAACTGATGCACAACACCAGAAGTACTCAACTTCCCAGTGTAAATGTGAGTTTCCTGTATTAAACATAACAGACCAGAACTTGGGTGTCCTCCTCTCATTTAAACATTTACTAAATATTTACTGGTGAGTCATAGGGGAATTTGTACGTGATATAAGGATAAGGAAGGACCTTTGTAAAAAAAAAAAAAAAAAAGAAAGAAAAAAACAACATGCTGGTCAAGGTAAATTTGCCTAGGACTTTATCTGTATTTGTGAATCTTCCCTCCAGCTCTATCAAACCACAAAAACACTGTTATCTGTGTAAAGCAAAAACTCACCTTGTCACTAGAGGAGTTATTGACCCCAATTGCTTGTATAACTGGCTGACCAATAAAGTCAAAGTTATGGCCAACAAAGTGAATGTTCAACCCTATTGTGCTCTTAAAATGTGTTATAATTCAACTAGGGTTTGTGAAAGTGCATCTGAAAGTCACTTTGACAATTATGATCACATTTCTCTTCAAGGGGAAATCTATTTAACACATATTCCCATTTTCAGAAAAATACTTGTTTAACTAAAACTTGTTACACGGATTATTTTGATTAATTCCCTTTCAGATCAGTGTGAAAGTGAAAGTTTGACATTTCAAAGAAGAGACACACTTATTATCCCTCTTTCTGAGAGTTAAATAAGAAGAACAATACAACTCTCGTGTCTGTGCGGCAATTAGCCTAGCTTGGCATAGCTTAGTGTAAAGGTTGGAAGAAAGGGGAAACAGCTAGCCTAAATAAAAAAGATACACCTATCAGCACCACTAAAATTTGTTTGCTTCATCTATGCACAAACGAAAGAGTAAATTTGTTGTCAGTGCAGACTGATGGATAAACTGCTGGATGGATAATCTGCTGTTTGTCAAGAAATAGCTCCAGCATGTAACTCACTCTAAAACAACAAATTGTTTTGTTTTTACATTTCTGTTAGAGTCCAGATTAAAATGGGGTGCTTGTAGGCAAATAAAAAAATAAAAATGCTGGACACAGCCTGGCTAGCTGTTTCCCCTTCCCCTCCTCTAGTCTTTATGCTAGCTAAACTAATTGCCTCCTAGCTCGCCACACTTTGTGTACAGACATAAGACTGTTTTCGTTCTTCTTATTTAACTCTCTGAAAGAGAAATAAATAAAATAAGTGTATTTCTTCCATAGGCGTCGCTAGACACCTTTTACTGGGGCACGTGCCCCTGTATGCATGCTCTGTGCCCCAGTAACAAGGTCAAGACAACTTGGTGTCGTTTTTTGGACGTGTGCTCCGCAGTGAATCTGTCTGTCTGTCTGTCCTGTTAACCCAGCTGGGAAGTGCATCGTGTTCTGACTTTGTTTTGAATCTTTGCCAGACTTTGTGTCTGAACAATGCTACAGTGTGATAACTGCTGACCGGCCACGGTGTTTATAAACTGCACCTCGGAAAATATAACCGCGTTGCGCGTATACTTGCGTTCACACGCGCGTGCATGACATTAAGCTTGCGCATTCCATTAGCAACGTAAGTGGGACCAGTCCAGGTGCGATGGCACTCCTCATAGCAACTCATCATTTTAAAACAAGACAGTGATTGTCTCTCAGTCAAGTTTAGACTCATCAGCCAGCACCAGCACAAACTCGAGCCTCAGCCAGTACCAGCACAGACCCAGTACAGACCTCTGTAGCAGGTTCCACAAACCCAGGTAAAATACAGGGAGCCTCGGCCAGTAGCCTGCTAGCAAAACCACAGATGTACAGAATGTACATGTCCCCATCACTTTTTGAAATGTCCCCATCACTTTTTGAAAATATATGTTAAAATGGTTCTGATAAATTGCTTACAACAAGAGCTGTGAAAGTAACTTAAGCTAAAAAAAAAGTTATTATATTACATTACACCTGAATGTTGTGTTTCTCTTTATATATATATAAAAGACATATAAACCATAAAATGTCTCCAGAATGCAGGAAATTAAGTGTTTCATGCTCAAAATCTTCTGTGGGAGGACTCCCAGACCCCCCAAATCATATATCAAAGTACTGAATATTTATTCTAATATCTTTTTGTTTTGTTCACATCTCTGGAGCAAGTGTATCACTGCACCCCTAATCTGAGACCTTAAATCTCCAGTTCAGCACAAAGTGACGCCCTTGATGTACAGCCAACATCAGGTACAAGCAGCTCAGGCTATAATGGAGCAGTAAACTGGCCCCAGTCTTAAGAGACTTTATGTGGACTGAGTTAGTGTGCAGAGGTTCATTCAAAACAGCACTGGATTTTTCTAGAAGAGGTTTCCATTCAGACTTATTATTGAGCCAGACTGTTTTAAATGGGGGAGGATTGTAGTGAGAGTAATGCTATGTCAGGAGTGACTGTGCAGCTATAGCAAATTGTTTACATGGCTCATGAGTCAGGTAGGAATTTTTTAGGTCCCTGGGAGGTCAGGACCGGCTCTGGTGGTGACGTAGGTATGTGTGCTTATGATCCAGTCATAGCCCTTTCTGACATGGCAGTGCCAATAATAACGGAATAAGAAAGGGAAGCTTGTAAAGCTCATACTAACACATTTCATAATTTTCAACCATTTATGGGAGCCTGTGCCCCAGTAGAGCTTTATGTCTAGCAATGCCTCTAATTTCTTCAAAATGTCAGTCAATCAGGGCAAAAAGCTATTTTCTCAAAAATGATCTACATAATGTGAGCATGGCCTCAGACCTTGGTCAACATTTTGACTGTTTACAAGCCTGCATCTGAAACTTTAAGAGTCATTATGGTGCTCATACTGCCACAGGCAAAATATAGAGAATGTCTCACGCATATAATCTGTCAATAACTGGACACATACCCAGCAAGGAAAAGTGACAACTGCACTTTCCTCTGTCAAGAATAATGTGCTCTTTTTTGGTTTGTATTTTATTTTGTGGGAAATAAAAGTTTTATCATACAAAAGAGCCAGCTAAAAGAGAACCGTCTGTTCTGTCCATGGGTGATGTTGTTATTTTTCATTTTGTTTTTCACATGTTTGTTGTAGTGATTGTGTGTGTGTGTGTGTGTGTGTGTTAGCATTTACATTTTACAGTTTGAGCATTGAGCGGTCTAACAGCGTCAGAGGAACTTTGAAGTGACTGTTACGACTTGACTTTGATGTTGCCACCATCGTCTGAAGCTTTGAAGTTTGGTGTGGTTCAACTATCTCACACTTTTAAAATCATACATATGTAGAGGACGCACATGGAGGGACAGAACGATAGAGCCACACAAATAAATAAATCAAGAGAGAGACAATAACGGGAAGAGCCTGGAGATGGAAGGAGAGAATTGATTCACACATGGAGAAAAACTGATAATAGAGAAAGCTGAGAGAACAGTGAGAGAGATCATGACAGAAAAGAAAGGGAGAGGACAGTGAGAAGATAAAAAGGAGCATAAAAACACAAACAAGTAAGAAAGAGTGAAAAAAACAAGACAGGAGAGAGCAACCACAGAAAAAAAGACAAGCAGGAAGAGAAACACGGTGAGAGAGAAACTGAGGGAGAAGACCACTGGGACAGAAAGCACACATTCACAGATTGTGACACCAAAAAAGTTGAAACACTAAATCTCAGTTTGGCCCCATGCTGTTTGATTGCACCATTGTCACATTACCAACCAATTAACTTGACAACACCTCCTAACAGACCACCCCCCGCTGACTGGGAGTTATCTGTGCACTACTTCAAACGTCTGTCTTTAAGAAAAACTGGAAATGCCCTCAAAAAGTCTGATAAAACACTATTGGGTAATCTCTTCAGGATAGCAAAAAAAGGCTACAGACACAGAGGAAGACTTTTCTATTCTCTCTCTGTCACACTGTTGAGGAGAACTGATTAACCTTTGGTTCATTAAGGTAACAATCAGTAGGTTGTTTCAAAGTTCAGTTTTGGAGCATTTGCCAGTGACAATAAGCCTGTGAGCTAGTTAAGCAAATTAACTCGGGTTTGCCACTACACTCACATGACATACTTTTCTCACTGCAACATACATCTAACGCACCCTTTCTATCGTATACTTGAAATCAAAATGAAATTTGAATTCTCACTTTTGTGTGTCAGGCAATATTACTATGAATATATATAATTTTCTATTTAAAAAAAAAAAAGGAAAAAACACTTTTTGGGACAGATGTGTGCTAACGTGGGTGACCATTTCCTTCAGCACTGGTTGACTGACATTTGAGACTCAGGCCCCATCCACACTAACAAAAACGGAGTTTTAAAACAAATACTATCTCCGTCCACAGCTGCAGTTCTGATACGCAGTTTAGCTGCGTGTTAAGGCCCTTAGGCCGTGTGTGTCTGCCCAGGGGTACTGCTGCTCGTCTGTCCTCTGCAGGTCCTGCCCCCCCCCCCCCTCTGATGTTGCAGCCAGGAGGCTAGGGTGCACACCTGTCCCCAGTTTGCAATCAGCGGGAGCGCAGGAGCCGGTATAAGGAGCAGAGAGCAGGCAGACTGGGTGTGGAGAGTGTGGAGCGCAGACGGCATGGAGAGCTGGGTGACACTGCGGTGTAGTGTGTAACAAGTCTGAACCTCGTGGTGGGGTTCACTCCCTCAGTGGAGGGAGGGTGGTATTCATTATTGTATTTTGTTATTTTCTCCTTTGTGGCATTTGTTTTCCTGTGAGCTGCCCTTCTAGTTTGCAGTTTGCTGACGTGTTGTCCCAACAGTATCCTGGACTGGGCGCCTCCCCGTTTTTGGGAAGTTGTTTTTTGTAGACCCTCCGTGAGGGTACCTTAGCACTTTTCTTTATTGTAAATAAAATGCCAAACGTACTGTAAAATCCGTCTCCTGGCTTCCTTCAACCTGGAATGATTTTATTATTGTCACTAACCTCCTCCTCCCCTGGATTTTCCACTGGAGGTTCGTAACAATTTGGGGGCTCGTCCGGGATCTTTTTCCCAAACATTCCGGGTTACGGGGAAGCATTTATCGTTTGTATTCGCGTTGGAACTGTTCGCATTGACTGTTGCGTGTGGGTTTTCACTGTCAAGTTTTTCCAGGGAAGACCTTTCCCCAGCTAGTTAGAAGTGTCCAGCTAGGCTGCCCAGCAGTCTTTCCATCGGGCACTTGGTTGTTATTTTTCCTTTATTATTTTCGGGGCAAATCCTGGGTGTCGGAGGTAGGCTTTCGGGGGCCTGGCCGCCGAAGTTTCGCCTTTAAAGTCGCCTCGAGCCCGGCATGCCCCAGAAGACAGCTTAGGTTAAGTTTTGGGTAGGCAGGGCCCTGGGGAAGGGGTTGCTCTTTTGAGGAAGCTGGTGTGTGACTGTTCTGTAGCCGATGCGGTTTTGTTTGATTATAAACGAAAGCCCCAGCCTCCAGTGGCTAAACCACCAAAAGGAGTTGGGTTGATTAAGACTGTGTCTCCCTGTGATCGTCAGCTGGCTGTAGGGGAACCTGATGAATGCTTCAGGCCATTTATTTCCAAGGGACTGGTATCCCTCACCGGTAAACCTGATGATCAGCGCCCGGTCACAGTGCTGAGAGACACAAGTGGCTCACGCTCATTTATCTTAGCTAGCGTACTGCCATTGAACCCTCAATCTGCCCGTGATGTGAGCGCTGTAGTTCGAGGTATTGGGATGAGCTTTGTGCCTGCTCCTTTACATTCCATTCATGTGCAGTCCAAGCTAGTGTCTGGTTTCTTTCCCGTCACAGTTCGGTCTCATTTTCCTGTTGATGGTGCAGATTTTATCCTAGGAAACGACATTGCTGGTGGAAAGGTTTTTCCAGACCCAGAGGTGGTGGATACTCCTGTCCCTGAAGCTGAATCTGATGAGTTGGTTCAAAAGCACCCTGGAGTGTTTTCGGTCAGTGTATTGACTAAGGCGCAAGCGCGTAAGCAGACCCAAGGGGTGGATCTCTCAGATTCATTGTTCCCCTCTGTGTTTAGGGAGGACCAATTGCCCTCTAGTGGTGGGGTAGAGAACTGTCTAGCACAGGTGCCTGTAAGTGCTGCCTCCTCGGTCACTGTTCCTGAGAGAACCTTGCCATTAACCCGCGAGGTCCTTATCAATGCTCAACAGAGCGATCCCTCCCTGGCGAAATGTTTTGCTGCAGCTGGGTGTGATGCTGTGACTTTCCGTCAGACGTTGCAAGCACTGGGAATTTCACACTCCGTTTCTAGCGCTTACCACCCGGAATCACAAGGTACGCTTGAGCGTTGGCACCAGACGCTCAAGCCCACATTGAAGAAATTCTGCTATGACACAGGAAGAGACTGGGATGAGGGTGTGCCGTACATGCTCTTTGCTGTGCGCGATGCTAGGCAGGAGTCTTTGGGGTTCAGTCCGGCTGAGCTCGTATTTGGTCATAACGTGCGGGGACCACTTAAGGTGTTGAAGGAGCAGTTAGTGTCTGGCTCCTTGCCGAAAATTAATGTATTGGATTTTGTGTCTCAGAACAGAGAGCGGTTGCACCATGCCACCTCCCTGGCAAAGAGGGCTCTGGCTCTGGCACAAGAAGGCATGAAGCAGCGGTTTGACAGAAAAGCAGTCGAATGGCAATTTAAACCAGGAGAACAAGTGTTTGTTTTACTGCCTGTGCTTGGAGCTGCCCTCACTGCCCGTTTTTCCGGACCCTATGTGGTGGAAAACAAGGTTTCGGGGACTGATTACATCATTCACCCACCTGACCGTAAAAGAAAGAGACGCCTGTGTCACACATTAACATGTTCAAGCCCTGTCATTCCAGAGAAGCGGCTCAGGAGAAGCAGAAAGAAACTCCGGAGACTGCTGCTCCAGGCAACCCCTCCGTTTCCTTGGTTTGTGGCGGGGCTGAACCTGATGATGGCTTAGCAGGGCTCGATGAAGGTCACCAGGGTGGTAGGTTGCCCCATTCAAAGCTCTTGTCTAGCCTAGAGGTACATTTGTCCTACCTCTCCCCGAACCAGCGTGATGATGTAATGGTGTTGATAACCTCTCATCTCCCTCTGTTTGTGCCGTCCCAGACCTCTGTACTTGCGTCACGATATCGACGTGGGGACAGCTGCCCCCATAAAGCAGCATGCATACCGTTGTCCGCTGGCTAAGACAGAAATGATGAAAGAGGAAGTTGATTACCCGACCCAGCTGTAGCCCATGGAGTTCCCCATGTTTACTTACTCCTAAGTCCGACGGTACACCACGTTTCTGCACAGACTTTCGTAAGGTAAATGCAGTGACCGTCCCAGACTCGTTCCCGTTGCCCAGGATGGAGGACTGCATAGATAGTATTGGTCCCGCGGAGTACATCACTAAGCTAGACCTGCTAAAGGGGTACTGGCAGGTGCCATTAACCCCTCGTGCATCCGATATCTCTGCATTTGTTACCCAAGATGACTTCATGCAGTACACAGTTATGGCCTTCGGGACGAGGAATGCACCTGCAACATTCCAGCGAATGATGCATATGGTATTGGGGACTGTCCCAAACTGCAATGTTTACTTAGACGATGTGTACTCAGCCAACTGGACTGGTCACCTGTCGACTTTGGCTGAGGTGTTCCAGAGGTTAGCAGCAGCGTCACTCACACTAAACTTAGCTAAGTGTGAGTTTGGAAAGGCCACGGTGACGTACTTGGGTAAAGAGGTGGGCCACGGCCAGGTCTGTCCTGTTAACGGCAAGGTTTCTGCTGTGTTAACCTACCCACCCCCCGCGACCAGACGTGAACTCCATCGTTTCCTTGGTATGGCTGGATATTACAGGTGTTTTTGTAGAAACTTCTCAGTAGTTGTCGCCCCCCTGACTAGCTTCTGTAGTCCCACAGTCCCGTTTGTGCGGACAGACGAGTGTCAACATGCTTTTGAAGCAGTGAAATCTCTCCTTTGTTGTGCCCCAGTCCTGGCCAAACCTCTCTCTCCCCTTTAAGCTCGAGGTTGACGCAAGTGCAACCGGCGCTGGAGCTGTGCTGTTGCAGGATGGAACAGGAGATGTGTGTCATCCGGTTAGCTACTTCTCTGTCAAGTTTAAAAAACATCAGCTAAACTACTCCACCATAGAGAAAGAGACCCTCGCATTGCTGCCCGCTCTGCAGCATTTTGGAGTCTATGTTGGTTATAGCCCCTCTCCAGTTGTTGTCTTTACAGATCATAACCCTCTAGTTTTCCCGGACGAGCCCCCGAATTGTTACAAACTTCCAGTGGAAAATCCAGGGGAGGAGGAGGTTAGTGACAATAATAAAATCATTCCAGGTTGAAGGAAGCCTGGAGACGGATTTTACAGTACGTTTGGTGTTTTATTTACAATAAAGAAAAGTGCTAAGGTACCCTCACGGAGGGTCTACAAAAAACAACTTCCCAAAAACAAGGAAGCGCCCAGTCCAGGATACTGTTGGGACAACACGTCAGCAAACTGCAAACTAGAAGGGCAGCTCACAGGAAAACAAATACCACAAAGGAGAAAATAACATAAAATACAATAATGAATACCACCCTCCCTCCACTGAGGGAGTGAACCCCACCACGAGGTTCAGACTTGTTACACGCTACACCGCAGTGTCACCCAGCTCTCCATGCCGTCTGCTCTCCACACCCAGTCTGCCTGCTCTCTGCTCCTTATACCGGCTCCTGCGCTCCCGCTGATTGCAAACTGGGGACAGGTGTGCACCCTCGCCTCCTGGCTGCAACATCAGAGGGGAGGGAAGGGCAGGACCTGCAGAGGACAGACGAGCAGCAGGGGCAAGGGCCGTAACACTGCGTATCAGAGTTGATCACCGTCTATATTAAAACAACTGAAAACGCACATCTAGTAGACATTCACCTACACTGGGTGTATCTGTTTCATGTTTACACTGCCGGTGTCAACATGAATCAGATGGTCTATTCCATAGTTTGTGGTCTGGCAAAAGAATAAAGTAATGTAGACAAAGAATCACACCAGATTTTTTTTTTGGCATGGACAATAACGAGCTGGAACTGTTACTGATTGTAAAACACGACAGTTAAACGGAAGTAACAGACCGTAAACGGCGACATGCACAGTACAAGTGTAGGCTATAAGGGCTGCATTTACTAACACCCTGAATAAAGGGTACTAAATTGCGTGTACATGTTATTGTAGTACCTGTTATGGGTGATGTACTTAGAATTATTGCGTAGGTGACAGCAGGTCCAAACACAAAGGAGGTGGCAGTATTTAAAAGAGGGTTTTGCGTGTTTTAATGGTTTCCGGAAGGATGGAGGGAGGGAAAGCAGCCACTGCGTAAAAACCTTGGTTTGTTTCATTCAGTGCGTCCCGAGTATATGGAAATCGTATGTACCTGCTCATCCTGCCTAAGATTGCACTAAGTACTTGGGTAAGCACACCTGAAAAACTGCTTTGGGAAACCCCAGCTTAAACAGATACAGTAAATGCCAGCAGATCCAGCCAGGGAACGATCACTGACCGTCCGCAGCGTGCCCGGTCACTCCGCAATCTCCTGTCCCTGGCCTAGTACGCTCCAACGCCTCAATTCCCTCTCCGATACCTACAATGGGTTGTGTCATTATTATGACAGTTGGTGATTGTTCCCTCTGGCTGGATGAAATTTACGTGTGATCCATGCTGTTGCACTCACATGAAATTGCTTTTAGGCTTGTTAGATCACATTGCGTGTAGTAAATAAATGTATTTGCATGTTACCCTCCCATTACTTTGCACAATAAAATTGAAACGTCCCAAATTGCATATTCGTTAAGGCAAAAGTATTAAATGAACAACAGATGCTATCTTACACTTTTGGAAGACGTCATTGTCCATTCACACAGTTAGTAGATCAGCTTACATTTGCTGGTCTACTAACGGTGTAATTTGCTGGTGATATCAAGTTTGCACATGTTTTTACTCACGCAAACCTTTAGTAAATCTGACTAGTGTTAGAGTGTTAATTGCATGGTACAAAATATTTTTAATAAAAATACCAAATCAAAAACTCTGTCAGTAGCATCCTGTTTCTTTGCATGACTTATAAGACCCAGAGAGCCAAATGTGCATCATCGTTTCTAAAGTCCGTTTTTGCCCGTCCGCACTAAAACGCTACCCGGAGTTTTAAAACGAAAAGAGGAGATCGGCAGCATTTTCAAACTTCTCCGTTTTAGGTCTTCGTTTTCGCCGCTTTAGTCTGGACGGGAGGTGCAAACATAGCAAAAGGTCTCTGTTTTAAAATGAAAACGCAGTGGCGTGGATGGGGCCTCAGTCTTGCAAGAAGACATGCTGCCAACTTCCATGGTGCTACAGACAGTGACAAATCTCAATTTTTCACCCTCTTTGTCAACAAGCTCAGTCAGCAATTTAAGCCAGAAAAATCAGAAATTCTCACCCTGTGGAGAACACTAATGTAGAGGTTGCTATCATGGCAGGGTGGCAAATTTAAATATAGTTTCCTATTGTCCTTAAAACCCATAAAAACACAGTCTGTCTTAATACTTTTGAACTTCCCAATCCGGCCTTTGGTTCCTACTAAAGATGTAAATCTTTAAAAACTACTACAAGTGAGTTGGCTGAATGAACTACGTGGGTTAATCAATGAGTAAGTCATTAGTCTGTATATGAAAACCAATGAGCACAAGTGGAGCAGACCGAAATGCCTTCTACTCAAGAATGAGGATTCAGACCTTTTTTATGGCGTATATGTGTGTCACCTACCTGTTGTCAGGGTCTGGTGTGGTCATGGCTCGGGTTACATAACACATCTTGAGTGGTATGCATCTCCTGTCGCCCTGCAGAGACAGGGAGGGCTGGTAGCAGGGCTCGGAGGGTCAGATGAGGAGGAGGAGGTGATAGGAGGGCTCCCGAGACGGGGAGACTCAGGAGGGGGGGTTTCCCAGCCAATCTCGGACACAGGGGACCCCTTTTTGACGTATGGTGTGGCCTCACGCATGTACTTCACTGGGCAGAGAAGGAAGAGAGAGATTTCCAGTAAATATAATGAGATTTGGTAAAGAATGTTGAACTGGGACATGGACGTAGCACATTTTGAATTTAATTGTTCTGGAGACACTGTTGGTCAGGGTGGGGTTAAATTGAAAAATTTAAAGGTACATAGCATCTCATAGATGGAAAATCTTTCACTCAGTAGATTCCTGCAGCAGTTTTTGGTCCAATATTTGGGTAAGCAAAACACACAGATCACTCACTTCATAGTGTTAATAAAAATCACTTCCCTGTCTTTACATTGAACAGTATGCTGTAAAGCTTTTTTTATTAAACTAAATTAATAAATGGATTAACTTTTTTGCTAACAAGGAAAATGTAGGCTTGATTATGTATTCATACTTAAAAAACACATTCAAAGAATTTAAACTGCACTGAACACTAAAGTCTTCATCATTTAATACAGATGGCAATTAAAATCCAATAGAATCTACTGTATGTGTTCCCTCATAGTCTTTCGATATCAAATCTATATTAGGAGCATAAACAAATTGCACCTTGTTGTTTATAAA
Source organism: Micropterus salmoides (assembly GCF_014851395.1). Lineage (NCBI taxonomy): Eukaryota > Metazoa > Chordata > Actinopteri > Centrarchiformes > Centrarchidae > Micropterus > Micropterus salmoides. The sequence continues at coordinate 21,879,342 of NW_024040152.1, forward strand.
GGTCCCACTCTTTTGAATGTAGTTTGTCTCCATAACAGGTCAGAGGAAGGGTATGGGGATGTTTAGATACACAGCGGAAATATTAATTTATAGGAAGTTTAATTATGGTACCACTGAGGCATCTGGTACAGTAAGTATTATAGACTGCCATAGGGCGGCAGATAGAAAGGTAATTCTCAGCAATATCTCTGTGCATTAATGATGCTTCAACACTGCTGCAGAGGCCCACAAAGATGTGTGGGTAGTCTGGAAACTTGTTGGTATGACATTTTTGCCTTTAGCAAGAAAAGTTATGCCTATGAGTCTGTATCATCCTATGGTCCACTGGTGCAGGTCTGCATGAAAGGGTAAATAGATTTCCTTTAAATGTAGACCTCAAGTCAATAATTTACATTTTAAAACTAGAGACCATCTTGCAATGGGATCACACCAGCTGCAACAAATGACATGAGAGATGTGAGATTGGCGAAACAGGTGAACTGTGCCAGATTTTTTCAATATACCTAACCTTCCTTGTAGGGTTAACTTTTAGCCTATGTTAGTTTTGAAATATATATGTTTTGTGTATTGCTGAAATATTCCCTGGGTTGATACAAGGAATGTAAAACATTAAATATGGTTAGTAATGAATGTAAAATGTGTCATTGGTGGCAAGAGAGCATGAGAACATACTGTGCAACAACAATTGTTATTTTTTTTAGTCTGACTGGATCTTGCTGCTGCCCAGGGATGCAAACTCATCAAGGGTGAAAAAGGTAACAAAGTTCTCACAAAATCTGTCCACAGACAGACATATATACACCTGGCAAAGTATGCAAAACTGCTTCTTTGGTAGTTCCCGTTATAGTAGTTTTCCAGGTCCACATTTTACCATGACACACACAAGCCACACTATCCCAGCATTAATTTGTGAACATTTTGCCATTCTGTCAATGAAAGTCATACAAGTAAAGCAGTTCATGTTTGTTGCACAGACAACAGGAAGCTTGGCACAGCTCCAGCTGTGACTCCAGTTTCTCTCTGTGTTTCCCTGTCTCTTTCTCCCTTCTGTGTGTGTGTGTGTGTGTGTGTTGTGGGTGCGACTTACCTTCCTGACACCTGGCTCATCTCCTCACCTGACTCCACTCAACTCATTACTTTCTACTTTCTCCAGCTATCCTGCCACTCGTTGTCAGATTGTTCTGTCTCCATTGTGTACAGTGACTCTCTGTCTCCTGCAATCTACCAGTGCATTTTTATGACTTTTTCCTTGTGTCTTCTGCTAATGTGTGTTTTTCCTGTTCCTCGAGATTTTTCACCATTCACCGCTCGACACCTCAGATCAACCCCAGCCATACTGCACTTATTTTAGCCTGCCTGCCTTCTTCAGCCCTTATCCACTTATTGTTTGTTTATTTAAGACTTTCTACTATATAGCTCCTAATCAGTACTGTGTCCGCTTCTGAGTCAGCCACAACAAAACGTAACATGATCTGGCCTACAAGGACCCAGCAGACATAGATTAACTCAGTCAAGCCTCCCACGTGTTGATGGGACAACATGAAAAGGTATTACATGAAGTCATGGACACTCTATGGACCCTCTCCACCAGTGTAGCCAACCCTCCCTATTTTTATAGCCCTCTCCTGGTTTCGGACAACAATTCTCCAGATTTTTTGTATGTCTCCCAATTTAAGACAAATGTTCACAACTTTTTCTCCTTTCAATTGCCACAACCTGCCCTTCTGGCACTGTACAGCGTGCTTAATTTACTCTCTCTACTGTTCCTGGACACCAATATTGTTACACCAGGTGGAAGAAACAGTCAAACATCAAACAATCTAGCGAATGATCCTATAATTTTTCCCTAGTTTGTCACTTCTAAATATTCTATAACATCGCTTACAGCATTGCTAAATTAGATTACCCACAAAGCTAGCTAATGCCATGTTTATCAGTAGGAGCCGCTAACATTAATGAGCGGTAAAAAACAAAAGCGTTACTTTATTTAGGATAAATAAGTTAATAGTAAATATATCTGCGAGCCGCTTGTCTTTAGTTACAGTTGGCGCGTCAGAAATGATTAAAACAGAGGGGATATGTAAATAAACGTGAGCTAAACTAGTATCTAACATGCCTTCCTAGACTACAAAGTTATCTGGCTCCTCTTTCAAATGTGTGAAATCTCAAAGTTGCAAGTCTTTGTTGTAGACAGTCATCTATAATTAGATGCATACAGCAGCAGCATTTCCTCTAAGTCACTGTATCATAGGTGGCATGTTTTATAGCCAGATGGTGATTGAAAAATGGTTTCTCGTATGCTTTGGATAGAATTAAAGAGTGCTGGTAAAGGGATGAACTAAATGTAAATATGCTACACTGAAAGTAGACATTGTGGCAGATTATGTGCAAATAAAATACACATGATTATTCTCTCTTGCTTTACAGATGGCTGAAATGAGATGCATGTTCTAGCAGACTGACTGGTAGACCACATGGAAATTGTACCATGTGCATCCAATAGTGGTTATGAAGATAAAGGAGCTTTTGGCTGTTGAAATGCAGGAATCGATATTGCATTTACAACTGATTGTTGGTCAGGGTCCACTGAGTCTCTGATGAGCTTGACTGCTCACTTCATAGATGAAGAATGGAACAGGGTACAAGTTGTCCTAAATGTGAAGCCATGAGTGGATTGTACACTGAGAGTACACTGGATAATGTGAGTATATTGGATAGTTGTTCTTAGACATGCTAACTGAGTGGGATATAGACGGTGAACGTGTGCTGATGGTGCTATGTGTCACAATCCTCTGTGTTCTCTGTGTGCTGTTTCTGTCTGCCTGTCTGTTAATTGTTAGTTCTTGTTCTCTGCGTGTGTTACATCGGTTCTCCCAGTAATCTGCCTGCCTGCCAGTCTCTCTGTTCTCCCCTGCTGGTTCTCTGCCTGCCTGTCTCGTCAGTTCTGATCCCTGTCACCTGTTTGCTCTCCCGCCCTGCTCGTTTACCTGAGTATAAATGTTTGTCAGTTCTGGTCAGTCTCTGCAGTGTCATTATCGAGTGTCCTGTACCCTCATGAGTTTTCTTCTGTGGATTTTTGGAGTTTCTTCCTGTTGCGAATTTATGTGTTGCACTGCATGGACTCAGCCCTATTGGACTTACCTTGACCTGTGAGTGTTAAATAAATATAACAAACTGGATCATGCTCTCTGGTGTCTTGCATTTGGGTCCTAACCTGCTTTTGCACTCAGCCCACCGTGACTATGGGAGAATGAAGCCAGTATATTTAAGGGGATGCAGTTCTCACAACCTCCAGCTTTTCATGAAAGATGGCCTCCAGTCACATAGAGCTGTAGGTTGCATCCTGGCCGAGCTGAAGAGGTGTGAAACCCATTTTGGTCATTCAGTCCCCTCCAAGCAGGTGCTTGAACAACTTCAGAAGGATGGGGGTCTACCTGAACACTGCATTCTCCAGGCATGCCCAACCAGATGGAATTCTACATAACATGCTCCATAGGATGCAGGAGCAAAAGAGAGCAGTGACAATCTACTCTAGGGACTTTGGACATTTTACATGTCGAAGTGTGGAGGAGTGGGACCTGGATGAAAAGCTGATAAACACACTGGAACCAACTGAGATTACTTTTGAGATTACTTTGAGGAAGACCAAGCACAACAGCCCAACCAGAAGGTTTCCAAGATCAGAGAGTCTAAAGAAGCCATGCTGGCATGTGTGCTGGATCCCCCCCCAAGAAGATGCAGAAAAATAATATCAAGCAAGAATGGTTAGGGATGTTCAAAGAAACTTAGGCTGGAGAAAGAATGTTCTAGACCATCTCTATGAGGACATGTTGCAGAGCCAGCAAACAGTCACAGGGGTGTCTGAGGGTCTGCATGAGGAGCTAGAGCGGTACCTTCAAGAGCCCGTTCTTGATAACAAAACTGGTTTCACTATTTGTTTTTAAGTCCATATCAAATGACGTTTCATCATCATGTGACCAGCTGCAATGGTGGAGGCAAAACACTGGCCGATTCCAGATTCTGTCTCGATTGGCCTGGAGGTTTCTTACTCCTCCACATTAATCTGTCCGTGATAAGAGTATTCAGCACTGTAGGAGCCATCCATCAAGATAGGAGGAGCTCAATGTCAGGTTCCAAGGCAGAAATGTTGCGCTTCCTGCAAGGGCAAACGTGTAATATGTCCCCAGCCTGTTAACTAAATATATTTATTGATGTGCAATTGTTTACATTTTCAGTCACTGAGACTGTAATCTAAGGCCTTTTTAACATAATCCATTCAGGAAAAGGTATTATAGCCCACACATAAATAACACCTTTCAAAAGCAAAATACCGGCCTGTTCTAGGTGTAATTTATTTGGGAAACGTGTCTACAATCAAAATACTGGCATGTAAATTTGCTCTTTTTCATTTTAATATTGACCTTGGCCCTGACAAACCCAAATGGTTCAGGCTCTACTCTGGACCTCATCCTCTCTGGTAATCACAGTGAGTACATTAAGTTTTTGATTATTTCCTACCCTCGTTTTCCGGTGGTATTGGGACAGGCTTGGCTTAAACGCCATTATCCCCACATAGACAGGTCTACTGGCACTGTTAACTGGAGCACTTGTCACTTCTTGTCTGCTCTCACTCCCACCCAACTACAAGCAGCACCTGTTCCGAACCTCCTCATCTCTCATTAGTCACCTCTGTTTACCATGACCTCGGAGAGGTATTCAGTCAACAACAGGCTTTATCTTTGCAACCACCTAGACCCTACACCTTTGCTATAAATTAAAAAGTGTCGGAGAAGAAATAACAAATATCCCCTTAATGACACTGCTTTTGAGCCTCTACATTAAGCTACTATATTCTCCAAGTTGGACGCATACCACCTGATTCCTATTCAGGAAGGAGATGAACAGAAAACTGCCTTTACCACATATTTAGATCACTTCGAATACCTTGTTATGCCCTACAGTCTCACCAAATCTCCAGCAGTTTTTCTGGCTCTGGTGAATGATGTGTGTGTGTGTGACAGCACCCTTTGTTCACCACTCACCACCTCAGATAAACCCCAACCATACCGCACTTACTTCAGCCTGCTTCCCTCCTGGCTTCTTCAGCCCACCCTGCCAGCCCGTATATCCACTTATCGTTTCTTATTAAAGACTTTAATTATACAACTCCTGCTGTGTTCTGTGTCCACCTCTGGGTCAGCCACAACAAAACAAAGCTCAATTATTGAAATGATACTCATACTTTGTCTCTATGTCTATAGGCAGGAAATATCAGGAAAGTGATGGTCTGAAAACACTTAAGGCCCCATAGCCTCAATCATTTCTTGATAGAGACAGTCACATCTTATGCTGCTGAGTACATGAGAAACTCCCAACTTTTCAACCAGTAAAACAGAAAGCTACTTGTAGATGTCAAAGTCTGAATACCTGGAGACTTGATAACGGTTTAAAATTCCTTATGTTTTTAGGTTTAAAATGGGGAGAAGAAAGAGGAGACAGGACACGTGTCAGTGACAGAAAGACAAAAATAGAGACGCAGAGATAAAGTGGGTGCTCAGTATGCTCTCTATGTTCTGAATGTTCCGAATCCTTGGTATGCGCTGGATGTTTAATTGGCATATCCCACCGTACGAGCCGCGTATAATTGGCATATGACTGGTGGCATTTGTAATCCAGCATGTGAACTATTCTTGGGAGAAGCACTATAGACCCCTATGAGACTGTATAACAAGCCTAACCACCAACCTGTAGAGGAGAGATGACAGGCTGACACATAACACAGCTGAGGAGATGGGGGTGATGTGCGTGTGTCCTCAATAGACCTATAGTGAAGTGATATAACTACACTTTGGAATAACCCACACAGATCATATTAAAGGACAGAAAAACGATAGATTTGTTAAAACATAACAAGTCACAACACAAGTGAATTCAATGGACTGGAAAGAAAAAAATCTACTGCACTTGGATGATGACAAACTTGTCTTTTTGTTTAGAGCCATGGATTTACATTTAGAAAGAGAAAAGCACATTGAAAACTGAGATAGATCTATGCAAGTGCACACAATAATACATGCTGTCTTTCTCATCTGTTGTGCTTTGAAGGATGATGATGTTTCAAGGGAAAAAAAGGAAATACCTTAGGTCCACAAAATGTGTATGCGTGTGTTCCAGTTATAATCCAGCATTACTGCTGGACTTTGGATCTGATAAACAAGCACATGCACTAATAAGCATTTTCAAACATTTTATTAGACTCTTATCAAATGCGCAATTTCATTGCATGATAGTGGCAAACAGTAGCAAAATCACAACACGGTCAGGTTAGTGAACCTTGTACTGGTGTGCAATTCCTGCTCTTCATCACAGTGAATGAAACATGGAATAGTCTAAACAAGATGGACTTTCCCACCATCACTCAGTATAACAAAGTTAATGAAACAAATAGAACACACACACGCTGCTGGGACTATAATTACAGAATGATACAACCATACCAGCACAATACACCCGTCTAGTGTTGTGGGGATGCTATCATCTGGAGAAATCTGAAGCTGAATTATAAATCAAAACCTAAGACTCCCCAGGACTCCAATTAATCTCTTAATCAACCTAAATCTGGTTTAAGACTTTACAGGATTTCACTTTATACTTAGAAGTGCACAAAGAAAAACAGAATGGAAAGTAGCACTGAAACAATGAATGTATTAATCACAATAATTCATCATTTCTATAATTTATTTGACTTGTGTATTTATTAAGCAAAAATGCCAAATGTAAGGATTTTCTGCTTTTCTCCGAATATCTTGTGAATATAACATTGAATATCTTTGGGGAAATGATCATTAGTTGCTATCCTAATGAGGACAAACTTATTTACGTACTTACTTCCCTTTATGCCTACAGGCATGTAGGACAAAGATGAGGGTGGAATTTTACTTTGCACACAATGAATTTCAAATGATACTACTCATTCAAGCTCATTCATCATCCATCTTCTCAAGTCTCTGGTTACAAATTCACATTCCACTTTCTGAACTGAGTCAATTGAAAACAAATCAAATACAGCTATTATGCAAACAAGATATTTAGTGGGTGATTTGTTTTCAGTTAACATTTACAAAGACAGTCTGGAGGGAGGAAATGTAAACTCATTGACCAGTGTAAGTGTTTCCAGCGGAGGAGAAAAATTAATGGGGTGAAGTCCATGTGATCATTACACTGGAAGTGTGTAAATTTGTGTGCATTCCCTTGGGTAGCATGTTTCTATTCCATTACAACATGGCCAACTCTGCACAATAACCTCAAAAGCACGATAAGAACTTGAAGACGACATGGCTCGTACTACTTGATTCGAAAGCAGCTGATTTGCTGTTACATAAGTCAAAATGAAAGATCCAAAATGAGGGGCTGCCCCCACCCCATTCTGCCTGATTTTATTTTTGCATTTTTCTGGCCTGTTTCAAAACCATGCAACTAAATCTTTTTCATTGCGACTCCTACTCTCCACCTCATTTAGAAATAGTAGCTTCCTGTTACAGAAGTTGTGATGCAGATGTCTGAATGGCAACGTATCACCAAAGACCAGCTGTTCAACTCACTATTGAAAATGCTATTCACGTCGATTGATGATATTTTAAACTATACTCAGGCCCATTCACTTACACATTTTCCAAATGAGGCAATCCATTTCTTCAGAAGTATTACAGGTTTTTTTCTTGACAGTGGAGCCAAGAGCCCACAGATTTCAGTTGTGTTTACAACCACATACACACCCACAACAAATACACACACATCAGCATGTGTGTTTGTGCAACACCATCTCTCTCTCTCTCTCTCTCTCTCTCTCTCTCTCTCTCTCTCTCTCTCTCTCTCTCTCTCTCTCTCTCTCTCTCTCTCTCTCTCTCTCTCTCTCTCTCTCTCTCTCTCTCTCTCTCTCTCTCTCTCTCTCTCTCATATACAATTACTGCTCTATAACATCAGGAGTAATTACTATACTCATTGTGTCTTTTTCACTTAATGGTCCTTAACAGTATTTAATGAGGTCTGAAGTCATTGGATTTTCTACCATATGCCTTAAATGGATTTTTATTTGGTGACTAAATGTACCAAAGGAAAAAAGAAACCTCATCTCATTAAACCTGTGGGGGAGAAAAAAGGGGTTGACATTGGTAGAAGCTGGAAAGAGAACAGACCGGGGCAAAGAGGTAGAAAAGAAGAAAAAGGTCCTCTGACTGCAGAATGAAAGCTTTTACTCCTTGTGGGCACTGAGCAAGTAGTTGGATACTACAGCAGCACAAACGGTCTTTACATATCCACCCTCAAGGCATCTTCTTGAAAGATTTGGACCAATGTCGTAAGAGTTCAAATATTCCCTTAACTGAACAATGAACAGTAACTAAGGTGGAGGTCCTTTTTATAGAAGGGATTTGACAAGGCAATTTGAAATGTAGATAGGTAGATTTACTCATTAACACAAGGGCTGGGCGATATGGCCAAATATGTTCTCACAATAACAAAAATCATATCAATTGATATTGATAATTATCACCATAAATGTCAAATCATTATTTCTTTCAAGTTACAGGCTGATTTTTACTCCTGAGTGAAAGCTGAAGAAGCCAGATGGTTAATTGTGGTTTTAAACTATTCTTTATGGTCAGAACATGATAAAAACCTGCCAAACAGGGGATAACTTAATAAATCTGACGTAGAACCTTCAAAACAATATGATAAAATCTTTTTTCAACAAATAGGCATAGGCATATTTTTCCACAACAAAATAAATATCTTAACAGAAAAATTAAGTGTTAATTGCTCATGATTCATAACATTGGATTGAAGAGATAGCAAAGGTGAGCTGGCACACTATTATGGACCTTGTAGATTTAAGAAAATGAATAGCCAATGTCATGGGTCTTCTGTATAAACTATTGAACATATTGATCTGGCTGTAAATAGGGCCATGATTATGTGAATGGGGAAATTTGAGTCACTGTAGTATGTGTAAACAGAAAAATGAGTAGTGCTCGAGTAAAATAACCTGACAATAACCTGAATATAAGCTACAGGCCAAAATCCCTTTTTTATGTTAAACTGCAGTCAGAAGGAAGCATCACATCCCACATATTCTGACAAAGCCTTGAGGCTTAATTTTTTTGTGTGTGTGATATTTTTAGGGTTGTTTATCATAATATTACATTATACTCATTTAGAAGAATAGCAATTATCCAATCATAGCTTAACAATCATAACTAGGCACTGCAGATCTGTGAAACTTTGGATGTCTCCACATGATGAAGGGCGTGTTACAGTAAGCATTTAAAGAGTTTGGAGGTTGGTGTCTTTTTTTTAGCCTTGTACAAGATTAAATTGAGCAGGAAGCAATAAAACGTCAATCAGAGAGACCAAGTTTTCATCCAATTCATGAAGCGAACTTAAGCTAATTGACTAACTAGCTACAGCTGATAAAGTCTGCCAGTGACAGTTTTCATTTCAACCAGAAAAAGTAGCTAGAAGGAAAAGCTGGCTTTTGTCTTCTGTCTTAAATGAGAGACACAATGTTTCAAAATTACAAAGAATTTTGAGTTATAATTGTAAAAATACAAGGCGGGGCTTAGCTAATGCTTAAGTATTGCACTAAATGTCCAACTCCAGGAACAAGAGCTACTATGTCGTCAAAAACTGTTATGTGCGTCATCCTCATAACCACAATCTATGAAAGCATTTCCTTAATGTTGGCTCACAAGAACCAAAATATGCAGTGGCAGCTATGATTAATGCCAAAAGGATGTTAGCATGCAGTCTCTTACTCTTCTTACAAACAACTGTAAACAGTGAAGGTGATCATCAGTCTTTGAACCATAGAGCTGTGTGTAACATGTTCCATTATTTCCATAAATGGCAAGATAAACCACAGTACTTACAGTAGTCAAAACCACAACCACAGAAAGTGTGAACAGATGGTAGTCGACTCTTCTACAGCGAGACAGATTTAACAGAAGTCAGTGAAACAGTCCAACAGTCTTCTTATCATGGGTCATTTTTGGTCACCCTGTGGTCATCTTTTTCAAAATTCCCAATTCAGTTTTATGATGACCATAAAAAGAAAACTAGGAAAAAACAAACAGTATACAAAAACACAATGATTACACCTGGAGGAGAAAGACTTTTTTGTCTTTAGCCAACATGAAAAACAGATTAGCTCTAGCGCTCTGCTTTTGTTTTGACTGTATAAACATTTACAGGGGGGAGAGGAATATTATCTTCACCACAACAATCACTGTTGCAAAAGCCACAGTCGTTATCATCACCATCATCCGCTCTGAGTTAGACTCCACAAACGGTAGCGGAAGAGGTGATAGTTTCTCAAATGACATAAACTGCTGGTAGACACACAGACACTCTCTTCCTTAATCTCTCTCTCACACACACACACACTCAACCAAATATATTGACTGTAGCATCAGTGTAGACTATGCTGCTGATAACTAAACTTGACACGTGCATATGCACAAGCAGGCACATGCTCATTGAGACACACACACACTCTCCAGCACACTGCTGACAGCAGCACATATACACACTCATACACAAACCTATCCACATGTCAGGTGATGACAGGTATGGCTTGTTAAGCGATCAACAGGACACTGACTCATTTCCTGTCTGCTGAAATGCGATAGATGTTCTTTATTGTATTCTGACTTTTAGTTCTTAAATTTCTTCTGCTTTCATGTTTAGTTTTTTGGGTTACAAATAATGCAGTTTGATGTGTGCCTGCACTGAAATATGCCTGGTGTATTTTCCTTAAAGTTTCAACCTGGAGTGCTTTCTCCCAAAAGTTCCAATCATATTAATCCATTCTGACCAAAACTACCCCCATTACTTCAATATAGGGTCCTGAGGTTGATGTAAATTGACTGTTTGCTAAACTTCTCACCTGAGCGCTGACTGACTAATTATAGTTTATCAACTGTACCTTTGGATTTCTCCACATAAGATGTTCTTGGGATTGTAGTAAGAGCAATACTTAGCATTTTTAAGAGTTTGGAGTTCTTTTTATCTAGGTTTTCCAAAAACAAAATCACAGCAGCAAACATGTTAAGGAATAAATTAAACAGTATGTTTGTCTGCTCTAACTAGGGAGGGAAATAAACGTAACCCACCCCATGGTGGGACTGAATTTTCAATCATCATTGCATATGAAAATAACACAAAAATGGAAACAATAGAGGGAAAACAAAACAGTGCAACAGGGACAGAACGGGGACAGCTGTGAGCAGTTATACTTGTGTGACCGCCTCTTGCAGCCAGGACCGACACCTGTAAAGTTCTCTCATTCCTGCATCCGGTGAATTATAATGTTGTTTACCACTACAAAAAGGGGAAAAGGGGTCACGTCCCCTGATCTTTCCATCCAGGGCATCTCACATGTTCTCTATGTGTCTTATCTGTGTGTCTTTTTAAAACTGAATTCTTTTTGTGCTGTGACATGTCATCATGTCAAACACCACACACAGCAAACTGTCTAAACATGACCTTTTTATTGCTGTGATCTACTGGAAGCGGAAGGTGACCTGATTAGGCAATGCACCAGGTAGACATTGTTAGCTCGCCTCGCCGATCTTTAGTGCTGCATTTGAAATTGAAAGCATTATTTGCACATGAATAATTCTTCACTGGACCTCCACAATGGCACTGGCTGTAGTTGCTAGGAGCTTTGTGACACAAATGCAGAAACTTGACTGATCCCCATAGTGAGATTCACTTTAGGCTTGTCAGACTGCATGCTTACCCACAGAACATCGGCGTCTCGCTCAGGGGACACTTTAACAAAGTGGATGCTCTCTGACATGGGGGCTTGAACTGTGGTCCTCTGGTTGCAGAGCAGTTTTTGACCACTCGGTCAATCTGCTGCCCTCTCATAGCCAGCATCTGGAAGGAGTGAGTAGTTGCTGCCTATTTGTGCTGAATTTATTCTCCGTGTTCCTCATGAGTTTCCAACATGGCTCATCAGTGCTACAGTAAAACACGGCAATTATAAACATGCATGTACAAGCTCTCTTGCATGCACAAAAAAGCAGTGCACTGAACACGCACAGAGACGCACACTCCCCTCCCATGAGACAGGTACTGTCTCTCCTAACAGTTGAATCAGTTGCCTCTTGATCTCTCTCCTCTTCTCTCACATCTTGGAAGGAGGAAGAGAATGTGTCACTAATTTTTAAGCTTTGTGTTTCACTACTCTTGCATAGTATTTGAAATTGAAGTTTACATGCTTGGTTACGTGTTAAACATTCTTCATGATGCTTTGTCACTTTGTACTCTGTTTACTGTGCTCCCAAATGCAAATTATTTCTGTTAAATTGCAGTTGTGGTGAACTTCTGTCTCTCTGTTACCCTTAGATTAACCCCTCACTGTCATCTTTATATCAGCCTCTTAGCCTCCCTTTTTAGCTCCCCTTCTGTTCAGCCTCTCTCCCCCTCTCTCTCCCCCTCTCTCCCCATTAAATTCACATTTCAGCTCCACCCCTTCCCATCTCTCTCTCGCTCCATTCCCCGTCCTCTTTGCCTGCTCCATTCCATATCTCCTTCTTTCTTATCGCAGTATGTTTTCTGCTGGGACCCGCTTTTTCTCTGCAGTATAGCCCCTGTGTCCCTCTGGGAAGGATCATCATCATGTTTGCATGAGTGTGTGTGTGTGTGTGTGTGTGTGTGTGTGTGTGTGTGTGTGTGTGTGTGTGTGTGTGTTTGTGTGTGTGCGTGTGCGCAAGAGCGAGCGAGACACACTTTGTTCTTACTATGGTCAGTCCAAGAGAACAAAAAACTCAGAAGTGGGCACTTGTGTGCAATGTTTTCCGGTGTGTGAATGTGTATTTGTGCCAGCGTCCGTGTTTATGTGTGTTAAGATAGTAAAATGATGTTGATCCTTCAGAGTGGAGTCTGCCTGCCATCAGCCTAATTTTCATCTTCACTTTTGGCTAAAAACAACTGCAGAACACCATCTTGGTTGCACTGCTCGTGTGAGTGAGATGAAAGTAAGTGTGTGTGTCTATATATGTATGTGTGTGAGAAACGTTTAAGGAAATGTAGAGCTCGATTTGTTTGTGGCCTTGCTTAGAGAAGAGTGTGAGGGGAAAAGAGACAATGAGTTTGATCTTGCGTGATTCCCCCATGGCACCTCTGGTTGTGTAACTGTTTCATTAGAAATATGAACTGTTCTTTTGCGCAAAAAGCAGCCAGTCAGTCACCTGTTTCCCAACTATGGTATGAACCTAGAGTGTCCTCAGGGCAAAGAGGCATGCACACTTGAATAGAGTATCTTCCTGCTGTTAAGTCAATCAATTTGCAGAGAAAAAAGTTTGATTTCCCTGGGAGAGACAGTATGACATCAACAAATTGTAACCTGGTGAATGAATAAGAAAACAGATTTGATCAAATGAGATATGAATAATATAGTCCGGTGCAATAAAAAACACCACCTTTTCTTTCTGAGCTCTTGTTATTAACCAGCATCTCCTTTCTGTAATGGAAAATAAATCACATCCTACAGCACAGGTTTTCATTCTCAGGCTTACACACTCAGAGCCCTGCTGCTTTTTTATTTGCTTTGTCTAATCAGCGAGTGATTTGTACCTGGGACGCAAAGTGATTGCAATCAACTAGCAGGTAGAATAGAAAACTTGCAGTACTTTGTGTCCCGAGGACCACTGACCTACTGGATGACATACATAAACAGCCCAACACCAGTCAAAAGAGGCAGCCATGTGGAATGAGAAACTCTCAGCCTTACACAACATGTTTCTTCCCCTCCAGGATGAAGTTCCCACACATGTTAAGGTCAGGAGTTCCCCAGGGTTATATTAAGTCTATATAAATGAGGCTGAAATTCACCAACATTTTGGAAATGTGACAGAATGACCTTGGCTGGGCTGAGATCTAATCTTTAACTCTTACCTCCCGAGGTATGATGTACAATCATTCACTAAAATATTTCTATATAAACACAAACAGTAACAGATGGGTTCAATAAAAGATTAAAATGAATTTGGACATGCATGTGGCATGAAAAAAAGTTTGGGGTTCCTGACCCACACACTCTCCTTCTCCAGTCTCCCCACAGTTTCTGTCATCCCCTCACTGTTCAGCCTGCCTACCTTCCAGTGTCACCTCTTTCCCGGCCCGCTTCAGCGCCTGCACAGCCTCGTCGTGGGTCGCGTCCCGCAGGTTCATGCTGTTCACGGACAGGATGGCGTCCCCGACGTACAGAGCCTGGGTCTGGTCCGCTGCGAGCCCCTTGAATATCTTACTGATGAGGATGGGCATTTTATTCTCCTTCCCCCCTTTGATGCTGATCCCAAGTCCTCCGACCTCTTGCTTGGTCACCTTAACGCACCGCTTTCTGTTGGCGATCGCCTCGGGCACTCGCTCCGGGAGGTCCGTGAACGCGGTGCGCACAGTTTGGCCGTTGTTGGAGTTGGTGTTATTGTTATCAAGGTAAGATCCGTTGGTAACGCCGTTGGAGTTGACATTGTCGTTCGCGTTGTCGTTACCGCTGCTCTCCTCGCAGCTTAACGTGAGCGCTTCCTCGTTCACCTTGACCAAAACTTTGTGCCACCGCTCCCGCACCAAAACCTCCGCAAATCCACTTTTATGCACTCCGGGGGCACCTGAAACTGCCGTCGCTATTACCACCGCCATCTTTGGAGCATTTCTTTAAAATGACATGTGATTTTGTTCCTAGCGCGCTCTCGCGCATTAACTTCCACTCGTGTCTCCCACACACTCAGTCTGGACTTTGCCCCTCTGAAGTTTTCTGCGGGACTTGTCTAGCGTCCCGACCAACCAGCCCGAGCCCTTTCGGCACAATCTGCCCTCCGCTCCGCCTGCCCGGGATCCTATCTGCTGGGTGGAGTTTGCTACGCTCGTCGTCAGCCGATCCCATCTCCAGATCATGTATGTACAAAATGAGTTCATCATGTCCCCCAGAACGTTTGAGAAATGACAGCTGATGCAGAGTTAAACAAGCATAAACAGCAAAAATCCCAATATTTACTAATTTTACTCGCATCATGATGCTATTATAGGCTATATACTGTGATGTACATCTGTTGAGTTATAAAGGCTAAACGGAAATTAACGTCTATTTCATGAATTAAACCACAATTGGGTTTAGTGAGTCATTAGGCTACATAGCTGAAGTAACATTTTCTTTATGCTCTCTCCATCGTGCATCATGTTTTTTTTAAATATACAGACGTATTTAAAATAATGACTAATATTGAGTTTACAGTCATCAAATGTCCAGTGAGTCCCACTCTGCCGTACTTCACCGCGTTGGACTCGGTTACGCGCGTGCAGGAATGCCCCTGTGCCAGAGAGAGAGAGAGAGAGAGAGAGAGAGAGAGAGAGAGAGGAAACTGACATGGAAATATCCCCTCTGAGGCTTTGCTCTCCATCTCTATTATTATTGCAAAGGACATCCTAATGCCCTGTCAATCATACGGGCTCGAGAGAGTTCAAATAAATGAGCTCAGACCGTGAAGGTGCAACCAGTGTTATCATGATTGGAGCCTCTGGGTGCCGTCCTTCCCAGGGATGACCCGGGTTCAAGCCCCGTGAGTGACAGGCAGGGATGCAGAGGGAAGATGGAGAGGCATGCCGTGATGCAGCTTCAGTCAGCCACCAGGACATGATGATGTTAGGAAAAAATTACCAATCAGCTGCTATGACTTCAAGGAGGGCTTCAAATGCATAGAAGATTCAGCTTTTTGGATGTAAGGACACTTAGATCTTTAAATATGCGTTTTCTTTTAACAGTTGTCACTCTGAAGCATGGCATCCTGCCTACAATAACTAAATGCAGGGGCACCGTGTTTCACACGGACCTATTCGCAACGTAGCTGCGACATCTACTGGTGACAATTTGTCCTGCCGTTAAGAATGAAAACATAGGGAAGCCCTCTGATAAAGAAAAAGATGCACATCGGGTCATTTGGTCCACGTGCAATTAAAATAATGAACAAACAGCATTAAAATATCTTCAGGCTGGGAGATTTTAATTTGGTTGTATCAACTTTTGCACTTAATTTATTGTATGGGTGATGCTTTGTATTGCTTTATGTTATTTTGTTATTTTATTAATCTTGCTGTGGGTTGACTATTGTCTATTTGGTGATACAAAAACACATGTCATGCCCTGGTGCAAAAAAGAAAAAAAGAGTAGCCTATTCAAGAAATACAACAGTAACCTTACTTTATTCCCCAAAACATTTAGTAATTTATTTAAATAGACTATTGTGTGTCATACACTGTATGTTTTGATTAAGATGCTCAGGTTAAGGACTATGTTAAGTAAATAGTGTACAACCAAGCTTCAAGATGAAGGGATGAGTCAAAAATCTCTATCTATCTATCTATCTATCTATCTATCTATCTATCTATCTATATATTTCTACTTTTTATATAGAGGAAGCTTGGGAAACCACTATATTAATGTAGTGCACAGTGTTAGCCCTTTGAGCTATGTCTTAATGCTAATAATTGATTTTACTGTATGAATGACTAATGTAAAGCAAAAAAGATCTATCTCTCACACTGGATCGTGTCTGTGCTTTATACATTGCATAGTTAGTTTATTATTATTAGTTTTTTATAATAAATTGAAATTGAAAATTTGAAAACAACAATTGGTCTAGTTTTTAACTTACATAAAAATTATATATTGAAATATAATGAGACATAAGGGCATTGTCTTATATTTTAGTAGTATATATTTCAGTCTGGGTTTCATAATTCATCATATTGTGTAATCACAGGAATATATAATGTAGGAGCCAAGCTTCCTCACTTGCCCGCCCTCTAAACTACATTGGATCATTAACTGCACCAAAAGGCGGATTAGCTTATTTATTTTGAGAGAAAGACAAACAGAAATACTAAGAATATTTTGGCTTAATGAGGTGTAGGAGCTATAATTGATTTTTACTTTTATATGGAAATGAGCTATCACATGAAATGTACATTCTTTGTTGTGGTAATGACCTTCAAAACAAACAAACAAACAAACAGAGAACACAGTCTTATTAAAGGTGATGGTATTTAAAGGTTGATAATGAATAATTTTTTTAAATCCTCAGTCAGCCTAACATGTTGACAATACACACTTTTTTCAGAGAGAGTCATGGTTTACACACAAACACAATCAGACATGCAGTTTGTATTGTTGGTCTATTGGCTTTCTGGAGTTATTAAGAAAGTGCTGTGATCAAGAGCACTGCGGCAATCGTGTTTCAAGAGGAGTTTCAAGCTTAAGATATACAGTATGTCAGTCATCAAAGATAAGGTTAGAGAAATATTCTTCTCCCATGTTCTGCACCATCATGTGATTTGTTCTTTCAGAATTTAAAAGGACCCTGCAGAGTTTTCTTGTAAACAAAATTTTAAAAAGTTCTGTTTACATTCACTGTTTCTCACCAAAATACAGTGTGAAAACATACCTTGTCTAGTTTGCATTCACGTTTACTTTTACACGCTTGCACTTTCACTTTCCAGCCTTTGTTGGTGCATTACTGGGCTTCTCTGTGCCTTACCACCGCTGACAGTCAATCAGCGGAATAGCGCAAAGGTGTTTATATGCTTGCTCAGGTGCATTTGTTTAAGTCACTGCTTCTGTCAACACAAAATTTCTATCAGCAATATTTAAATAATTTGCTATAAAGAGAAGTGACACAAGTAATGGCAGTTAGAGAAGAGGACATCTTGGAGGGGATAAGACTGAATGAATGTGAGAAGTCTTCCACTTATCTTGCAAATCGTCTTGCAAAATCAAAAGTTGTCCTCAAAACTTCGCAGACTAGACTTCGCAAAAAGTTGGTAGGCCTGTTACGTAGCTAGCTAGGTATTTGGACATCTGAATGACTGAGCGTCCGTTAACGAGCTGTTGGGGGAGAAAAACTTAATCACCTCCCAATTAAACACTGCATTTCAGTCTGACTGTTTTGTTGAGAATCCTTGAAGAGCTTTCCTTCCATAAATTGTACTTTACCATTTATACCATCTTCCATCTTCCTCTGTCCTTCTATTCATTCACTTGCCCTCCCCTCTCTCTTCTCCCCCTCATCTTTCCATTCTCCTATACTTACACTATGTTTAATTCTCACAGTAAGAAGTCAAACACCAGGACTTCAGGACTCTGAGCTCAATGTCAGAGCAGACGTCACTATCAACCTCCACTGGTTTGGCAGATTTTTGGTTATGGCTACTGCTGCTGCTGCTGCTGGCATTATTAGACTTATTGAATTGAGTTTCCATTTCTGAGATCAAGCTACAGAAGTGGAATCTACAAGGAGTAAAGACATGCCTTAGTGAAAACAGAAGAACAGTTCAAACTCAGATGACTGCTGAGGGCAGGGAGAGGAGAGAAGATTTATTTTTATTTCATATACTTCATTATTTGACATCCTCTGCAGGCGTCACATTTGCAACACAATGTTAAATCACTTTGTTAGAAAAATACTTATGTTACATCTGCCTCTCAAAGTCAAACAGATATAATCCAACATTTTATTAACATATCCATATTAGGTAGTGCATAGCCAAAAGTAATTGGATTACATTATTTATTCATCAAGTGAAATTTGCCAGCCTTAGCAGTTTACTATTTAACCCTCAACATTAAAAATCAAGTGACCATAATTACAATAATCAACAGTGGAGTTAAACTTGCAGACATATTCATATTTCTTTCCACTGATCTTAACACAGAAAGTAAACAGCTGCTTTGCTGAAGAAAGAATATTTGTGGAGTGATTCATTTCATTTTACTGGCAAAAACACTGAAACATAACTCCTTTAAGTTAACCCTTTAAGAGCGGAGCCATTTCACACTAGCTAACTCGATTCAGAGACAAATTTCCTTTTAGTGTTAGTCTTTAGAGTTAGGCACAGATGCACGTTGTGGTTTGAGACTGTGTTGTTTCAGTTGTGTGGATCTGTGATTACATTATGATACTGTGTAAGGGTTCTTCATTAGTGTTATTATCAGAAAGTATGCTCAAAATCCCATTTCTTTCAGTGTCATGATTAGTTTGACAAGGCTCAACTGTTACTGTAAGGGGTTAATGTCATGCACGAAGAGCAGATGGGTGGAGTATGAGGCAGGGGAGGAGGAGCACTATTGCATTTACGCAGAAATTAAACTCAAATATTAAAAACTTGTAAACAAAGTTCAGTTTGTGTATTTGCGCACAAAGAGCAACAGCCCAGCTGCATTCCAAGAAGGTGAAGTTCAACTGCCTTGTTAATATTTAATATTCTGATAGTAGAAAATTCATAGCTACAAATTGCTCTTAAATGCAGATGCAAGGAAGACTGGCCCTTGTTAATTATGTTTATTTGGTAAATAACTATAACTCATTTATTAGGCATTCTATTAAACTTTTTTGCAGCATCATGAGAGTCATAGCAGTCACTTTATTATCTTTTTGCAACCAAAAAATATCTAATGTACTTTGCTTTGTTTGTTTGTTATTGTTGTTCTCATACCAGTAGTTCCAAGGAGTTAAACATTATTGATGGCTCTTGGCTTTAAAAGCTCTCCTTTTCTCCTAGATATGGCTACAGCCAGCCCTTTCCTGTCTGAGGATCAGTTCCTGTGCTCCATCTGTCTTGATGTTTACACCGAGCCTGTTTCTATTCCATGTGGACACAACTTCTGCAAGCCCTGTATCACCAGGCACTGGGAAGGCAAAGAGCAGTGTCAGTGTCCACTGTGCAATGAGAAGTTCAGCAAAGGGCTCAAACTCTGTGTTAACACCGGATTCAGGGAGGTTGTGGAGAATTTCAAGAAACATCACGCGATAGCTGACAATAATTCCCCAGTCAAACCAGGACAGGTGCCATGTGACTGCTGCCCTGGCAATAAGTTCAAAGCCTCTAAAACGTGTTTGGTGTGTCTGACCTCTTACTGTGAGACGCACTTGGAGCCTCATCAGAGAGTTGCTGCCCTAAAGACACACAAACTGACTAATCCTGTGCAAAACTTGGAGGACAAAATATGCAAGAAGCACAATAGGATTTTAGAGCTCTTCTGCAGGAATGATCTGACACATATTTGTGTCCTATGTGCAGAACATAGCGGTCATGATACAGTCCCTTTGGAGGAAGCATATGTTGAGAAGAGGGCTCAGATGGGGAAGAAAAAAGCGGAAGTAAAGGAAATTAAACAGAAGTGTGGCAAGAAGGCTCAGAAGACCAAGAGGAAAGGCAAAAATGAAGCAATGGCAAACAGCGTGGTGTCTAATCAAGCTCATCACATTTGGTGGGTTCCCTGTGAAGACCCACACCAATGCAACAGATGTTTCTATGTTCCTGGAAACATGTGCTTTTCTGAAGGGATATCCTACTATGAGGTTCAGGCCGAAGGGAGTACCAGCTGGGATTTAGGAGTAGTCAGGGAGTCGATTCTTCGGAAGAGAACATTCACACCAAATCCCAGGAATGGAAAGTGGATCATAAGAATGGGGAATAACACCAACTGGAAGGCTCTACATGACAACCCTGTCCCCCTCTTCTTGATAAGGAAGCCTAAGAGAGTCATAGTGTTTGTAGACTATGACAATGGATTGGTGTCCTTCATTGATGCAGACACTGCCATCCTGATCTACGCTTTTACTGGCTGCAAATTTAATGAGAGAATTTTCCTGTTTTTAAGTCCCAGTCCTGCAGATGGTGTTAACTGGGCACAGAGGCTACGAACAAAGATTCAGAAGATGAAAGTATGGTCCCAACCTTCATATGCCTTTTACTACTTCATTTTTATGGTAATTCTGATTCTGATTGTATTTGGCTGAATTAAACATCACATAATTTTTTACAAGGGTTTAGTTGAAACAGATTCTGATGAAATGTGAATGTAGTAAAATCTGAACATGATATGTCCAGTTCCTGGATGATTTTGGAAGATCAAGCCATTCATTTATTTTTCGTTTAACTAAATATTGACTTTCTTCCTCTGTAAAGGCTTTTCATATTTGTCGATGATGAAGATGCATGTTCATTTTTGTATCCATATTTTAGCATGTATTTTTGTACTCACGCTTGTCATATGCATTTTACAAAGCCTTTAATGAAGTTAAATAAAAATATGTTTTTGCTACAGAAGTGGCTGCGGCAGCAGGTGGGGTTAAAATCAGTGACTCCTTCCCGGCACAAACTCATCTTTCACTTAATAATGTGTAATAGCATGATACAGGTTCACATACAGTAAGTCTGTTAATCCCACAAAATGTTTTGGAAGTTGTAATTATGACTTTGTATGCTTGTTTTGTCATTTGGTGTTGAATTTGTAAAATTTGATAAACAAAATGAATTTATCTAAAGCTTTTGTCTTTCTATGAAACATAATTTCTGAAATGAATAAACCACTCCAAACAATTAATGTAAGTACAGTACCTCACCTATGTTTACGTTGTGTGATTTCACATTCATGTTATTTAATAAGATCACTGTATTGACGATGGTGACAGATGCTATTTAAATATACCGCTAGAGGGCGTAATCTGCTTACTCTTCACACAAACAGTAGCACACACTCAATATAATTAAGATAAAGAGAAGATTAATTAAGATAAAACATGTCAGTTTAGACAGAGATTTCTTTTTTATTTGAGCCACTGAGCCACCACATTTTAAGCCTTTATAATGTATTTATAGGAACTGTTATGTACAATTAGTTATTTAGCCACAGTAAGTCTGAGATGGAAAGTAGTGTTAAACACAAATTAAAACTGAACAGGGAAACTGCACTATAGACTTCTGAGACTTAGACTTCTAAGTATAAGAGAAGAGCCATATCTTGGATTGATTACCATGGACTTACTGATGCCCTGACTTTTCACCATACCTGTGAACATTCCCATCAGCCTCAGCTGTATGCAAAGTGTAAAGTATCAGCATCTTTAAGCATCTTTCAGATTATTCTAGGGCAAATGTTTTTGTATTTAGAGAAGTTAGACGACAGTGGTGAATATTGGTGCATTGAATTGCTTTCAGCCCATTCATGACAAGATCAAGTGCATGGGCAGGTTGGCGCCATACATTTAGTAGGCCATTCATTATTGACCCTAGTGTCTTTTAAAAAATACCACTGGGAGTCGCCAAAGTAAGAAATGTTCACATTCTTAAATCCAATAGAGGGCTTTAACATTTCTGACCTAAATAATAGGATTAATTACATTGAGGAAATTAAGGGATTATTGAGCATCAATTAATGGATTCTGGAAGAATTGCTCCTATGAAAAGCAATTTCCACCCTTCAACAGAAATGGTCAGATTTCTATGCCTTCTCATTTCACAGAGCAGCAGCAGCAGAGAGAGAGACAGATCGAGTTTGTTGGAAAGTGTTAAAAAAAACTACACAGTCAGCAAACACAGCCAGTAAGCCTGAGAAGTCTGTTATTCTTTGACAACCAAACAGTTTGAGCAGCACTGAATCAAGACTTAAGTAGGTCTACCAATCATTGGAATGATTCTTTCTGTCAGCCATTTCACAATCACACTGACTCATACCTAAAAATCTGGTTGAATATTCTTTCACAGCCATTCAATAGATGTACTAAGAGTTTTATAAACGTGTCTGGAAACCTGCCAGGTCTGGCTCATATGCAGCATCCTATAACTCAGACAGGGGGGCATAAAAGAAAACACAACCTAGATACACTTCAGGCAGGACGTTGGAGCTGCAGCTTAGTGGTTGCTCAGCTGGCCTGGTCTGATATTTTCACTTTTTCTAGCCGTGCGGTCAGGCAGTAAGTCTGTCAGTTGCAGTCGGTCCATCAGTCAACCATTTATCCAGGCACTCAGTCTAGCAGTCATTCATATAGATAATCTCCCATTGAGCCGTGCTGTCAGCTAACAAGTTGAGTTCTGTGCATCTCAAAAATGGCAATGACATCTAATAATTATTGAGATATTTCATTCTGGACTAAAGTGGTGGACCGACCGACAAACAGACAGACATTGCCATCCCGAGAGCCATGGCACTAGCCTCTGGTCTGTATCCACAAATGTAACCAACATTACAGCATACACCTCTGCTCAACAGACACTATAACAAAGCAACCAGATGTGTTGACGACAGAGTTAGTTCCCTGCTGATTCAAGCTAATGATGAGCTAAAGTTTCCACTGCAGAGCTTTTTTTAGGAAGCAGGTACAATCCTACAGGGGATAAAAGGGTTTTCCATTGTGGCATTCCAGTTAGGGTTCAGGGAGAGAGGTCAATAGGTTACAACCCACTGTCAGTGGGCTCGGACGATTTGGTAACTCCTGGGGCCCATGTAAGAACATACTGGACTGTTAAATCCAGAGGAAGCCAACTACCCAAATGCACATGGGTATGGCTTGCAAATGTGTGTGAAAACTGTCAAGATGTGTGTTCACATCTAGGGGAAGGGATTATGGTATATAAACTATGTGAGAAGGGAAGCCTACATTTGATTCTCATTTGGTTAAATATATTTCGTCCTGTGATCTTTTATATTATTTTACTTTTATATTAGGTGTTGACTCTCCAGTGCTGAAACAATGTAGAGCAACCATATTGTTAGTATTAACACTTGACATACATTTATAACATAAAAACGTAATTTAGGGCAATGTTCTGCCACACACATGAGAAGATAATTGTTGGAGAAGCCACATGTTTTTTAAGTTTATTTAACATTTAGTCATGAAGAATACTCATTTATTGACATATACACTTTCTGGTGCTCCTTTCCCACCACCAGCATCAAGAAAAAAATGATTTTGGTATTGAATATAATAAAGTTATTAAAACATTGATACAAAAAAAATACAAATTTATTGTCAAATGTTGTTGTACAGATACAGAAACAAGCAGTTTGAAGTATAATTCAAGTAGTAAGCAAAACGATACCACATACCAATATATACAATTCATGCTTACATTGTTATCGATTAAAGCTGTGTATTTGATACACATTCAGTCAAACAAGCTATGCAGCAAGTATTTACAAAACTTTTGTCATAGTAAAAAATAGCTGTTGTTTATGTGCACTACTTTTAACAAAAAACAAACTAATATAATATTCCATCTAAACCTAGAAAAACATACATTTGCATTTATTGATGGTAACATAGACGTGCATTTTACAAGATTTCATGCAGATGTTAGAAATGACACCAAGTCACCATACACCTTTCAAGTCCATAGGTTGAGCCCTTGGTTTGGACTAGGTCAAAGTACACAGTCCAGTTATTTCAAAAATGTGTCCCATAGTTAATAAAATGTCCACAGCAGTGGCAGTAAAAGGTAATTCTTCATTTTCCTCTTCCTTCTTACTATTTTATCAATGGAAATAATGGGATAACAGTTATTTCTTTTTTTATTAATATGTTTAAGTGACATAGTACAGTAGTTGATTTAATTTGTTCTAAAAAGGGACATACTTGAGGCTACTTGTACCATTACATTGCTGAAGCTTTCCTTCTTATAATTTATGCTGAAAAAAACACACCGTGGTTTCATGTTCTTTGTCTAAAAGCGGCCGACCTGTGTGTCTGCACCACCAATAACACTATTTGACCTCTTGAATTGAAGCTGTTTCAAATAAACCGTCACAATCTCCTTGAAGTAAGTCAGAGCACCTACAAACAATTGTCCAACCCAAGTCTGTTGTGAATGGTTGGTACCATACTCTACCTGATCACCAGAGAGAACCAACATATCACAAGGTTTAAGTGCTTTGATTCTACTGAACAATAGTGACGATGACACTTATCTGTCTACAGGATGTTACACAATTAAACCCCTCTCCAGGACGGAGAGACACAGAGATTCTTAATTCCCTACAATCTCAACCTCAAAAGAGAATTCTCACTTTTTGAATACAAGTCTGATTCTGACCACAATAAGATATATAATCTTATTTTCACTGTGGATATGTTGCAAGGTTTAAGCCTTTAGATTGTACAGTTTTATGACTATTGCACTGTATATATCATATTGTGAACGGTCTTGTTTTAATCTAAAATTTAGAGTTAATGCAACTCATGTTTTATTCTAAAGACAATGCTATTGTCCTTCAACCCAATTTAAAGGAATTCC
This sequence comes from Micropterus salmoides, assembly GCF_014851395.1. Lineage (NCBI taxonomy): Eukaryota > Metazoa > Chordata > Actinopteri > Centrarchiformes > Centrarchidae > Micropterus > Micropterus salmoides. Next base: position 21,904,473 of record NW_024040152.1, read on the forward strand.
TGGATTAACAGACACACTCATCAGCTACAATCTTGACTTGCTGTTCATTATCATCTTACAGTATGACCTATAACCTCATGCCGCTGTATCCCACCTCTGATGGCTGCCACACCGCATTGTCTTGGGGGCAGTGGCTGTGGCAGGCACAGGTCAGGATCACCATGACCGGCCTCCTGGTGGTTTTTCCGTTGGCACACTGGAACTCCACCAGGGTGGTCTTGGTTCTGTGGGGGGTACAGCAGCGGCCGTCTGTGCAGGAGCCACAGTAGCGAGGCTTGTAGGCCTGGACGGTGGTGCAGTTCTTGTAGGAGAGGTGGATGGCTGTGTTACTCCTCACCATCCTCTGGCACTTACTGCCTCTCTGCGGGGGAGAGAAAGAACCATTCACTGAATGAATGTTTGAAGGAAATCCAACTGGTTCCAGATAAAAAGTACAGTAGCTTATGTATTTGCATGCTACTGATGTCTAATTAAGCTTAAGCAAATGTAGAAAGTTATACATGAAGAATGTGGCATCCAGGTTGTTAAAAAAAAACTACCCAAAAAGTACCTTTGGTGCAAGCTGTGTCAGTAGCATCTGGTCCTGCAGGTCGTCACAGGGTCTGATCATACAAAGACGGCTCTGCTTCACCATCTCACACCGACGGTTCTTATTGGTGACCCTGGTGGACACCCCCATGCCGCAGGTTTGAGAGCAGGCACCCCACTCTGTGGTCTGCTCAATGCAGTTCAGGCTGGGGTCCCAACCGTCAAAGCTCACTGTCTCCTCCTGACGATAGGCTGAAGGAACCAACAGATGGACAGAGGACAGTGGGTTAGGGTAGAGCAAGAAATCACCTAGTCTAGTAAAAATGCCACATGATTAAAAAAAGTTGAGAACCTAAAAGGGACCAGCGATAAATCCAAGAATGTTTGATAATACAATATTTAGTGAAAATGAATACACTTTTATGTGAACTGCAGTGTGAGGCTCTAGTTGTGAACCTATTTTCCTTCCCTTTCTCTTGGTAGGCAAACCCTTTCTGAATAAGTTTAAAAGCACATTCTGAAGAAACCTACTGTACAGGCAACATGATCTGTGATTCGATTCAACTGACAGCAGAGTGATGTATCACATTAATGTTTCACATTCCAGACTGAAGTGACAACACTGTCTCTTTCCTCTGCGTTTCCTACTCCTTTGTGAAACATTACTCTTTCCTTTCTTTCTTGGTTCCTCCCTTTCCCTGATCAGGCCAGAGAAATGTACATAACCTTTCAACTCTGTCTCACACTGCAGTGACACAAACGTCAAAGAGGAATGTGTGTGTGTATCTGTCTATACATATGTGCGTTTCCTCACCCTGGTTCCAGTCTACTCACCTGCCATTGCAAAACCTCCCAGTGCGCTAGCTTCGGCCTGGGGGTCACAGACCCACTTCTCGCAGCACTCTCCAGGCACCTGGACCCTGCGTGGCATGGGGCAGTCCGGGCCAGGCAGCATCACGTCCATGTTGCAGCGCGGCACACAGGCGATCTGCCCATCGCGGCACACGCACTGGTACTTACAGCTGGGGAAGAAGGTCTGGCCGTTCTGATATACAGAACCATCCAAAATGCATACATCTCCCCCATGAGCTGCAGGAAAGAGACAAAATATTGAAAAGTGTAATAGTGGTTTTAATTTGGGCTTCACAATTGGTAATGACCAATAACTGACGTCAGGATCTACCTTTGTACTAGCGTTTACCATTTACTTTACATCCTGCATAGTGTTTGGGGAATATCATAGCTTACTCACTGGCACAGATGCCAGTCCTCTTGTGGACGTCGCCTGCATAGTCACACTGCAGTCCTTTACGCGTGTCACAGGGGTTCATTTCAGAGCAGACCTGCCCTTTCTGACGGGCACACACCAGGCAGCAGACGCAGTCATCCAGGATCAGGGGCACTCCAGGAAGACACATGGGGGGCTCCTTAGGGCACTGGCATCTCCGAGGACACACCTGGGACCAGACAAGTGTAAACACCTGGTGGGAAAGAAAATGAAATGTTGTGTTTTAAATGTTGTTGAAAGTCACTTTCTCTCTAAACCAATGAATATGACTAGTTCTTGATTAAATCATACATACATAATCCAAATTTTTACAGGATACAAAAGTACTTTTAGGGTTGTGTAATTTTACATATCTAGTGGTGGCATTAGCAGAATAGCAACCAAAGACGTCAGAAAACTTAAAAAACTTTAACAGTTAGTTTCTCAGAGAAACTGACAAGTACTGTGGGTAAAAAGTGGCTAAAAGATGTTTTCTAACTAATCAATTTAAAAAATAGATCTCTAAAATTACAAAAATAACATTGCCTTTATGTCTTGTCTTAATTATTGCCTGAAAAATGACCTAAGAGCTTCCACAGAGAAAACTTATTTTTGTTTTTAAAATAAAATATTGTCATTATCTTCAACCTCTACATACTTGTTATCTGGTGTTCCTGTATAAAACACTTGAAACACACAACACAAGTCATAGAAGGATAGTTACTGTTGTAGTGCCTACCTGTGCTGTAAAGAAGAAGACAAAAAGAGGTCTCTCTGACAGATTGGCCATCTTCCTGTTAAGTAGAGCAGAATCAAAAATATCTGCAGTCTGAAAAGTGTTCTGTTGTCTTTAGCTGATTTGCACGCTTTGGTTAAGGCTTGAATCTTCCCTCCTCTCTGGCTGTGGTGTAGCAGAAGGTTGTGATCTCTTTGTCGTTCTGGCTCAGGACTCAGTAGAGGAGGAACTTATATAGAGAAGCTTTCCTGCTGGCACCATGACGACAAACAGGAAGGAATGTGGGAGCGATTGTCACATTTCATCATTTTATCGTGAGATCCTGTCAAAGAGGATACCATAAACATATGGAGAGGCACTTCAGCCGTCACAATTAAACATTCTGCAAAAGTAGTAGTAGTAGTCCTTAACTTGTATGCTGACACACACTTCACTTTATCCCAATTGAAATATTCTTATTGGGGATTTCCTCTCCAGTCCTGGATGTATATGTTATTACATGGGGCCTAGGGTTCCCTTACTTTGGTCTCACTGACAATGGGTGGAGACCCTTTGACCTCTCTCGCCGAACCCTACCTGGGAGGTCACAGTGGAAAACCCTCTAATCCCCTGTAGGATTGTTACTGCTTCCTAAAATAGCTACACTGTGGAAACTTTGGTTCATCACTAGGTTGGATCAGAGTGGGGCTGACACTGTGGTCAACACATCTGCTCAGAGATGTGTTATGGTTTCTTCCAAGCTGAGGTATGTAGATGGATTTGGGGGTCAAGCTGGCTGGAGCCCTGAATAGAAAGGGGGCAGGAACCAAATGTAGGTTTGTAAACGGTGGGGGTGACAATGAGATTATGGAATGTGTGTCTTTTGTATGTAAGTGCATCCATGTTTCATGTTAGCTGGACATCAATCTGTGATATTATGTTACATTAATTATTACATGTATTAATTGTTACATTATGAAATTGCTAATTGTATTTGGTTAAGAGTATTGTGTCCCCTCTAATGTCCCCCGGCAGCTAAGTTACATTCAGGTACCAGTGAATGAAACCTTTAGCATAGTATATGCACTACAGTTATTTGATATTACTATGTGTTTTTTGCTTATATTTTGGTTTTGTTGTTGGCAAACAGCAAGCATTTAACACAGGCTAGGAGTGAGGTTGGTTTCCACTTCAAATAATTCAATATAACCCCAAGTGATTATATTGAATTATTTGAAGTATGTGTATACATATTGTTGTGTTTGTGTAAATATATGTATGTGAATATAACTTTTGAATATGTATTTTCTTTGATTATAGATTTATTATCTCTGTAGACTTCTCATTTTGTAGCAATTTTATTAAATATGGTAGTAAGGGTATAAAAGTTTAACTTCTTCCTACTCCTTTTCACACATGTAAATAGAGGTTTTTAAGTACTGGAAATTATGGAGTTTTATTTTGTTGTTCATCTGTTTATTTACCTTTAAAAAAAATATTATTTACATGTTCAAAATAAAAGATAATAATCAATGAATCAATCAATATTTCTGATACGTGGTTAAGCATGGTTTGTTGTGGTGGCAGCCCAGCTGACGGTGAGTGTCCTGTTAATTTCCTTTTTCCTTGTGATTCTGTTTTTCCCTTGTGTTTTGGCCTGCCTGTTTGTGTCTCCTCCTCTCCCCCTGCGTGTGTTCTCCCTCTCTCTCTGATCCTGAGCCCAGCTGACAGTCCGCACCTGCACCTCATCAGGCCCCTCCTCTGCCTGCCACACCTGCCAACCTCATCTCTGCCAGTATTTCAACCCCGGTTCTCCACACAATCTCTTCTTGATTGTCGTGGTTCCTGACCTGGTGCCACTGCTTGCCTCGAGCCTTTTTGCCACATCGCTGTTCCCTGTTACTAACCCTGTCTGCCTGCCTTTTGTAGCACTTTTTGAAGTAACATTGAAATCCAATTAGCCAAACAAATATTAAAGACACACAGGATGTGTGAGGGTTTAAAAAAAAAAAAAAAAAAAAAAATTGGGGTTGTAGTAAAGATCCTCAATTTATTTTTATTCACTTCCTTTCACTTACCTCACTTCCTTTAGTTCCTTTTCTCATCACTGATTGGCTCCCGCTTTCACCTTTCATTTCTCCTGATTGACTAGATTGAGTTCACCTGTTCACACTATTTAAGGACTGTACTCCCTTTCACTCACTCTTTCACTTCCACATGGGGTGGCAGTTCTGGTAAGAGCATTTACTCTTTAGTTTTATCCTATGTCCATGTTTATGAAAAACTTAGCTTAGATGTTTGTCTTATTTCCTTGAAATGACATGTGAGTTTAGTTTCTAATCTTATGTTTGATTTCTTTCAGATTGAACAACTTGTGTCTCTTTTTCCTGATTATGTTGACCAATGCATCCTTTACATTGGAAGAAATAAAACGTTGTTCAGAGGACATTCAAAGTTTCCTGGCTCAGTTCTACGCATTCTGACCGATGCGCCCAATGACAATAGTAAGTGTACCTTTTGAACCTCCTACTTTACAGTATTTTGCATTAGAAATCCAGAGCACAAATTTAAATTTGAACTGATGCATGTTGAAAGGTGTGTGAAATTTGATAAATGGGCTTACACAGGAATTCCTTTAAGCGAGTAGGTAGGCATAAACTATGCTTTTGTAAGAGTCTAATGCTCAACATTTTCTGTTCCTGATACTTGACATTTGGTTGCACAATTTTATTATTTGTCTGTTGCCGTAACAATATCTTGTTCTTAGCCAATATCTAAAATATGTGACCTAGAAACTGTTTAAAACTACCACAAAACCAACTTTTATTCCTTCCAACTTTCTTCCTTCAAAAATAAAAGCTCACATCTCCAAACACCTTAATTTTTTGGTTGCCAACTGCTTTCTAAGTGACTTATGATTCCAGCTAGCGGTGGATTGCTTAGCCAAAATCTTGATTTAGTGCTCTTCAAACAGTTTGTGGAAGTTGAATGTCAAATTTCATAGGATAGTTGTTTGCACACGCTTTGTGGATTTCTGCTTTTTTCTGCTTCTACTTCGGTATTTTTCAAGCAAATTCTGACTCCATTCAGCTGCTGAAGACAAATCAGGAGATGATGCTGTACTACAGAGGTTTTGCTGTACCCATTTAAAAAATAAAATTTCCCATGCGCCACTGCATGCATCTGTCAGGTGAGTTGGACTCAACTCCTTGCTCTAGGCAACCGCTTACACACATTGGATTTGTTTAACTCCATCAATTTTGGTCTTTTCATTCAAAAATATGTCTTACTTTGAAAGTTTTCTCAGTAAGGTCTGATCACTCACTGGCATCAAAGTACAGCATAAAATTGCTCTCTGTTGCCTCCATTTCTCACATGATACTCTGTTGGGCTGGCAATCTGAAAGTCACTAATGGTGAAATTAGTGAAAAGCCTACCATGCAGTATTGTGCAAAGGTTCTAGATTTTTAGGTGTGGGAAAATATGCTGTAAAGTATGAATGCTTTCAAATAGACATTTTAATAGATTAAATTTATAACAAAATTCTAAGTGAATGAACAGATGAAAAATTTAAATTAAATCAGTATTTGGTGTGACCAGCCTCTGCCTTCAAAACAAGATCAAGTCTTCCAGGTGCACTTGCACAAAGCCAGGGATTTTGTGGTCATATCATCAGGTGCATGACTGAACAATTATACCAAAAAGGTGCCAATGATCTCAATTTCAAAATGTAAGTTGAAACGCATTCATTACCTGAAACAAACCGCTGTGTAGGAGGAATGCAACTGGGTGAGGGACAGGCAAACTCAACTAGCAAGGTGAGGTTGCTGAAGACAGTTCACTGTCAAAAGTCATACACTGTGGTGGCAAGACTGAGTACAGCAACAAGACACAAGGTAGTTGCATCACCAAGGTCTCTCTCAGGCAGACATTTAAAGACAGACAGGGGTTCCATGTGAAAGAAACGGTCAACGCTGGTGACTGTAGACGCAGTGGTGGGCCAAAGAAATTTACTGCAGCAGATGAAAGACGCATCCTGCTTACTTCTCTTTGTAATTGGAAGATGTTGAGCAGTGCTATCAACTCAGAAGTGGCACACCCATCCACTGTCTGGAGAAGTCTGGTCAGAAGTGGCCTTCATGGAAGACTTCTGGCCAAAAAGCCTTATTTCTGACATGGAAACAAGCCCACACCACCCAACTATGCACAAAACAAAATGGTGCTCTGGACTGATGAGTCAAAAACATGAAATATCTGGCTGTAGCAGAAGGTAGGTTGTTTGCTGGAGAGGCAACAAGCATGGTCGAGGTTCCTTGCAAGTTTGGGGCTACATTTATCTGAACAGAGTTGGGATCTGATCAGAATTATTGGTCTCCTCAATGCTGAGAAGTATATGCAGATACTTAATCATCGTGCAGTACAATCAGGGAGCCATCTGATTGGCTGCAAATTTATTCTGCAGCATGACTATGACACATACAGTGAAAGTCATTAAGAACTCTTTCCCTCGGTATTTACCTCACTGAAGCCATACAAGCTATGTCTTACTAGTATTTATTGCTGCTTTTACATATGTAGGCTATTGATGCCTTTTTTGATTTTATTAATGCTTGTATGTTGTCCCTCAAATGAAAGTTGCTTTGAATGGTTTAGCCCCTACAGAGCCCTGATCTCAACATCATCGAGTCTGTCTGGGATTACATGAAGAGAGAAAAGCAACTGAGGCTGCACAAACCCACAGAAGGACTGTGGGGAGTTCTCCAAGATGTCTGGGCAACCTACCTTGAATTTCTTCAAAAACTATGTGCAAGTGTACCTAGAAGAATTTATGCTGTTTTGAAGGAAAAGTGTGGTCACACCAAATATTGATTTGATTTAGATTTGTCTTCTGCTCTCTTTTTGTATTTTGTTAATTGATAAATGTAATCAATTAACATGTCTTTTTTTGAATGCATTGTTACTTTAGAGCATTTTTCCCACACCTGCCTAAAATATATGCACAATACTGTACATTCTGGAAAACTTAAGGCTAATTCACTATGTGACAGCTTGGCACAGTATGTAATAAAGTGTGATATCTCCCAGGAATGAGGTTGGAAGTCTGCATACGCCCATTCATGGTATCTGGGAAATATTTCCACTACCCCAGAGAGGAGAGAGTAACATATTGAAGAAGACAGATGTTGAAACAGAGCTCTAGGAATGAGGAAAAAATCAAACAAAGAAATATGAAGTAGGCAGAAAAGGAAGGATGGACTAACACTGTGGCAAAGACGTTGCCAATGTTGTGTTTTTTTTTTAACTGAATGCCTTTGTCCAGAGGGGGTCTGTGGTAAGACCAGTGACTGTTGAGATTTTACACTGTGTTATTATCACACTCATCTTTTGTTTACCCCTTAAATGTGCTAAGAAACGTTTCAGTGCTACTTTTAAATTGAGGTTTGACACAGTTTTGACTGTTTGACACTTTTGTAATAACAATGACCGATCACACAGTAAAAGCATTTAACCAACAGTCTGCTGTCGGTCTGCTAGCTGTTGGTGTTGGACTCTGCAGTAGAGCATCAAGTCGTTTGCCAAGTGGTCAGGCCACACAGTTGATGCCGCCACTGAGAGTTCACTGTGATTTGCTCTGAGTTTACACGGAAATTCCAACATCATTTTTGCAAATCATACAGTAGCATATGGTCAGCAGTCTGTGTGGCACTGTAGGTGTAGGATCCAGCATCTTCTTTGTTGCTTTTCCTTGTTCTGTTCACAGCTAGGAACTTCATTAGAGAAACGATAAAAAACATTATGTGGTGCATGTTTTAATTATATTCTGTTGACATGCATCAGCATGTTGATTGTGCATGCATCAGCATGTTGATTGTGGTTCTTACCAGCACTTGTAGACAGATTGATTCATGAATACATCCATGCTTGCAGATACAGAACACATGAAGCAAACCTTCTCAAACAAAAAGAGATACAAAATCATGTTACTGATTACTAAGTTATCCATTTATCAACAAATAACTTGAATAATTCCACACGGCTAAAATAGCATTTCCTTCAGTCCAAATATTGTTTTTCTTTTCTTATTTTCAGATCATTAAACATTGGCTTCCAGTCTTCAGGCATGTAACTCCGCAGTACACTATTACTGGCTTACATATGACATCTGCTGAAAGGAATTTTAATCACTGTTGATCCGTCAGTGTTGTTGGACACAAAATGGAAACGTCTGCTCAATGGGCTATACAGCCAGTGAGTTAAAGCGTTGCAGATGTTGCTGCAGGGATTGTTTGGAAACCGTTTGCATTTGACACGGAGTTCATCTCAGGCTCTGTTTGCATTTAGGGTGAGTTGAAAAGTCCGGAAAAAATGTCTGGTTGTCAACACATTTGCTCAGGACCATGTAGGTGCAGGGAAGAGGTGTGTGTGTGTGTGGTATATGTCCTTATCAATATCTCTCTCCGCCATTCACTTTCTAGCAGGCCTTTCCTTTCCAGGCCTTTCCTCCTTCCTATGCCTCCCTCCAATCCACCTCTCTGTCCTACTTTCTCCCATGCGTGTGTCGTTTACATTATGTCCTCTACAGCTTCACAGACCAAATTGAGTGCCCTTCATAATTTCAATTTGCTCGCCAAGTGGCAGTCATGCAGTGGGCTCAACAGCTTGGGAGGCCGCCGCAAATCTCTCACTCGAGGTTTATTTGCTGTATGTCACTACACATGAGCTGAGACACCGGGACATAGGCAGATGTGTATTATGGTGGGTGGCGGTGGATGGACGCAATATGGAGCTTCCTCTAATAAAACATGTACAATGGAAAACGCTCATGGATGCATTTCAGTAGGATGTCAGAGGCTTTATGTTCTGAGAGAGCAGACAGAAAGACTTGATGGCATCCTGTACAGAAGAGGAAGCAGTGAGTGGGAATACCTAGAGAGCCATGAGACTGTCAAAGAGCTGTTTTGTGGTTGTTAGTTAGCAGGATATCTCTTAACCATAGACACATGTTTGTTTGTGTAGAATTGGATCTACTTAGGTGCAAGTCCAGAAATATGTTAAAAGATTTAGACAGAACATTTCCAACGAGGCATTTTTACGAATGGGGAAAAAAAGTAATGTATTAGAGCTACACAAATAAATCAGCCACTATTATACCAGATGATATTAGCTTATTGCAAATATTTGGGTATCTGTTGACATTTTGGCCGAGAAGTAACCTGAAATATCAGTATAGAAATACTTAAAAGATGTGCAAGGTCATTTAGAAACGGTGTGTCTATAACATAGCCTTACTGATACTGGCGCTTTAAGGCAGATGCTGATGTTTGCGGGTTGAAAATAATCTGATAACAATATATATCAGCTGATAAAATCATTTCTTTTACACATGACAAAACCAAACAATCTTGATGCGGATCACTTAGAACTGTGTCTGTAAAGAGTGTGTCTGAGCGGGTCATTTTACAATAAACTTGTCACTCTCTGGTGCACAAAACTATGCGATGGAAACACTTTTTTAAAATTATGTCAAGCCTAGTGTGTCATTTCTGTGCTGGAATTTCTTTGATGTTGATGAAAAATATGTGGAACAAGTGAAAGGTGGTGTCCTGAATGTCTTTTGAATAATAGCACTCCATTTCAAAACCACCAGTGTGTGACCTTGGGAAATGCAGCCAGCTCAGAGCATAGTGTTTTTGGAGATTGCTCTTCCAGTTTAGTCTGTCTGTATGAAATGAACAAATCACTATCAAAGCTCTACTTTCAATTGTCCAGCATTGCATTGTGCTGTATTCTCTGTGGAAACATCTAACAAAGTCAAATATAGGTATAAGTAGGCTGTATATAAGTATTATTCACATTGTCCAACTTAAAATGTTTTTTGGTACCAGTGGTCACAGTTTGCAGCCACGGATGGACAGCATCTCTTTCAAAGAGATGTTTTTTGTTTTTAACTTCATTTTGGTTGAATAACTGAACACATGGCTGCCTCTTGAGGGAGATCTCATACAAAAACAAACAGAAATATTCAAATTTATGGCCACATTTTTACAGGTATTATTTTTAGCAGTGCACAGCGAGCACTGCAAACAGAACAAACCCGAGGAGGGCCGAAAGGAAAGATGAAACACAAATATTTCGTTCTGGAAGGAGGATCAGATCACAGCTTGACTTTGAAGTTTGATGTTTATATTAAGATTAACAGTTATCACAGAATTTAGCTTGGCCTGTAAATTGATTCATACAGGGTATATATAGACACTGTATTTTGTTTTCCAGGAGGTTTGAGTCATTAAGCCATGTCTCATTTTCACAAGTTCCAATGTTGCTGCTACCTGTTTTTTGGGGGCAGTGGATGTAACTTTACAGTGTTTGTTAACCACATAAGACAGTGACGCAAGTTAAGAGATGTGCGTCACACTTAATAAAAGACCATGACCACACATTTTGCATTATTTACCCCAACACCAGTTTAAATACAGCTCCCTTTTACCACAGTTGACATGTTGTAAGGGTCGATGTATGACACATGCACTTTATGATATAGAAATAGTCATGCTGTTAATGGATTTAACAGCCTTCACTCTTAGTTATGGATCCTTTCTTGGAGCAAAGTGTAAAATATTTCCTTATGCAAGATTTGGCTTCTCATTTATCAGAAATATGATCAGATGTCAGACTTAAGTAATTTTGTACATTTTTATTTAATTTAATGTTTGCTGCTACAAAACATTTGAAACATGCAGTGTACGTCTGCAATCTCATGAAGTCTGCTAATTTATCAGACAGTTATCCACTAACAGCTGCCTCAAATCAGATCCATTATAATTCACATCAAGAATAATGAAATCGGGAGGAAAAAAAATTTCTTAAATAACATCATTTAAGAGTAGCACTTCTCTATGTCACTTTCACATCTGTCTGAAAAGATAAAAGATAATTTAAATTGCTGCCACAAATTTCCGTGAGATCTTGTGCCAACTCATGTTTTTTCCTTCAGTCATAAAGGTCATTGAGGTGCTCAGCTGAAACCATGGCAACCACTGACCTGACAGATCCATACATTGTGAATTATGTTTACAATTCAGCATATAGGTTCAATGAACTGCATTTAGTGCTGGCATTTTGGGAATGGGAATGTTAGGTTTCACCTAGGTGAGGGAAAGAAACGCAACCTTAAAGAAGGCCAGAGGGAGACTTGTAAGGGTTACAATTTACAGCACCGTTCTTATTTGTTATTTACATAGGGAGAATGCTCTGGAGCCAGAGAAGAAAGGGAAAAGAAAGAAAGAAAAGGCATGGTGCCGTGGCCTTTATAAATTTAACTACTCATTGTTTTCAGCTGAGCACATAAGCTTCATGCAGCAAGCTGGCTATTCTCTCATAATGGCTGTAAGCTGTTACCTGAAGTAAAGGCTGTGCCTGGTCAATGCAGATGACATGTGGTAACATACAAGTTTTCTGTGTCAGGATGACTAGAAAAGTCATTGTTGATACAAAACAGTTAAAAAAAACAGGACGATTTTGTGGCTGGCTATCAGCCATCCTGTTTCTGGTAAGCGCTAATGAACAGGCAAAAAAAAAAAAAGATATAATGAGTTATAGTACCATCTTCTTGGGATGAAAGTGAATCTACTCACTCTACTCAAGCTATTTTAAATACAGCTATGAGGACGACAAGTTTCTGTCAGTTCCAGAGTATCACAGTTGATTCTCCTTTCATTTATTTCATGCGTTTTTGAGCAACGATTAGAAGAAAACAAGCTTTAAATAGTTCTGCAACAAGTTTTCAATACTTCTAGAAGTAGATAACGAGGGTCCACACCACAGTGTTTTTGTTGTGTTTTTTTCTCGATGTAGTTCTTGTAGGTTTCATTTTAATCAAGAACTTACTTAAAGGACTGCAACTGCGTCGGCCCGGCCACTAGAGGGCAGCGTTAAACAATGTGAACCTTAAATGATGCTCCATATGGAAGGGAGGGGTCTTTGAGCTCTCTCTCTCTCTCTCACTCAAACTCACTCTCACTCTCACACACACACACACACACACACACACACACACACACACACACACACACACACACACACCTACCTAGTTTCAAACAGATTAATATTGATTATTGATATATTCAGCATACTCAGCTTCTGGAGGAAAAACTCTTTCTTCTGCTGATATTTCAAGGTCCTGACTAAAAGGTAGTTCATACTCACATTCATGAAAACATTCTCTGATAGGAAAGATTTTTCTTGTTTGTTTGTTTGTTTTTTTTAAAATCTTTTGTTTGTTCAATTTTGTAGTAAGCTAAGTACTGTTCATTTATCAACAATAAACCAGAAGCAGTGGAAGGGTGATTGTTTCTGGTTTACTGCTTACATTTTTTAAAGCTTAAGACTTCAAATCAGGGTACAATGCAAACAAACTGAAGAGAATTCAAAAACTGTGGTTGCTATGCCTAAGACAGAATTCAGGCATTAAAAGTAATGTTAAAACCCCTTCTAAACAAAGTAGATTACAAAATAAATTAAAGGTTATATACTGATGTGCATAAAATGTGTATTTATTCTTTCACAAAAGGTTATACACTGTGCCCTTTAGTTTGACCATAGCTTCCCCCCCAATTACTCTTGGTTTCGCATCATTTGTGTTGTCTTCCTGGCTTCATCTGCAACAGATCACGCACTAGAGCTATAAAGCCGAAGGTGAAGCACTTGTTAATGTGACAGCAATGGAGCACCCTGAAATAAATCATTACTTAAGAATTTAGTCCCACCTAACCGCTTGATAACCTGTTTAGAAGCTCAGAGAAATGCTGGTTCAGGGCTGTTTGAGGCCACAGTTCAATAACGACCACATTACTGAATAAATTGAAACAATGTCTTCTTGGTAGGCTGACAGTCAAAAAACTATAAAGAAAATTAAAGTAATTTAGTTCAGACTCAGTGTGTAGGAAATGTTTTCCCAAAGAGAACACAATCAGAGAAAGCAACTTATCTCATCTTGTTGTCACTTTTTCACTAATAGAAATAGGTGGTTTTCTTTTGCAAATGAAAGAAAATAAATTATTGATTCAGCATTAATTAGTGGAGTGGAGTGCCTCCAGTTTGATGATGGGAATAATCATAGTATTCTATTGAAATTCCCTGCAACTGCACCACAATAACTGATAAACATCCAGGGTAAATGAGGCCTGGGACAGTGGGGAGTAAAGCTTTCAGCCTAAATGGGAAACTGTGTGTTTTGCAGCAGCTGTGTAGCAGCTGCTCCGCCCACGCAAATACACACAATCATAAGCCCTTTACTGTACAGCACAATACACATGCAAACACTCACGCAAGTGTACTTATTTACCGTATCTAAACACACTATGTAAAGTCTCTTTTTATGTTTGTAATTGTGCCTCTCTGTTAAATGAACACAGAGATAGAGACAATATCAAACCACACACTATAGCTTTGTGGGGACTTAAAGGGCCATCAGGCGGTAAAGCTTTTAGGTTCGCAACATTAGCTCCCTTTTAGTGGCCAGAAGGATTTCCACCTACTTAACCTCGTCTGTTTTCATTCTCTGGCTTCTACTTAACGAGCAAAGACTCGCCCTGTGAACTTGTTGCATCTCACAAGAGAAGAGTCACAGTGACCTGCGCTGCAGAGTGTCTGGTGGAAATGAAGACCCTTGTGCATTGTTCAAATTCACTACCCTTACGTTATGTTCGTGGCTGAAAACAGCCACTACTTTAAACTGCTGTAAAAATGTATCAGATAAATATTTTTAAAAAATTATTTTGCATAAATCTATTAATCAACTTCAGTCCTGATCAAAACGACTAAATGTTTAAAAAAAAAAAATCAGGATTTTAACTCTTTAATTGCCAAATTTATAAATGATGTCACTGATTTGGGAAAAAAACAACACAAAATGACTTATTTTCAATATAAAATGTAATTGTGGACTGGATTTTTTTTTACCTTTTATCACAGTCTTGGACATGTCAAAGATTAGAAACAACATTGTTTTTGATGCATTGTTAGTTTTTGTGCAGCATCAGATTTTAACTTTTTCTCCCTCATTTACTGTTCGTGGCTGTTTTTTCCCCAACACGTGCACAGTGTTAACTATACTTCATAATCAAGGTTTATAAAAGGTTTTAAATGATACAATTATGATTTGTAACAAATCTAAAATAATAAAATACAAACTTCTGCTTTATTTCTATTATATCGTCATATCAAAATGTTACTTTCCTCAGTAAGTAAAAAAAGTTTAATTGTATATATTTAAAAGAGCTGTTACATCACAGTCGCAAAAATAGAGAAAAGGAAAAATCAATATGGTCTTCACATGTCATTGTTTTATTTCCTCAAATGCGCATTATATTAAAATTACAACAACATGCTGTATTTGAGCCTTCTTTGGCAGAGAAACATGCAAAGAGCCAAACGACATTAATGGCCAACATACTCCAGCACCAAATTAAAAAGAAGACAAGTTTATATGACAATGAAAAACATTGTTTTCAAAGCTATGCTAACATTGTCCACCAACTAACAAACTCATTAATATACCACAAATCTTACAGCACAGACATTTTAGCCAGAAAACATTCACATCTGGTTCTTTTCTCTTTGACGTACAACATGCGCAAAAAACAGTGTCATTTAATTCAGTCATTTAATTTAGATTTTCACCACACAGTTTCAAATTGTGTTTTGTTTTGTTAAAATCAGGATCAAATAACTCTTTATGAACATTAACCTTAAATAACCCAGTAATGATCTGGATCAAAACACAATATAGTACCATTATTGACTATACAATAAAGAGATTCAGTGTTTCATAATATAATATTATAATAAAACTCTGTAACTAAGCTTTAGGTTTGACTCCCAGACACAGAGCTAGCTCATTTCTCTGGATCTTTCCGTCCTTGTTGACGTCACAGTGACGCAGCAGTATGGCTCGCAGCTTGTCCAGCTCAGAGCTCGTGATGTTGGGCTGGAGTGGACAGAAGAGAGAGGGAAGGAGAGGTGAAAGGCATTCAACTGTAAATGTGGTGTCTGTAAGGCTGCTGTGTAGCCTTTAATGAAGTTGATTCTGTCTGCTCTAATTTGTGAAGTTTTTAATAAGAGTGCATCATCAGTGTTAGATATCAACACTATGCCAGCCTTTCTTCATTCAACATCCATCAAACTTGATTATCATCTGTTCCAAAGACTATCACCTCTTTGGGAAAAAAAATCAATAACATGAAAAATAACATAAAATGTTGTAGGGCTGCCTGCAACTAACAATCAATTTGCTCGATAAATCAAATAATTGTTTTGTCTATCATATGTCAAAAAACAGTGGATTGTGCCCATTATGATTTCCCAGAATAACATCTTCAAAATGGTTTCATATGACAATCAATCCAAATTCAGTTATCTATGATAAAAGAGACAAAAGCATTGAATCGTCACATTTGATGAGCTGATAGTGTACATTTTTGCTTGAAAAATGACTGAAAAGATTAAAGATTATCAAAATTGTTGCAGATTTTTTTAATATTTGTTTTGCTGATCATTAAAATTGATTAAGTGTCAAATTGTTTCAGCTGTAGAAAATTTCTCATCCTGAGTTGGCCATTAAACTGAACACTGGTATTGTGTCAATTTCTAATAATGATGATTTGGGCAGATACTCAATACTGAGCCCTATATGCGCAGGAAATGGAAAAGGAATATTATCAACAATATTTGGTACATACATACATATATAAATCGTTGGTAAATGACACTCTAATATCTGAATATCAGAAAGCACATTAGCACAGCGTCTTACCCTGACCAGCCCCATCATGTCTTTGACAAAGCCGTCCACCTCAGGACCCTCCAGTGCTCCTGTCTTACTCTGAACAGGAAAGAAAGAGACAGAAAAATAGAGAAAGGAACACATTATTTAGTCAGTCATTTGCCTTCCTTTTCTGGACTTATTTCTTAGTTTCATTGGTGGGGATGTAACACATCCCAGCATGCATTGGGGACATCCATTCCCATCCTGTAGCCTGTTAATTATACTGAATTAACATTTAATGTATTTGAAATATCCACCTCCAGTTTCCATACAGTGTGATTTGAAGCAAAAGTGCAGTCAAGTGCAACCTTAAAATAGCTTTTGCAACACTTGAGTTGCTTGAAAATGCATGGCGTGAAACATGTGACTGACAAACTAGTGCACAGACTCTGTTATCACTATTTGTTTCAATAGTGTTTATTCTGTTTCCGTTGGCTGGCTTGCTTTGTCTTGTGTTGTTCTACTTGCTTGATGTTTGCCTGTGTTATTAGCAGAAGTTGTCGATTTGCTAGTTTTGATCATAAGCAATGTAATCATAACAAATGCACATATACAGCTGTCCTTATTTACAACAGCATTGGATTACTCTCTGAAACTGTAGAGGCAAAAAACTCCTAATCCTAAATAATGTTGCTTTAAAGTAAGCACAGGCAGTATAAATAACTTCCAGACATACCATTAGTTCATACTCTACATGACAACAGAGTCATATATATGCTTATCATTGATTCCTGACTCTTATCTGGAGCTGCACTGTGAATACACTTAACAGAGTTAACTCATCTTCCCAAAGAGTGACTTGACAACATAATGGGTGCTTTATCATATTATGTTTTATTACAGAGGTAAGGGAGCTAATTGGATTCACTGTTGCCCTGCCAAGCCCTCATCCGCACACCACCACACGTTATGCAAATTTGAAAGTTAATTGGGAGTGGAAAATGTTTAGTGGCGGTGGTATCTGCCTTGACTGTTAAGTTGACATCACTGGTAAAATATTATTACTCTCATTGTGCTATGGAGGAGTGCTGTCCTTTGATAAGACTTTTTAAAAAACAAATCAAAAAGATTCTTTGGAAGCAATGCCACTTGTCACACACCAATTAAGACACAACACATGGAAACTGTCCACTATGACCACATGCCTGTAAGACCCCTAGCCAATGGGGCAGCTTTGTTGGCACCAGAGGGCTGCTTTGCCCAAAATGCTGCAACAATAAAGTGCCACAGACTCTAGAAATGCAAGTAGAATGATCATACCTCAGAGGTTGTTCTATAAACCAAAATACCCACAGTTCACATTCTCACATCGTTTCCTGCAGGACATGCCAGTAATTAGCTTTATTATGATGAAATTATGAAATAGCAGTCATCAAATGTGTCACAATTGGTGCATTTTTGTACTTACAACATCATAATGGTCAAAGATCTTGTCAAAGTCTCTCTTTCTCTCCTCTTTACTGCTGGCCTTGGGAAAAGAAGAGAGGAGTTGTTAAAAACGTGAGAGTATGGGAGGAGAGACATTAGATAAAAAATAAACAGAAGCTAACGTGTTAAACTGTTTCATTGTGCTTTACCCTTGTGTTTTCATCAGCAAACCATTAAAGAACAAGATTAAGAATACACTTACATCCATCTGGAACTGGAGCAAGAAATTCTCATCTAAAGCCAAGATCCTAAGTGAGAAAAATACACATGTTTTTTAAAGAAAAAAATATTGTTATATATTGTCACCTTCCTTCTCTTGTGTGACATTTAACATACAGTGTTACACTTTAAACTAAAGGGGGCAGTGAACATACAGCCATGTCTTCGTGTATATTTCTTTAAAAATTCACCACAGTCTGGTACATTTTCTGTGTTTTTTGTTGAGAAATGTCTCTTTTATGGCCGTCTAACCATCCGACACTTGTATTGTGTAATACAGTGCAGATGCAATCACAGGTGACGTTCATCTCATGTTGGAGGCAGTTCTAAGAACAGATCTTAATCCTGCTCTTTGAAAAGTACCTGGCCAAGTCGTTCAAATCCAAACAGCCGTCCTTGTTTTGGTCAAAGATTTTCATCTGTAAAAAAAAAAAAAAGCATATGTAGAGAGTAGCATGAAAACAACTTGAGTCATTGTGAAACTCCCTGTCTGTTCCTTGTTATTTCCTCACACCACCTGTGACTCTATTGCCCTCTATAACTCATCGTTTGATCAGGCTTCGAGTGCCAACCATCCATCCACGCAGACACAGGGAGAACATGCAAACTCCACACAGAAAGGCCGGGGCAACCGGAGTTTGAACCCACAACCTTCTTGCTGTGAGGCGACAGTGCTGGCCACTGCACCACCGCGCCGCCCCCAGTGTGAACCAGTCTCTCCCAAATTGACATCTATAAAGTAGAAACAGGCGCTACAAGCTGCCTTCTGTGTCTCTCTGTATTTTGACATCTGCAGCAGCACACTACATCTCATGAAAATAATATTACAAGTGAAAAAGTCCCTCTGGCAGTTCTTTGCCAGAATCGTTTTTTGCAGCTACTTAAATCTTTTCAGTCTTCTACAGCTTTTTGTTTGTGAAAAATAAACATAAATAATAATGTTATGTACAGTGACCTAACTGGCACTTGCAAGCTACCTGAAATTGCAACATTTGACAGGCTCTATGCAACCACTACATACAGTACAATAGATGGAGAGCCTCCTGCCCACAGTCAGCCAGAGTAGAGTGATCAATGAAGCCAGCTACACATCGAGTAAAGAAGGCAAAAGGCTGCCTCTAACTGTTCTAAAGCTAGACACAACATGTATATTACAGATGCTGATACTCTATAACTGTCATGTTCATACCAAGTAAATTTTACTATGGGATGTGTGTTTGTGTGAATTGTGTTAGTACCATTGTGTCTGTGTACTCCTCCAGCTTGTCAGATGATACTTCCTTTTGGTGCTGTTGGAACAGGTCTTTCAGGAAGGCCTAAGAGACAAACGTTTATCACATAATCAGACAACAAAACAATCAACTCCAATGGGTGATACACAGCTGCACACAATTTTATTAACTAATTCTTGAAGGAGAAGAAAAAGGGGACTTCATCAGTGCACTTTGCATCATGTAGTTAGGAAGAGCTGATAGCAAAAGTAGAGGATGTGGCAACAAAATTCACATTGTTTAAAACATTGAATACTTTCATCCCATTGGTATTCACTTGACACCCCTTCATGTCTCTACCATGAATCTCTGTTTTAAATGTGTTGGTAGAAGCTGAAAAAAGGCACACGTCTCAGTGTATGACAGAACAGGAAATGGTGGCTGCCGGTTACAGTAATTTTGTGCCAGTCATTCTGCCACTGCTGAAGCTTGCACCTAGAACAGTAAAGTGATGTGTAATCATTTGTGTGTGTGAAGCACTATGCATGTTTGTGTAACAAGCTTACTTTGAGCTCCTGAGCAGATATGTAGCCGCTGCAGTCAACGTCATACTTTCTCCATATCTGCAGTAGACAGGAAAGGGCAAATCAGCAAATGCATACATACAATGCACAGTGGTTACTAATTATGGATGTATTTGATTTTGTTGTGAATACAGCCAACTAAATATGACACCATAAAAAGTGTCATCATTAGCTAATGGTGCTATTCTGTCGTGTTTCTCTGACGTGACATTAAAGTGAGAACTGGAGTTCACTGTTGAAATATCACAGCAGATTGGATGCAAAATAGATAAAATGATTGTTATCACTACTACCAGAACCACAGTGAAAATTCAAACTGTGCACTGGTTCCATTCATGTTAAAATTCATAGCTCTAAAGCTGTTAGAAGACTTTCTCATCCTATGCATGTGTTGACCAAGTCACTGACACTATCCCCTCTACTCTGGTGGCCTGTTACTATAGAAATACATATTAAATTCATCCATTTTTGAGCTTAAAAAAACGCTGAATAAACTGGTCTTCTGATTCCCACCCATACAGTCTATTGACCTACATACAGTATACACTAGTGAATAAGCAGTCAGTGGTCTGCAGTCAAACCACAAATGTTGCAGTCGCTTCATATAGGCCACTGGCCCATCAGTACACCTCTGTAGTTTTTGTAGTTTTAATGTTACTCTATAATTTTTTTTAAGCTTTCATTGACACATTGTAGTTGATATATTCTTAAGAGTCATAATTACTGATGGATGTGGCTCGTCTACTGTCGTCTGTCGTATCTCGTAATAATGTTCAGTATAGTCTATGACCTTACCTTCATGAAGTCAACACTGTTGTCAAGAGGAGCTTCTCTGCGGAAAATTAACAGGAAGTTCTCATCCTCAGGGAGAATCATATTGGCCAACTGGAAAACAGGTCAGAGCAGAGAGCAATGATTGGATAACATGACTTTCTATGAAGCTTTCCATCCAGTCTGGTCCATTGTATTCTTGGGTAAAATAACAGTTACCGCCAGTAACACAGCAGTCATGCAAACTCGTGTCTCAGCGGCAGATTCTCAACAAACAGTAAACTGAAACTCTCTGCATGGCTAGATACAATGTGGGATTTGTGATGTATGTTTTTTGTTCCACACCAGCTCCTCCTGGCTTCTTTCCAGTTCATGTTGCTCTACTCTTGTTCGTCCTTCTTTAATAGTGTCAACCGTCCATTAGCAGATTAAACTGGTCCCCATGATTAACCTGATTGCAATTCACATGGCTCACAGTAAGAACAAGCGCAATGCACCAACTGTGATGCCAACTCCGAAGAGCCAAGTGTTCTGTAAATACACGCTCAATACACTTTAAAAAAAAGTCTAAATGGAAAAAAAATGCATTCACATTGCAGTTTTAATATCCAGATCTCTAACATTAACCAACTTACCAATATGGAAGGTTGCTGGACAAAATGTAGACCCTTGCATATTTGTTTAGTTTTTAGGTTTATCTGTCATGCATAAAGAACAGTTGGCAGTTGCTGAAAAAATACAGTATTATTAAAGCACTGCTGTGTTGTAAAAAGCATCAGGAGAGGTTTCCCAGTGCAGATCATTACTATTAATCATGCTTCAAGTACAATTAATGCATTATAGGATGCTCAGTTGCTTATCCTACAGTTATAGTGCAATAGTGAGTAGGTACTGATGATAGAGTTAAATAGATACATCTAACAGTTCAGTCATATGATACTGAACTAGAGGAGTAAGAGCACTTCAAACCGCTATCTCACAGGATACTGTGGCTATGTGATAGCCTTGCTAACTTCCTTTCTAATGCCATTTGTAGAGAAGAGGCAATAGTATACAGGGAAATAGCATTTCAAATGACTGGTCACTACATGAGCCTAACTTCAAGTCATACAGAATGACAGTGTTTGTGCTATCAGCTACATTTTATATATACATATTATATATACAATTTGGGCGTTTAGCTTCAAAAGAATCTACTGTACTGTAGGCTGTTCCTACTTCAGCCACACTTAATCACGGTCTTCCACAGGCCACTTTTGGCAAACATAGCATTTGGGGTCTGTGGGGGGCAATGCATTAAGGGACTGGCCTAATTAATGGCTAAAAGTTTATTTTTCTGAACAAAAGAAAATGCACTTCATTGCACTGGTGAAACACTGCTGCTGTGCCAAGAGCTGCATCAATTACACAGAGTGGAGACAGAGAAAGCAATGTCATCAAAATATGGCTTTTCATTGCTGGGAAACAGCCGCAGCCTGTTAATGTCAGTCAAGGTTCATTTAATTAAATGGATTGACTCAATCGAAAACTCATTTGAGAACCAACCTTAATTAATTTTAAGAAATTTGTTCAGGATTTTTGAGAGTCATACTTGACAGGCCAAAAGGATCTTTAGGTTCTTTCCAATTTAGAAGATTCGATTTTTACATATATATATATACACAGTACATTCTTCAGGTATTTAATTTATGTAAATGGTTTGAGTGCCGCTCTCCTCTTGTTGTCTCTTCACTACAAGATGGCTTAACATGCCCCTCAGAAGTTCCAGAAATTTGTTTTCATTCTTCTTGAATATGGTACAAGCTATGTCATTGTTATGGATACATGGGATAAATCAAAGAGGGAGGGGCAGTGGAATAGATGGGTCTGAGAGAGAGAGGGGACAGAGAAGAGGAAGAGGATCCAGAATAAAGAGGAAGCTAGTGTGCAACGGTTTATAAGTGTATTGAGTGTGTATTGAGGTGAATTTAGTTATTCTTGGACAGGTAGGTAAAGTGTTTTATCTCATCATCTTTAAAAGGCATGAAACTCAGACACAACATACAAGTGGAAGCACACAAGAGCTAACATTTTGTGTCATGTTTGCTACAAATATCAGTGCTTCACCTTTAAATATGAGAGTACCCTATCTTTAGTATGGCAAAAATATTGGTCAAGTGAATGAGGAACCGATTATAGACAGAAATGGGGTAGCACCTCCTGAATCTGTAGTTTCCCGTCATCAGTGACATCATAGGCGGACATAAACCTTTGTTTCAGTCTCTGGACTCTCTCTTCAGTCACTTTCTCCTGCGGAGACACAGATTAAAATGCAACATTGATTTTCTTGCCCCAAAGCCACTGTGGAAATGCACACAAATATGATACAGTATATGATGGGACAAAATCAAATGGCATGTAAAGTAAATTGTAACCACCAATTCCTTTTTTAATCAAGATACAGGTACAGTGCTGTGTAAAAAGTTCAAGCAGGTGTGGGAAAAATGTTTTCAAAAACATACATGTTGATGGATTAAATTGATCAATTAACAAAATGTAAAGTGAGTGATCAGAAGAAAAATCTAAATCAAATCAATATTTGGTGTGACCACTTTGCCTTTAAAACAACAACATCAATTTTTTTAGGTGTACTTGCACATGGTTTTTGAAGGAATTTGGTAGGTAGGTTGGCCCAAACATTTTGGAGAACTCCCCAGTCCTTCTGTGGATTGAGGCAGCCTCAGTTACTTCTCTCTCAACATGTAATCCCAGACTCGATGATGTTGAGATCAGAGCTCTGTGGGACCATACCATCACTTCCAGGACTCCTTGTTCTTCTTTATGCTGAAGTTACTTCTCACCAAGTTTCGCTTTATTTTTAGTTTTGTTGTCATGCTGCAGAATAAATTTGGGGCCAATCAGATGTTTTCCTGTAATATTGGTATATATCAGGTATTGTATGCATCTGCGGTCCTCAACATTGACCATGTCTTTGTGTTTGTTCTAAAGAGCTTAGACAACACATCGGACATCAGAAACCCTTTGAAAAGCTTTGAAAATTCTGCCTGGGAGAGACCTTGTGTCTTGCTGATGTGCTCAGTCTTGGAAGAAAGTTTACTTTTGACAGTAAACTGTCTTCAGCATCCTCACCTTGTTAGCTGAGTTTGGCTTTTCTTCGCCCTGTTGTATTCCTCCTACACAGCTGTTTCTGTTCCAGTGAATGATTGTGTTTCAACCTACATATTGAATATGAGATCATTAGCACCTGTTTGGTATATTTGTTTAATCATACACGTGATGGTATGACTACAAAATCCCTGACTTTGTGCAAGTGCACCTAGAAGAATGGATGCTGTTTTGAAGTCAAAGGCTGGTTAACCCATTTATTGATTTGAAAGTTCATTCACTTTGCACTTTGTTAATTAATCTCTTAACATCCCATGCCTGCCTAAAACATTTGCACAGTACCTCAGAGTAAATCTTGATTTCAATAATGATATTTAAGGACAAAAACTTCACTGGCTGAGTCACAGTTATTTTAAGCAATGTCACCATGGATACTACTTTGATCTTGAATTTTCTTCTCTCAGGGTCTGTTTTCTCAACCCCAAGCTAACCAATTGCAAAGCATTAATGTAGTTCACCCTACCTGTTCTTGGCCCACACAGTCTTTCTAATGCACAGAGCAAGAAGGATGACGCATGCTTATCTGAGTTAGGAATCACATTTTCTTTTCCTGTACAGATCAACTTCTCACTCAACCAAAGCTCAGACAACAGCATGAAGCAACTGAAAGCGAGACTGGTTGCAGCCGTCGAAGTTGTTTCAAAATATTTTAGCAGCTAAAATTTTAGCAGTGTCTCTTTGCAAACCCTCAAATCACATACTGTAACTATAGAAACCTGTTGATCTATGGTCCTTTAGTCTGAGTCATTGTTTCATGCAGAGCAGTGCACACAGGCTAAAGACTATCAGATATCTCGTGTTTGGCGCCAGCAATCTTCAGTTTTTACACTGTAGACACCATCTACACTGCATAACAAACTCATGTATCATCTAGGTTTTACTAATGTATTAAACTTAGTGTGTCATATGCAATTTGATTAAGTTGCATATTAATTGAAAATGTGTTAGTTCATGCAGGAAAAATCTGCATAATTACTGGATATGTTAAACAAGGGGAAATAAAAGGACAGAAACATAGAAAGGGCATCATGTGGTTAATGCTTCAACTGCTGAATCGAATATAATAACTGCGAGTCTTTGTAGCTCAAGGGAAATATACAAAACAGTACTTATCTTGAGGGCATTAATATTGTAAAGCAAACATCAGAGAGACAAAATGACGTTTGGTGGGTGGACTGTTTGTTTACAAACCCATTAGTATCCAAGGGAGTGCATCTCTCACACAACACACAGTAAATGAAATAACAGTTGTGTGCATATTTGGTTTTCCATTATAACTGGACAGAGGGCTCCCTGTCAAGCCAAGGGCTTTTCCTTTTGACAGTGACCAGAGCTTTTTAATTGTGTTGTATCTAACCTCCTTGCAGTCACCCCACCCAGCCAGACTAACTGCATAGATGTTCAGCTGCCCACACAGCAGAGACAACTGCAAGGTCTGTGTCCAAAGCCAAATGCATCTCCTAGAAGGTGATTCAAAATTTTGACAAATGGTGTCTTGCAAGAAATAATGACCTAAAGAGAAAGTGAAGTACCATTATATGCCCAATGCTGAATTTAGTTCACTATCATAAATAATGTATAAAATAAGAAATATAGAAACTGTATTCAACTTACTTACCATGATCTTTTGTGTAGTGTACAGTGTACCTTGTTTATACTGTATTATTCTAATATTGTCATTGATGTGGCATATAGATTGACACAGTATCGTAGTATAATATGAATTTGTCAGATCAGATGGAAATGATGTTTCAATCTGTGGCTTTGTGCCTGTTCATCTGCCCCTGACATACACTGTATTGAACGGGTTATAGATGAATTCATACAAAGTTGACTTACCTGTGGACCCAGTCTCTTCATCATGTGACGGAAAAAGTTGTCAAGCTCTTTGTCCTCAATGTAGCCATTATCTGTCAAATAAATATAGTATAGTAATGTTTAACTGTAAAGTGAATTTTCCTCTAAATTCAAATACTGAGAACAACACAGTCACTACGTGACTATCACTCCAAATTATTTTTATATTTGAGCTTGAACTGTGGAAAGTCTTGCTGCTCCTTGTGCACTTTCCCTTCTGTATCAAGCCCCTTATTACATAGGAAATCAATCAGTCAACATAGTTTCTTTTGACAAGAATATTTAACATAAGAAATTAAATTACTTCCCACAACCAGGAAATTTGTCACCACAAATAAGAATGGTCTTTTCCTCTCCAACGTTCAATAACAGCTGATGAATTATCAGTTTTAGGTATTTAGGTATATACAAAACTGTCCTCACCATCTGCATCAAAGTGTTGCCAGATTTCCAGGAAACCAGCTGCATCCAGGTTTTCAAAAGCACTGTCCATTTTAATTTAGAACGGTAGCGTAGGCACACAACTTTAATACAGACAAAAAATGACGACTGAGTTGTCTGCTTGGTTGACATATGCTCTTTCTGACTTAGTAAAAACCACACCTCCTCTGTGAAAGAGAGAAAAAGAGAGAGAGCATACTGTAGCTTTGTATTTGCCATCTGGTGGTTGTGTTGTTACACTGCAAAACAGATCTTCAACAAATTAACAAAAAAAGAGACAGTGCAGAGATTTTGAAGACTGTAAAATTATTTTAATCAATATTAATATTCACATGAAGAAATATCCAAGACCAGCAGAATGACTTAATGAACCATGTTGATCCATGACAAAATGGAACAAATAATGTCTCAAGACTGATTATGAGCAAACATGTCATTTGTATTTAGGCTTTCTTTTCAGACATTGTTTTCATGATGAAAGTAACATTAAATAGATTACATGTAATAACAAATTAAAACATACAAATAATTAATTAATTCCTACATTTATGAACACAATGTACAAGTGAGAGAGAAAAAAAATCAAGACATCACCGGCCACTGTTTGAGTTTTTATTCCAAATAAGTTACAAACCCCTAGTATAGTAGTGTACTTAGTACCAAAACAATATACTGTAGGATTTGCTGTGTTCACATAGGCATGTGAATATATCACAGTGTGTATATTACATGTGCATATAGCACGCACACACACACGCACGCACACACACGCACGCACACACACACACCCCTACATGTATGAAAGCACATATATACATACAGTACAACTCACAGCCACATCATGCAGTCACACACAGAGTCAGGAGTCGGGTTATTTTCACTTTCTCCACTGAAACGTGGTGGATGCTCATTTTTCAGGAGGATTGAAGAGGAAATCATCAGTCATTTCACACAACCTGACAGAGACACAGACAGGTGCTTCTGAAATCCCACACAGAAAGAGTGAAAGAGGGTGTCCATTTAATTTCCTTGCGTCAGGAAAATGTCAACACCCACATGTGTTTGCTTTAAACATATTGCATTTAAGTAGTGGTATTTTTTTTCTTTTTCAGTGTCCTGTAACACCTTTTTAAAAAAAAAAGTGATGTTTGAGTTTTGGGACTGTAAATTAAAGCAGTTGTTGACATCAGAGACAGATGAACTATATACACAACATGAATAGTGTTATTTCCAAGCCATGATTAGTGACAAAGAAGTAAAATCTTATTATGATCTTACAAAAAGACATCGATAGTCACCATAGGAAAAGGTGCACCAGTAAGACCTTTGGTCCTGACTCTTGTACAGTACAGTAAAATACAGTGGTGCCCCCTTCACACTGCACAAAAAACAGGGTCTAGTTAAGATTTAAAGATAATGTTGGAGCACCCTAGATAGTTAAAACTAAAAGTAATTCCGGTTAATGTTGATGTAAAATAAGGAGTCAGATCTCACATACAGGTGATTATGGAGTATAATGCTACGCTCACGTCATAAAGGATAATGGGACAGCCATCTTACGTCATAAGACAACTCATGATGGTTCTATCATTTGTTAGGTGAACAGGGTTAAAAATACTGTGCATTGACAATATAGCACTGTATGTCAGAGCTTTCTGGGAAAAATCTAAATTTCCCAGTCTTAATTACGGCTTGGATGTTGATGGCATTTATAAGTTAAAAACCGGTAATTATGGTAACTCCAATGTTAATCTAGTACAAAGGTGCTAGTTCTGTCCCAATCTATATAGTATATGCAATAATAGTAAAACTGCATGGTTTTATATCAAAGAAAACAATCCAATGCTTAAAGTGCAAACTCTAGGTAGAGGTATAATTTGCCCCCCATATCCAAATAATATTAATTTTGAATACTAGATAATTTTAAGAATCTGTTTACCGACTCTGTAGCAGTGTGAAAAGGGCATTTCTCACTCTTAAAAAACAAAGACAAGATGAATTGGCCCGAGACCTGTGTCATTGCGTAGCATTCAGGTCCTGAAAATGCTACATACAGAATAGTCAAGAGGTCCATGTGGTCAAAATACAGTTACCCTCAGTTCACTTGCACTTCAGGCACTGCATTCTCAATTACATTTTAACAAAGGCAATACAATAGCTAACTCCTTTTAGGTTGAATTTCGAAGAAATGTCTTGTCTTGCAAAGAACGAAGTGAAAGTGAACTGAATTTGAAAGCCCTGAAGGTAAGTCTGTGAGAGACACCGAAGACAAAGAGTGTTTGAAGGCTGGAGTTCCCTTAGTGTCATGCTTTTTACACAAAGAACTGAAGAGGTTATTGCCAAAATACTGAAATAGCAGGGCAAATTACACGTAAATTTCTGTTACCTTCAAGCAGATTATCTCTGACATTCCTCTTTTTAAGTTCTTTGCTTTCATTGGACCATCAGCACACCAGGGTATATTAATAAATGTAAAATGTAAGTACGTTACCAGAAGTGAGGATCTGTTTGTCTTTAAGAACAATTCAGTGTTTATGATTGTAACAGACACTGGCACCCCAATCCGTTCAGTTTAATGCTTAATGGTCTCATTTGTTCCAAGGGGTACCAGCTAGAAATCAAGCTGTTTGGTTTACATTTTTTGACCAAATCACACTACATAAATACAAGCCTGTAATGTTTATGTCACTCTGTATTGCACTTGAAAGACAGGCACATACTCCTGTCCCCATAAACAGCGTAAAAAAAAAAAAGACTTCCGCAGTTCAAAAGGTATCGTAAGATAAAAGTTTTTTTCTCCATTGTGTCCAAACACAGAGAGCAGAGTGTTAGTTAACAGTGCTGAAGCCTTGTTGATTGGTTATCGATGAAGTTAAAGCGTACCACAGTCCTCTCAAAGCAGCACTTCATATGGTCACTCCAACTCTCTCACACAGAGACAAACTTAAGTCCATCTGGGGTGTTTGATATAGTCTATAGCTATCCTTCAGGCATTTAGTGAAGAGTCCAGTTAGTCTCCTCTGAGTGCACCACTTTGACCCACAAATTTATTATTATTTTTTAACGTTAGGTGAGCTACATCTAATGTGTATTTATGATTTATTGTGGGCTAAGATTCCCAGCTGAACCTGTGTTTTCCTGGAAAAAAAAAAAAAAATGATGAATTGCATAATGGATTCAGTCCCTTCTGACGTTCAGAGAAAAGTAACTTGCACATGCTGAAAATAGCATATAGAAAAATCTATACAAATATATTAAAGGAAAAAAATGCTATCAGGTCCTGGTCTGGTTATATGTTTTACAGTACAGTGATCCTGGTATTATTGTTACATATGTTTGGTCCCTGGGAAACAAGCTACTACAACAAATAGCAACAAGACATTGGATTTTTTAATTAAAGAAAGAGATATTAAATGTACGCTCACAGTCTCTCCTTGGTCTTTTGCACCAAAAAAGGTCTGCTGTTTCCTGAAAGCATCGTATCTCTCTTTTTTAGTGGTTTACAAACTCCCACTTAAATTCATGTTTCAATACTCATTGGCTGAATACACTGGATCACCTTTGGAGCCATTTCCTCAAATCCTGAAAAGTTTAATCTTGTCATTAGATTTTCACCTGACCGCAGAGATTGTGGACAAAAAAAAGAGGAAAAAAGTCTGTTTGTGAAAAGGAAGTTCTTAGGAGACTTTGCACAGTTTGGTTTACTAGGTGACATGTGACTGAAAAAGAGAATTACAAAATTTTGTGTTAATATCAATACTTTTATCATTGACAAACAAATTTACTTTAATTTGAAACTGTGTATTACCTGATTCTACAGCAGGTCTTCCTGCAAATCAAACATGATTTGTACTTTTCTACAACAGGTAAAACCTCTAATATGAATGAAAGCATATTGATTATCCCCTTAGTTGCTTTTCTAAAGGAAAACCTGTGAGGCTTATTGACAGGTTTTTGCTGTAAATTTTTCTCACTCATATGAAAATAAAGTCTTTGTCTGGCTCCTCCCCAGAATCTGATGACTTCTTGCCCGCTGCCTTGTCCTTATCTGGGTTTGGAGATTGGTCCTTGGTCTTACAGGTGCCATGATCCTCTGAGTTGGTACGGAGTGGGCTGGGTCGCTGAACAGAGTCTGACACAGAGCCCGCCCTCACTGAACACAAGAGAGAAAGAGAGAAAAGATGAAAATGACAGGACGCGTCGACAATGCTTAGAGCAAGGTGAAGGAAGGAGGGAGAGAAAAGGAAATGGGGTCAGGAAATTAATAGTTATTTTTAAATATGCCTGAAAGATATTTTGATAATGTAGCTGTTATTAAGTATGCTGTCACAGTTGGTTAATTTTCAAGTACCAGCCTTACAACCAGTTGGAATACATAAGCTAAAACTGGAAGTGATCTAAAGTATGTCAAGTCCCCTTGATCTTTGGGTTTTTAGAAAACAATCCCAGAATAAGGATTCCAAGGCTAGCTCCACAAGGCTGATTAATTCTGCAATCTAGACAAGACACATGCAGGGAGCATGCAGGAGTGTTTGTACACATATACAGTTGAGCCTGCTGACAAAAAATGGCTCTGAAAAGGCTCAGCGAATGTGCAAAGGACAGTGTGATTCAAACTATAGCAGAAAAACAAATTTTATGTAGAAACAACGGACACAATTCTTTAAATAATATCAAGCCGGGCTTTAAATCTAGGCCTTATGCTTAACACTGTTTGTGTACCGTCCCTGATCCCCTCTTTGTGGTTTTAGTATATTCCAGGAGTTTACTTTTCATCTACACTACAAATGATATCCAGTCAGGATATTCTAAAACCAGTGCAGACCTTCAAGTGCAGAAAGTTGAGAATTTTGTTATCCCTGTGATGGACTGGTGGTCTGTTCAGAATGTATTTCCTACTCTCTGCCCAATGCATGATGGGAAAGACAGGCTACTTAAAAGTGTCAACATGCATGTAACATTCTCCTGTGTATAGTGTCACCTAATGGCTCCTGTTTTACTCTGAAAGAAGGTTACATTGATTTGCACCCTGGCACATGTTGTGTGGATTTGTACAGTGCTTTCAGACAAGAACTTAAAGGCATTAATGTCTTCATGTTTAGTGTTAAAGCATCATTACATCTCAAATTATGAGTAAGAATAGTCTTCTAAGTAAAAAAAGGTGATGTTGTCCAAGTATCCCTCTAATGGCCTCTATTGGCTGCACCAAGTAGACAGAAACTGCCCCTCTAGCTTTGAGCTTTGCTGTGTATACTAAAAAAAATCAACACATATTTTATTAAACTTCTACTGAGGAGCAATAAAAATAACCAACAAACCAATTAGTCAACGGCTTCAACATAAATCCTCATTTGACTGAGAGCAAAAACTACCCTTCTGATCATGAATCTGACATGCATACCGCTGACAGGCACCAGAGGGTGTCGTTGATGAGATACAGCAAAACAAAAAAAAAAAAAAAGGGAAGTGAAGAAGAGTAGAGAGAATAAAGGAAGAACAAAGGAGTCCACATGTGACAAGAAAAACAATACATCCCGAGAGAAGGAAGCAAAGACACACACAAGGCCGCCGAGCTGCCTGGATGTATGTTACATAATGAGTGAGAGTTGTGACCCGAATCTATCAGTCTGTAATATTGTTCATGTAGACAGACAACAGTCTGCCTCCACAGGAACAATTCAAATATATAAAACTATGGGGGAAGCCTATTAGATCTTTACAGTGAAATCAAACATCTACCAGTCTGTAAGGGAACTCTACTCTGGTCAAAGGACAGGTTTAGGGGGATATGATAGAAAAAGGCAACTGCTAATGTGTTGGTAAGACGTTTCATTGCAGATGAAAATCTATTTATGTATGAGCCTTAACACCATGGCATGAATGGGCTAAGTAGAGATAGTAAGATTTTGTAACCCACCATCCTGAGTTGTTTTGTTGGCAGAGCTTCCTGACAGCAGACCGGTCTGGCCCTCTTTGTCTTTCTCCGACAGCCTCCTCTTCAGTGTG
Source organism: Micropterus salmoides (assembly GCF_014851395.1). Classification (NCBI taxonomy): domain Eukaryota; kingdom Metazoa; phylum Chordata; class Actinopteri; order Centrarchiformes; family Centrarchidae; genus Micropterus; species Micropterus salmoides. Next base: position 21,936,490 of record NW_024040152.1, read on the forward strand.
GGAGGAAGAGCTGTGACCTTAGGAGACAAGCCGCCACTGCTGGGGGAATCTGAGCTCTCATCTGTCAGTAAAATGGTCCGAAAACAAATATTATCAACTTAAAACAAATAGTGTCTCATGTGTCATACCATCTCACACTAGGACAAAATACATTACATAGGTAGAGTTTTAAGTTGTCTATATTCATATGTCTATCAGCAAAAGTTGCAAATATACCTCACAAGCACATTGCAACCATGATATTTCTTACTGTATAATCTAAAATCATACTGCAACAAAACAAAATATCCAACAAAGACAGAATCGCTTCAACATCCCTTCAGTGTGGCAATCAGATCCAGTGCTCCAACTGTACCTATGCTCCTACTGCTACTCGGGGTCCTTGGCTTCTGAGGGATGGTGGGTCGGGCAGCCAGGGCAGGCTTCACTCCCTGTGGCACAGGTGGTTTGCTTACAGGTCCCAAAAGGGAACTCGAGGAGGACGTAGCCCTAAGACGAGGGACCGGTTCAGGCTTGGTCTCGGTGCGAGGGGTCTTTTCTGGAGAACCAGTCGGAGGTTCTGGTTTATTCACTGAGCCAGTGGGACACCTGCTTTCTGAAATGGTGGGCTGGGACTTGACTGCTGACATGTTGAAAAATTAAATAAATCAAAACAATAATTTTTATGTACTGTATGGTTATGAACCCAGATGACAAAACAAGAACAGCCAAAGTAGCAATTCATAACCAATCTTGTCTCCCTGCATTTTTCGGCTGTGGAACAGTAGCTGCCTCAGAAAGAACCTTGAAAATAATCTAAACACATAGACCAGCAGCATGAATTGTTAACAGTTAGCTTTAAAGTGCTGCTCCCTCTAATTTGTTCCATGTTTTTCTCAACAGATAAAACAGCTCACCTGTTGCATTGCTGTCAGGCCTGTCGGGGCTGGAAGACTGGAGGATACACAGGGACAAAATATTGGATCACCACACGTGAATGCAGAGCATTTTTTTATTTATTTTAAAGATTTTTTTCTTCTTCAGATTTATGACATGAAACCTGGTATGTACAAATCATCTGCAGTCTGTCCTCCTGTTGGTTAAATGGATTATTTGTGGGTCTTCAGATGGCCATAGAGGCCAATCTTGGATCCACAGGGTCTATTGCAGTGAGGGCAGGTGTGTGTCATAGATGTCGTATGTTTAAGTCTGGTATATTTTAGACAATGCAGTCAATTTTATATACAGTATATTTTTAGTTTCAAGCTTTTATTGTAACAGTGGTAAGTGCAGTGCTGTAATATTGAATGTACATGTCACGCTGTCAACCACCATTTTAACAGCAGGGGGCGCCTTTGTGTTAGAAAATGCTATAGATACAGCTCACACACTGAGCATCTTCTAAATAGCTCTCTATTTTACACACACACACACACACACACACACACACACACACACACACACACACACACACACACACACACACATACACGCGTACCTATCCAACAGTGCACCGTCGGAGTAAACTGCCAAGTGTGGACCTGTGTTTCCAGTCCTTTTGAAGTAAAATAAATATAATACAAAATTTACTTTTACTGTCTTTTAACATAATATTACTGCAAATTTGCTTTTTTTGGCTTTTTAAAGAAATTGCCAAGAGGGGACTTAGATCCTTAAACGATAGCTACCTATCCAAGAGGGGACCTCCATTGTTATGCAGTGGAACTGTCTGTGCTCATTCTCACCTAATGACTGTTTTTACCTTCAAAGACTTTCTTTGTTTCTTTCAAAAATGGATAATTTAACTTTAATGTGAGCAATGTGTAAACATTTCACGTGATCCAAACTTTAATCACTTTAACTGAAAATAAATAAACTTTAAACTTTAATTCAGAAGTAACTTTGCTGCATGCATTGATATCAAGCACTACAGTATTACCAACAAAAATTACTTGATCTAGGTTTCAAATACCGTTTAAATAATAATAAAATATCTTATTACACTAGTGCACTTATTTTAATTTTCTCTTAGGGGAATTCATATTCTTCTGTGTGGGATGGTCATTTTTATGACCTGTGATGTATGCATTTTAAAGAGTTACTTTGTATTTGCTCTTAATAACTGAATCTTAGACTGGTTTTGAATCAAAAACAATAATACTTATGAGAAAATATAATCTCAACTAAGCAGTCTGTTGACACATGATTTGATAATATGCTTTTGAAACAAAACTTAAAGGCTCAGCAATAGTAGATTTCCTAACTAGTATTAAGCTTCAGACTGTAAGATAAAAGGCTACCCAAATAAAATGATGTCCTGATGGGTTTTCATCAGGAATGCATGGTATTTTCATGTTTGCATTAGGCCTACAGAAAAAAGGTCCACACTTGTATGGCATTTAATGACATGAGTCCACTGTTGGTTGATAAAACGACACATGTCCCCTCTTAGATAGTATGGAGCAACAGTCACACTCCAACATCCAGCATCAATAATTATTCCGCATGATTTGTTATGTTTTTGTAATGAAATATAAAGTCTCAGCTTTAATGGATGGCTTAAACATTTTCACTCTTGACACTGTATTATAATGAAGGGCTGCCCACAAGTTTGGGGAGTCATAAGTAAAACTTTACCAACTTAAACCTTCAAGAGCCTGAAGTTTGATCCTCCACCTGAGAAGCTGCTGTCCTTTGCTAAGAAATGTGTAACCCACATTACCCATGAGAAAAAGACTATTACCGATGACATGACATCCAGAGGCAAAGTCGATCCCTTGTTGAAGTGTGGAATGAAAATGCTGGTTTAGTTACAGACTTGCAAGCTTAGATGTACCTGTGTACTTTATGGACAAGCCCTAATATAAAGGGCTACCCAAATTAATTCATGAAGCATTAATGTCCTGATGAGTTTTCATCAGGAATGCATAATATTTACTGGTCCGCATTGCCTACAGAAAAAAAGGTCCACACTTGTATGGCATTAAATGACAGGAATCCACTGTTGGTTGCTACATAACGACACATGTCCCCTCTTAGATAGTATGGAGCAACAGTCACACTCCAACATCATTAAATATTCCTCAAGCATGATTTGTTATTATTGTTTTGTAATGAAATATGATGTCTCAGCTTTAGTTGATGGCTTAACCATTTTCAATCTTGACACTGCATCAAAATGAAGGGCTGCCCACAAGTCAGGAGAGTCATAAGTACTTTAAGATAAATAAATAAAAAGTAGGAACAACATGGTCAGCAGCAAGATACTTTGTATTAATTTTTTATTAATTGCTAAAAACATATTTATTAAGTTTTACTAGACCTTTGAAATGGTTTAGCCCCCAAATCTTCCAAATATGATATTGACCAATTAGGACATGATTTTAATCAATTTTACAATGTACTTGTTTCTTTAATCTATATTTATAGGTGTGCATTTTGTTTGTTGATTTGCATTACAGAAATGTCCACTGTTGGCTGGTATATAATGACACAAGTTCCCTCTTAGATAGCATGAATCGACACTCACACTGCAACATGGATGTATGATTCTTAAAAGAAAATTATAATGTAACCTAAATAGAATCTTTAGTTATACTTGTAAATAAGGTCTATTGTTATGTAACAAGTAATAGTTTCCAAATAACTCTCAATTAAGTCTTTTCCAACTCATAATATGTTCTTCATTCAAAAGTATTGCTCATAACTAGTTCACTGGTATTTGACGCTTTTTGACCCACACACATTCCCTATTCTGAACTTGCCTCCTTTCTCCAAACAAAACATTAAAGCACAAAACTTTACCAACTTAAAAATTCAAGAGCCTGAAGTTTGATCCTCCACCTGAGAAGCTGCTGTCCTTTGCTAAGAAATGTGTAACCCACATTACCCATGACAAAAAGACTATTACCGATGACACATTAAATAACAGGAATCCACTGTTGCTACATAGGGCACATGTCCCCTCTTAGATCCTATGGAGCAACAGTCACACTCCAACATCATTAAATATTCCTCAAGCATGATAAATAAATTTCAATTAGGAAGTAAATGTTCAGCAGGAAGATTCTTAATGTTCTTTTTTTATTTGCTAAAAACAGATTTATTATGAACTTTCACCAGCCCTTTGAAAGGATTTAGCCCCCCAATTTTCCCAGTATATTGACCAATTATGACAATCACAGGATTTCAATCAATTTTACAATGTACATGTATCTTTAATCTGTATGTAACGGAATGCATTTTGTTTGTTGTTTTGCATTACAAAAATGTCCACTGTTGGCTGGTACATAATGACACAAGTTCCCTCTTAGATAGCATGGATTGACACTCACACTCCAGCATGAATAAATAAAAAAGAAATTGATAATTTCTAAGAGAAACTTATAATTTAAACTAAATATAATCTGTGGTTACTTGGGGTTTGAAGAGACACTAAGTTTACAAGACTAGGCGAGACACAATATTGGGTGCAAGTGTGAAATGTTAAGTAGTTCAAGTTCAAAGGCCTAACGATCATCATTGGTCGCAAGAAACCCTCCCCCACACTGCAGACAATCAGACACAGATTCTCACTGCAGACAATCAGACACACGTTCACACCCCTCACCTGCTCCAGGTCACCTCTCAGAGACAGCACTCACACTTTCTCCAGGATTTTGTATTTAGCTTAACTCTGCATTGGATGCTAATTCATAACAGTTTCCTACAACCACAAAAAGAAAACGGTAGAAATATATGTAGACATATGTTTAGTAAAAGTGCCCAAACACCCAATTCTAATAAAAATCTGATGATGGTACAGCCAAAGAGAGAAAATAAATACAGGAGAGAGGAGATGCATGCTAATAAGCCACAGGTTTGATTAGAACTGGGCCACTGCAGTAAGAACTCATTTGTGTATGGTGCACATGCTCCTGAAGACACACGCTCATAAACTGAAAGTTTCTTGCTCTCTTCTCTCTTAACTTTGACCCTCAATTTACTGTATACTGCACTATAATGGCCACTCTACATTTTGGGTTTCAACAATACGCTTAAAAGAAATGTATGCCAGTTTGTATAGCATATTTACAATATTGGTAAGCCTGAGAGAAGTTCTCACCACTGTTAAATTATAGTATCCCTGACACAAGTGGCATGTAACACAAAATAAATTAAACACTCAATAAACACAATTAAGGCAAATAAAACAGAAGCCTTTTAACTACATAGCCTAAATACCTATGGTAGAAGCACAAAAAGCAAGGACAAATGACCAAATAATAAAAATCTGAGCAAGACAATAAGGCATTATGTTGGTTCTGAGACAGGCTGTAGGTAACTCCACCACTACACTTAATATACGTAGAAGTTTAAATTCATCAGAAGAGAGTGACCTAGAATTTCAATGACTATGAATGCCTGGTTGACATTCATTGTAAGCCTTACATATTAAATGATTCCCACTGCTTGTAAACCTTTTCAGTGACTTTAAGCATTGTTGATCATGTGTCAGACCAATCAGAGAGACCATCAGTCTTCTTTCTTTTGAGATAGATTTCCATCCAAATACACTATATGGGCAAAGGTGCTACCCCTGTCCTAATAAATTTGGTAGGGGCTGTGTTTTCATGGGTTGTTAAGGGAAATCTTGCCTATGGATTTAGAATGGGATGTCATAAAAGTAATGTGTAGGTGTTGCTGTATTTTTGTCCATACTAGTGTAATAAATTAACTCCATATTATACACAATCGCTTTAAAATTCATTTGGTGATATTTTAAAAGTTATTCAACCCCATTATTTGGGGGTGTACTAAATCGCACATATGTATGGTTATTATACTAATTCTTAGTAGATGTTTTCTGGTGTAAAACACCTTATTTAGCTACTTTTTGTGAGTAGCTTGTAACATAGGGTACAATTTTCAACAAAAGTGGAGTATTGTACATCCGCTCTTTACAGTTTCAAAATATCTCCCACAAGACTCCAGAGAAGTTGCATTACAAAGGCCAAGTCACTGGTTTGCGATCTTGACGCCCTAACGACCATCGTCAGCAACAAGAAACCATCCCCCACGCTGCACACAATGGAGAACAATGACTGAAACTTCACAACCCTCACCCAAGATGACTTCTCAGAGACAGCTCTCAACATTTCAACCTTAAAACATTTGTGAATCACATAGGCTCTAGTCACTTAAATGTAGAGGATTCTTTTAAATCTACATCATTAACTGAAGACATGTGTAACTCTTTCTAAAAAATCCACAACAATACCTTCAAGCAGTATGTCTGACATGTCTACCACAGTAAACAAAAGTAAATCAAACCTATATCTAATTGCCAGAGAACATTTGCATTACTATGCCAGCAGTAGTTAGCATTTGATGTCTTATCCTAAGAACCAATCACTGTCCAGATAGCTAGTCAGGATTGTGTATATATATTCTGGGCTCCTCAGAGAAGGTGCATGGCAGTCTTTGGTGTCTTGTGGAAGTGTTGACAAGTATGCAGTTTTTTGAAGGAGAAAACCAACTTTAAAATTTCTTTACTATTCTTACTAATCGTTTACCAGTCATCCATTTATCTATCTGTCTATCTTAACGGTATGTAGACATATTTCACCTGTGTTGTTCTTTTGAAAAACTTTTTCATCTTTCCATCCTGAAGACCAAAGCGAGAGGTAAGTTGAACATTTTTACCAATACCCCTTGTATGTTTTCATCAAGGCTGTTTGTAACTAAACTATCAAATTTAAATATAAACATGTACATATATATATATATATATATAGTATTGTATGATAGTATATTCTGACTGTATCAGATTGTACAGATAGTTTGTTATTGTATATTGATTGCTTAGTGTGTAAATATTTTTACACCTATGTAGAATGTTACCTGTATATTGTATATAGGGTGTATATAGTATGAATATTATTTATACTAATACATAGAATTTTAACTGATTCTACTTTTATTGTATTTTATTCCTTACATTCCTATATACATATATGTACACAGAAAAAGTACTGATAGCTTATATTGTTTTACAAAGTCACCCAAGTTATCATATTGTAAAACATTTCACTGGAAAATGAGAACCAGAAGGGTTTTTCCTAAAAAGGAAGCCTTGCAACTTCACTGCATCTGAGAAAGAAAAAGCCAAATTTCAGAAAGGATTCATCTACAAGGAGAAAGGTATTAGATCAGAACATAAGATTCTCTATTCAATACTGTATTTAACTACAACTTTCTTGGTTGCTAATGAATTATAAGGAAATGGAGCATTGTTAAGTGTGTGCATAGTATTATACACTATATAGTTATATGTTGCCATGTAAGGAGCAACCTGAAAATGGTTTAAAGGCATAGCTTGATTTTGTGTTCAGATATGAGAACAATATTGATCTTGTCATTCAACTCTCAGCAAGTCAGTCAAGCTAAGCAGGCAACAATTAAAATAAGAAATACCCACTGCCATCATACATAGTGTACAATTTTGATGTGTATTATATAAATGTAGATACAAATCCAAACCCTTAGGGTGACATTGCATAAGATCCTCATCGAGTGTTAGAACTGCTGAGATAGTGTTGGTCGTTCATGGAATTTGATGACAGACAGACTGACAGATAATTCATTTAATCAGTATAAAAATCACCACCAAAAACACTGAGCCAGGAGAATTCTTGCAGGAATATATTTGAAGACACATCACTGACTCCAAAGAAGGGGCCCGGTTCTGAGAGTGCTCCTTGTTATGGTACTAAAGAAGTCCTCAACGATTACACAGTGGCATTAAAGTACTATAAAACAAATGTCTGGGTTTGATAACAAACCGATTCTCTATTCCCTCAACAGCCCAGGACCTCCACATCCAGCATCTTCACCACCAAGATTGTCTGAGACCAGCCAGCCGGACAGCTGCTGCAAGAATCGTTTAGCATCCTCAAATAATTTCTGCACAAACTGTCAGGAACCATCTCAGGGAATCTGCATGCTCGTCATCCTCTTTGGGGTCTCGACCTGACTGCAGTTTGCCATCATAACCGACTTGAGTGGGCAAATGCTCACATACGATGGCGTCTGGCACTTTGGAGAGGTGTTCTCTTCATGGATGAATCCCAGTTTTCACTGTGCAGAGCAGATGACGTGTGTATGGCTTCGTGTGGGTGAGCGGTTTGTTGATGTCCTAGTTGTGGATTGAGTGGCCCATGGTGGCGGTGGGGTTATGGTATGGGCAGGCGTGTTTCATGGACAACAAACACAGGTGCATTTTATTGATGGCATTTTGAATGCATAGAGATACCATGACGAGATCCAGAGGCCCATTGTTGTGCCATTCACCCACAACCATCACCTCATGTTAGCATGATAATGCACGGCCCTATGTTGCAAGGATTACAATTCCTGGAAGCTGAAAACATCCCATTTCTTGCATGGCCAGCATACTCACCAGAGGAATTGGGGCAAAAACAAAAGTGTTGCGTTTATAATTTTGTTCAGTGTAAGAACACAGAAGAGGGTGGGCACATGAGGAACTTTCAGTTTAGGAGTTTGTGTGTGTCTTAGCTTAAAAGCACATTCAATAAAGTTTGCTTCAACATAGTTCTGTATATTTTGTACTGTTTTCTATTTGTGGTTGAACAACTTGTGTTATGAATAGCCATCCAACGTTGTGATGGTTCTGAGATGATCTATAGGTAACTCATCACTATTTCAATGGCTATTAAAATCACTAACACACATTTAAACTGTACATGCTAAAGAAAGAAGTTGAAAATATGAGATGTAAAAATCTATAAAGACAAATACCTGCCAAATATCAGTGTGAACTTAATGCAGCACTGGTTGTGTGTTCTCCAGTTGATGCAAACTCTAAGTTCCATTGTTACGATGCTGCACCATTTGACAGCCCTCAAATATGCTTCTCTATTCGCCAACAAATGTTTAACCCCACATTTCAAAAAGCTACAATGAGAACATTGCTGGTGACACTTTTCTAAAAAACAAAAACAACACTACAGCTTATATATTTGGTTTAGATAATAATTTTCGAATTGTCCATTTTGCTTATTTCATATTATTTGTAAAGTGTGTCTGAATGTCTCTGTGGACCTTTCTCTAAGGCTAAGAACAAATGTACTGCCGAAGCATTTTAGAAAGATTTTCAATTTTTCAGAGACAGGCTTCATTTAGCCCCTTAATTACCACATCATAAAACCTAAACACGCACATATGAACTTGTTCATTTGTAGCTAAACTAACCTTTTCAACATTTCACACTTTAGTTTCGACATGATGTGATTTCAACTGTACAAAAGTAGCTCATCTCGGCCAACCTACTGACTACCAGTTATGCACAGCGTTCTAACTTTGACAGCTGTATTCAAAACTAACATAGCTATCCTTATTAGCTAGGCTCCTTACATGCTTGCTGATAACTTTTTTGAAGGTGGGTCTCCGACATTGACAACATTGTGTTGGATAGATTTGTGCAGCGGTGTTTAGGAAACTAACTATTCAATTGACAGACAGGTCTGTTGTCAATGTGTTTGCGAGCAACAACTTCCTAAATATAGATTTAGGACACATACAAACACTGGTCATGTATCATGATAATTAACAGCATTAAATCCATTGATTAAAAATGAAGAGATCTTGCAGCTGACCTTTGTATTCATTTTGTTTTTACTTTCACTTTTTGTGCTTTTAAAATACTCATTCTGCTGTCTACTGGGTAGTCTATCATTTTAGTAGTCTGAAGCTTGAAACAATTTAGGAATTTCACTAAAACTCAACCTTTGTATTTTGTTGAAAATAACTTCAATAAAAACTCAGGCTTTATATTTTCTTACAATAACAGATTATACCAAATAAAGACACTCTGTAGTTAGTTTCTTCTCATAAGTATGATTAAATTTGCTTATTTATTTTTTTCTCACAAGTTGGAGTGTGATTATCGCTCCATGCTATCTAAGAGGGAACTTGTGTCATCATGTACAAGAGAACAGTGGACTCCTGTCGTTCCACACAGTACAAGTGTGGTCCTTTTTCCGTAATTCAAATCAATAAATAAAATGCATTTCTGTAAGTGTAGACTAAGCACATAGATATGATGACAAAATGTATTGACATTCAGTGGTTGTGAAAACTGGTCAGTTTAGTGTTTTAGGACTGAACAAGTTTAAAGCTGTAGTCAAAGTCTATGTGAAATACTTTTTAACAATTAATTAAAACTGAATAGAAAGTATCTTACCTCTAATCATTTAATTTATAATTCAACTCTGGTTGTTTTTCTATTTTTGTTCCTTTTTTTGGAATCTAAAATCCATTTTACTCTCCAGGCCTTCAGTGTAGCCCTTTATTTTAATACATGTTGATCTTAAAACACAAGACATCCACTAAAACTCAGCCTTTATATTTTGTTTCAAAAGAATGTATAGAAAATAAAGAGACTATTTAGTTAGTTTATTTTGTCTCAAAAGTATGACTAAATTTGCTTATTTATTATTTTCACACAAGTTGGAGTGTGATTATCGCTCCATGCTATCTAAGAGGGAACTTGTGTCATCATCTACAAGCGAACAGTGGACTCCTGTCGTTCCACACAGTACAAGTGTGGTCCCTTTTTCTGTAATTCAAATCAATAAATGAAATGCATATCTTTAAGTGTAGACTAAGCACACAAATATAATGAAATTTTTTTTATTGATGTCCAGTGCTTATGAAAGCTGGCCAGGTTAGTATTTTGGGACAGAACAAGTTTAAAGCTCTAGATGTCAAATGTCAAATATTTTTTTATTAATTAATACTTTTTTTTATAATTAATTAAAACCGTAAAGAAAGTATCTTTATACTGACCATTTTATTTCTAATTCTACCCTGGTTGTTTTTCTATTTTTGTTCCGGTTTTTAGAATCTACAATTCATTTTACTCTCCTGGCCTTCAGTGTAGCCCTTTATTTTAATACATGTTGATCTTAAAACACAAGACATCCACTAAAACTCAGCCTTTATATTTTGTTTCAAAAGAATGTATAGAAAATAAAGAGACTATTTAGTTAGTTTATTTTGTCTCAAAAGTATGATTAAATTTGCTTATTTATTATTTTCACACAAGTTGGAGTGTGATTATCGCTCCATGCTATCTAAGAGGGAACTTGTGTCATCATCTACAAGCGAACAGTGGACTCCTGTCGTTCCACACAGTACAAGTGTGGTCCCTTTTTCTGTAATTCAAATCAATAAATGAAATGCATATCTTTAAGTGTAGACTAAGCACACAAATATAATGGGGGGAAAAAAAGTATTGATGTCCAGTGCTTGTGAAATCTGGTCAGGTTAGTATTTTGCGACTGAACAAGTTAAAATCTCTAGATAACAAATGTCAAATAATTTTTTATTAATTCATTCATTTTTTATAATGAATTAAAACCATAAAAGTATCTTTATACTGACCATTTTATTTATAATTCTACCCTGGCTGTTTTTCTATTTTTGTTCCCTTATTTAGAATCTAAAATTCTCCAGGCCTTCAGTGTAGCCCTGTATTTTAATACAATGTTGATCTTAAAACACAAGACATCCACTAAAACTCAGCCTGTATATTTTGTTAGAAAAAATTAAGAAATTGTGTTTCAAGTGACAGCTTTCTTTACTGAGTAGCTTGTATAATAGCCCCTCTACAGTCTGATAGACTCCCTGGGGCTGCAAGCCATTCACTCTATAGGGGAGTGTTAAGAACGACGTGTGTGAATGAGTCGTTAAAATCTTTGCTTGATCCACTAGAGGCACTGCTGAGTATGGACTTAAACACTCACACACCTGCAGGTCCCCTCTTGACAATAGTTTAAAAAATTTACCAGATGGTTTTAGACATGATTTTAGCATGATTTAAAGCATGTCCAACAGGGGACCTAAAAAATGTCCCCTGTTCACTTTTTAGTCCCCTCTTAGTGGGTGTGTAACGACGTCGAGGTCCACTGTTAGATAGGTTGGTAAGTGCACACACACACACACACACACACACACACACACACACACACCTGGAACCCAGCCAGAACAAGCAGATGGCAGGGGAGGTTTTAGTGCTACTGATACAAGGTCAGAAAAAATCCTAATGCTGCATACACCATAAAGCACTTACTCACATCTAGTGAACACACACTTTCAGGGGCCAACACCAACTCCACAGATTAACAAATTACAAAGAAATGGGGATATTTGTTATTTCCCCTTCAATCACACTTCTTCAGGAAATGAGCACGTAAATGTAGCAAAGCTAGCACAGGAGGTGTAGAAACTGAGGATATAACAGGGATTTAACATTTATGTACTGTTGTGAGTCATGACAGAATTTGCATATCAGCTTTCTTTTTTGTCTTCATTCTGTCCATTTGCTTGCATCTCTTCCACTCTACCCCCCACCCCCCCACCCCCGCCCCCTTCTTCTTGTCGTCTGGCAGAAAATCAGGGTTGTTTGTGTTTTCGTGTCAACATGTTGACAGGCGCAATGACTTGCCTGAAGATAAACACAAGTCTCAGCATCTGTGTGTGTGTAGACGCTACTTTTTTTGTGCACTCTCTCAGCTGGAATCCAGTGGGTGAGTGTTGAACAAAACAGCTGTGACAAGTGTAAAGTGAACACCTAAAGGGCTGTGTCCATGTACAAAAAGTGTCCTTACTAAACCAAGCATCTCCCCATAAAACCATAAACCTTATTTTTGTATTTTCTTTTAGATTCTCTTTATTATTATTATTATTATTATAAACAATACATGGATTAAATGCAGCTTCAATAAGGAGTTGGATAATTGGATCTTCCGTTTTATGAACAGATGGATGTCTTCAGTGCAAAGGTAATCACTAAACTTTTGAATCTCTTGCAAGGAATGCAATCCCTGTGTGTGAAATTTGATCATATTATAGTTTCTTTTTTAGTGTACTTTATTACTTAAACTCTCTTTCTGTTGGTCTTCTTTTTCTTCCATGTTTACTGTATTTGTTTTTGCAATAGTTTTCTGAAAAGAACCTCAACTCGAACTTGCTTGTTGTGGAGCTTCATCAGCATGTCTTCATCAGCAGATTGAGTTTGATGTACATGTTGAACCATGAGTCTGAGTAACTCTAGCACCTCATCATGTTGACGTAAACGTAAAGGACCATGTCATATGGTGAAAAGCTCTAAAATAAGGGAGTATTTTGACCTTGAGTTACGTTTTTTTTCTGTCAACTGCTGTTTGCAATGTTAAGAATGAACTGTCAAGCCTATTTTGTAACTGTCTGGAGAAGACTGAAGACTACAAATGTTGCTAGTGCAGGATATTAGTATTTAATGTGGGGAGTCAGCATGATCATCTTGTCCTTTGAGGTTCAAATCAGGCACAAGACCTTTGCCACAAGTTGAAGTCTCCCATCTGTCCTTACTTTCCCTTCTTTCTTGTAACCCCCAGTGCTTACACACATTGCCTCACCTTGTGTGCTCTCCTCTCCTGCTTGGCCTTCATCTCTGCCAGGAGGCCGCTGCCCATTATCTGCAACCCTGGGTACCGCCTGCCTCCCTGAGGACTGCCCCTGCCGTCCGAACCCTCCCATGGCTCGTCTATCGAGTCCGGCGTTCTCAGCTCCTCTGAGCGGTCTGAGCTGCTGCTGTAATCTGCGGGCTGTGAGCGGCTGGAGGCATCTCTGCAGTAAAGACAGGACTTATTAGTGAATTGGGGGTTGACTGGTACTCTGATACTGACTTAGAGGGTAATCTATTGTTCTATAACAGAAATAATTCAGTTTCTCTACCTGGACTTTGGTTCAGGTGCTGGGCTCTTCACTGCAACCTTTGGCGAGGAGGGCTCCTCAGGGATGGAAGCTGGCGTCGAGGATGTACCTGACGCAGGAGAGTTCCCCTGGTTTTTCTCAGACTTATCTGATTTGTCCAATTTATCAGATTTATCTAACTTGGAGGAACGTTTGATGAGGTTGAGGAATCCTCCTTTACTCTTCTTCTTCTCTCCATCCTGAGATTCTGAACTCTTCAGGGAACGTCTGGGAGGAGACAGAACAAAAGAACAAAATGACAGAAGGACAACAGACTTAACATATTTAATATATAGGAGGTGAGTACAATAAATATTACAACAAGTACACTCTAATACATCTCTACTGGAAAAGAATGTAAATGCAGAAAATTATACATAAACCATAATGCTTACTTGGAATCCATCTTGGTGACTTTCGTAGAGAAGAACTCATCCACACCCTCATCCACCCTTCCCATGAGGCCATTCTGCTCACCATCCTGAGATGGTGCACTATTGATTTGCTGAAAGAGGAAGTTGAAGAATCTTATACCATGTCTAGACCATCTGACAAACAGTAGTAGTACTGTTTCTGTGCATATGAGTATTTTAATTAAAATTTGATCCTGCATCTTTTAGGGCTACTAATGTCTGAGCATGAAAAATCCTCTGCCCGTAAAGCTTTACTCACAGGTACTTTGCTGGAATGTGTTTTCTTGTTCCGGCGGGGTCGTTGTTTGGTGAAGTGCTGCAGCTTTTTTTCCTCCTCAGACGGTAACTCTACCATCACCCCTGATGGACGTTGCTCCACTTTTGGCAGCACCTGAGATGGAGTGGGAGGAGTTCGAGATGAAGTTGAAGTGTCCTCCACATGGATAGGGACGTCCTCCAGGGCCTTGTCCAGGTCAAACTCCATCTCTGTAAGTTGGACGGTTATTAGGGGGTTTGAAATTAGATACATACATCGAATGTTCAAGTGTTCTCTCACCTGCCATCAGATCTAAGCAGCATCAGTATTGAGGAATTATTTTATTTTATAATTATATAGTACAAAGCAGACATATAATGTACTATTTTACAGAACTGAACTAAAAAAAGAAAGAAAAAAAACAAAAGTTCTTACCAAAGGCACGGGATACTGGCCGAAGCATTCTGCTGTGGATGCTCTTCCTCTTGGATTTAGGAGTCATCTGAAAGAGGAATAGATCAAATCAAATAACATATATGTGGTAACATCATATCATAACTGTCATTTCAAATCATGTACGGCTGATTGAGCTTGAAGTTTGATAAGCCATGTTTGTTCTTCAAAAAGAAAACACCCAGGGAGAATAAATGAACAAAAATCATATGATTTATCAGCAACAAGCTAACTCCGTGGCTGTTGGATCCTGGGTTCCTATTATTATTATTATTATGTCCACAGTATGCTTGTAACCACACTACATTTCAAAGTCTGCGAGATTGCAATTAATCAAAATCAGTCTAAATATAATTAGATTATATAATTAACAAACTGTAAAGGTAATTATCTCAACTTATTTTTCTGTAAGAATGTAGAATTTCTGTAAGCTAGAACACAGGCACCTTGATACATCTTGATATACAGGAAGTTAAATAAGGTTAACAAGGCACACTGGTTAATTCAATTAATACATATTTTCTTCATTATGCATCCTAAAATATAAATTGAGAGAATTAGGACAGCTGGGTTATGAAGGAACATACAACTAATTATATGTCTCCTTCATACATTCTCCATACATTTGTAGATAGTAAACACAGTATCACCCACACGTTGCATCTTATATTGTACTGTGATCCACATTTACAAGGCGGTGATGACTGACATTGAGTGGAGAGGAGCAGTGCAATGTGGCTGGATGCATTAAAAAAACATGAATATACATTTTCAATTGCCATCATTCAACAATGTGAAATATAATTCGGAGAGTGAGTGAGGAAGTGATAGATAAATGCATCCTAATTTTTCTACTTTATCTTTTAAAATAAATCCTAGGGATCAAACATTTGAATACAGAAGACTCTTTGTGCTATAGAAAAAGCTAGAACACAGAGAATTTGTCTAGCAGGCAGGCACAGTGAGGAGAGACAGAAAAAGGAAGAAGCAGTAAGACGAAAAGAAAGTGGATTGAAAGGAGAGTGTGGAAGGACAGCCCAGAATTACTTACACTGGTGCAGCACAACATCTCCATGGAGCAAAGATGGAAAGAGAAGGAAGAACAGAGGAAAAGAAGAGGATGAAGACAACACACAGTAAGGCCTAGTGTAGGCAAAAATGAAAGATAGTTGGGACAGCCATGAACTCTAAATGTGCCCTGGAGAAAGAAGAGGTAAATAGAAGAGAGGGAA
The DNA here is from genome assembly GCF_014851395.1 of Micropterus salmoides. NCBI lineage: Eukaryota > Metazoa > Chordata > Actinopteri > Centrarchiformes > Centrarchidae > Micropterus > Micropterus salmoides. The sequence continues at coordinate 21,952,620 of NW_024040152.1, forward strand.
TATATGAGACGAAAAGGGGGATAAGACACCGGAGACAGACAGGACCAGAGACAGAAGACTGTGCAGCTTCCTGCTGACTGCAGCCTGCATTTACTTTACAAGTCACACATATCATTATATCAAGTCTCATACTATACTTCATTTCAATACTATACTTCTCTACAACAAATCTACATAAAAAACAACCATTCCTCACACCCATGACATTTTCACAAAGGTAGAATACACTTGGGCCATTGTAGATAAGAACATTGATCTCTTTCCATCTTTGGGTCAAATGTTTCCTTCTCCCTTAGTATCCACCCCTCTTTCCATCTTCCCAGTCCTAGAGAATATAACTAATACTTCACGTCTACACATATAAATGTCAGAATCTATCAAATCTGACATTTTTATGTGTAGAAGGAAACATGAAACTTTGGTCTTGTTAGACTCAGGCATGTCTCCATACACATCTGCCCTCATATAGTACGTATAAGCCAACCTGAACAGCCAGTTCGAAAGCAACACAAGGTTCAGTTTACTAACAACAAGAGAGTTAATACCAAAATCAATCATCAATTGCTGTCAATATCTTGTCATTGACAAGCAGCAAATGGTAACCAGGTATAATTGATTTGCGTAATACAAATAACTTGCTGTTTAATTTTGGTGGCAGGACAGAATGAATAGATAGCATTTTAATGAATTAATTTTACTGTAAAACCAGTCTCAAGAAAAACAAATTAGCTAAATTATGAATCATAAAACAGAACCACTCTGCAAACCCAGACATGGTTAATGCAATTAAGACAACTTGTGTTGATTCTTCCCAAATTAAATCATGTATAGTTAAAACTAACCTAATGGGCTCAAAGTAGGTCATACATACTCGTGCACACACACACACATACACACATGTTCACTTTTGGGGTTATTACATAGACTTGCATTCATTTCCTGGAGACTTACCCTAACCAAAACCACTACTTTCCTTACCCTTAAACACTGGCCGAGAAATCTTCCTTTTCTGAAATGGGGACATGGCTTTTCTCCCCAGATGGACAAACCGTACACAATCAACTGGTCTTTAGTCTGTCCCCGAAAGTATCATAAATCAGACCCACAGGCACACATATCCGTTATTCACGCGAACCTACCATGCAGGTCTCTAGATCGTCCAGCCTCTCAGCCTCCAGTATCTCTGCAGATGCCCGTTTAGGAATCTTCTCCTCTGGGACGTCAAGATCCACCGACTCCTGCTGCACTAAGGGGCGACCCCGCCGCACCAGATGGTCTGCCTGTGAGGATGAGAGGGGAGGGGAAAACAGGCAGCAGAGGGTTGTGGGAAGAAACAAAGGAAGAGAAGAAAGATAAGATAGAGAAGATTTAGATAGGCAAGTGAAAAGAAAGGTAAACAGAGAAAAGGAGTGATAAGATGGGATGAGAAGAAGGGAGTTGAGAATGGAGGAATTATGAGTGGAGGAGAGAAAGTAGAGAAAGGGGAAGATTAAAAGAAGGATGAAAATAGGGTAAAAACTCTAACCCTAAAATAAGCACTATGGCTAACAAAAGAAGTGGCAAAACTGAAACTTGAAAATAGGTTCAATTAAAGTTGAAATTATGTTTCAACAATTCGGAGGGCTGAAATTAGCAAGTGAATGAATCAATGAGCCAGCTGAGAGCTTGACTTTAATCTTACTAGAGTGAGCTGGGAAGTGGAAAGAGCCTCCAGAATCTCATCGACAATGCGATCGGACAGGAAGGACGCTAGACTCAGCTTCACCTCACTGACAGAGAGAACAGGAGAGTGATGGTCAGGCAGCAAAGCCAGACTGGTACAAGATAAATACACACTACAGACCCAAACACAACCACAGAAAGATCTCAGTGATTTGTCTATAAAAATCCACAGTTACATGTAGGTATATATCATTCTTTTCAACCCCCAAATGCACCGACACACACCTGATCTTGTTGATAATATCCACCCCAGACTGCTCCAGGAGGGTTTTGGTGACAAAGCTTTTTGGTACCACCATCTTGGCTGAGCTGGCTTTTATTAGCTCTGGACGAAGATTACATCTCTTCATCACATGGGGACACAGAGACTCCGCTGCATCCACCATAGACTCCAACAGAGTCTGGAGAAGTGAAGATAAGAGATGGATGGACGTTAATGCGTGTGATGAGGGCTTTAATTAAAGAAACTCCTGGCTGACAAAGTGAGTGTACATCTTAGTGTGATAATCCACCAGCAATTATGTACATGACAGGTACTGTTAAACGTTCAGACATTTGTTACACATTGAATGTGGCAATATATCAAATATTGTTTCTTCACTGTGGTGAAGAATTGCTCATTTCTGTGATATTTATGATTTTAAATTCCCAGTGATCCCTTATACAATTTTTTCTTAAATTTGCATTGATGCCTTTTCTGCTGGTTAACTTTCATGATCTGTAGGTGGTGCCTATTGTCTATCTATTTATCACAAACACTCTGTAAACCACATATCCTTTATGTGAAATAATGTGTGTATGATACACTTTGACTACTTTGTAGGATTAGATTTCAGGTATTTGGCAAAAAATAAAATAAAACACAACTTAACAAATATATGTCTTGTTGGTTACGATTCATAGTTTAACTAACCATTTTTCCATCATCTCTGGAGTAAAAGTTACAGCCCTACCTGCAGTTGCTGGTCCATGACAGTAGTCACCTCCCCAGCCATAGACTCCAGTTTCTCCTGGATGGGTCCCACTGACGAGCTGTTCACCTCCTCTCTGGCAGCTGATCCTAGGTGGTAGAGGTTAGGGAGCAGCTGGGGAGACACAGAGAGGAGGACAATGGGGGGATATATGAATGAAAGAAAGGATGTAGGAAACTACTAGAAAAGTAATTTCCCAATGTTTATAAATAAAACCTTTTCATTTACATGCTCCAGCAAAGCCCATGTATATGTCTCTCCTTACCGTTTTAGAGTTCCTGGCATCTTTGATGAGGTTCTCAGCTGACCTGACGTCCTCCAAGATGGCGTCTGTCTCCGAGTTCCTCAGAGAGTTCAGGTGGTCCTGCACCTTCACACAAATCCTTTCAATCATCTGAAATACAAAAACAAGACAACTTTATGCTTGAAATGTCAAAGGCTCTAGGGTTAAATGTTATACGTTCAATACCTAATATGAATATATAAGAGATATTTTCAGTTCTGTGGCATGTCTCACCTATGTGTGTGATGTTTTGGAGTGATACTGATACACCTAAACAGTAATAACTATACAATAGTGACGAGACACACTATTTATGAAACACAGATTCGTCTTTACAGAATGTAAATGTGTGATTACAAAAAAAACAAAGGGTGCAATAAGTATGAGCTTTAAAATTAGTCCCTTTTTTCTCTTCAGGTTTAACAAAATACTCTCCTGACTGTGCAATTGTGTATCAAATGTACTATTTACTATATTTGGTACAGTCTATCTCATTTATAAACAATTATAGTTGAACTGATTATGTGTGTGTGTGTGTTTCTATCAGTTTGTTTACATACCTGTTGTGTGGTTGTGGTTACGATGCCCTGCTGCAGCCGATAGGCCTGTTCCTGTAGGTATTTTCTGGTTTCATGGTTCCTGTACAGATAATTCTCAATCTGCAGGGGAAAAACACAAACCCAACATCATGATAATAAAGCAAATTGATAATGATGTTGCATACAGCATGTTTTCAACACTATAAAAATTCTGCAAGACTATTACAGGACAGCTGGAGGCGGGAGGAACCAATGAGAATTGAGAATTCAGAGGCTTCAACAAAATAGAATGGTTGGCATTTTTTATAAAAAATGGCAAGAAATTCATCAAAATTGTTTCATGTTTTTTCGATCTGCTATTCGGTTTAATCTCTGCTTGGAATATTATACGAACCCTGATCTCTTCGTATCCCACCGCATGCACTTCCTTTATCATCTTGATCTTATTAAACTATTGAGCTTTAAATGAGGTCCATTCATACTGTAACTCTCTTGTTGGTGAATATAGGACACTTTGAATACTTGAAAATGTCCACTTGCGCAGATTATGTAGCGAATTAGCAGATTCGAAGTCTAGGAAATCCTCTAAAGAATGTAATATCAAGCATTATGAATCAGTTTCTGACAAAAGAAGAACACAAATCCTGCAACACTATTACAGGACAGCTGGAGACTGGATGAACGAATGAGAGTTCTTTGCGTACCTTTAGCAAGGCGTCCTCTGTTTTCTCAGGGCTGGCCTTCAGAGCCTGGGAGGCATCAATGATAGGGATGGGCATGAAACGAATGGTGAAGTTCCTAATGGACACACAGCACAGTTAGGTCACAATATAGAGGATGGGATAGAGGCAAATGTGTGAATAGAGGTGTACAGACACAGGGGCAAACACAGTTATTTCAATAAACATGAAGGGAAGTGATGCATTTGAACACAGATATAGTATAATGCAGGGTTCAGGGTACAATATTAAACATATAGTGGAATGCACCCACTTGTGGTTTTTCTTGATACATTCACTGGTAATTTCACATTGGTCTATTAGAGAGCAATGAACTGGCACCATTAGAGATGTTTAAGATCTTGAAATAGAGGTCACCAGAGCATTAATATTCATATCATGATGGAGGGGAAGAAGGAATAAGAACAAAATACAAGAGGGAATGAAAACAATAGAGCGGAAAGGAGAAGGCACAGAAAGATGGAAATGAGGGTGTTTGGAGGCAAAGGAAAGGCAAGAGGCAAAGTCAGATGTTGATGGTATTCACCCTCAAAGGTAAACTGATTCATCTTTACTCAGATATGCCTGGCTTCACTATAAGCCCCACAGCAAAGCACCACGGACAGCAGGCAAAATGCCGGCATCACTAATGAAGATTTGACTTCTGTATGAACCCATCTGCTCTCTTCTTCCTCTCTTGAACTCACAGACCTGCTGTGAACACAGCAGAGTCCTTCAAGTTCTTACAAACTACAGCCTCCATCACCACCTGTTAAATAGAACTACAACAAAAATGCTGTTGAAAGACTGATGAGTTGTTTTTATGTTTTCCGAAGCATATGTGATAATAAAACATAGAATATAGCTGTAACTAATAATTATGTCCATTTTTGATACATCTACTTTCTCAATTACAAAAAAAACACAATCCAATGAAAAGTTTAAAACCCAAATGATATTTAGTTTAATATCACATAAGATGAAGAAAAGCAGCAAGCTTCAACAAAATAGAATGGTTGGCATTGTTTATAAAAATAAAAAAAAATTAAGCAATTATCAAAATTGTTTCATGTTTTGTTGATCTGCTAATCAATTATTTGACTAATGGTTTAATCTCTGCTTGGAATATTATATGAACCCTGTTTTGTATCCCATTGCATGCACTTCCTTATCATATTTGATCTTATTAAACTATCGAGCTTTAAATTAGGTCCTTTAATTCTGTAACGGCTGAAAGACATTCAAACTGTAACTCTCTTTTTGGTGAATATAGGAGACTTTGCATACTTTCTCTAATCTCCTGTCCACTTGCGCAGATTATATAGCAGGATTTGAAGTCTGGGAAATCCTCTAAAGAATGTAAAATCAAGCATTATGAATCAGTTTCTGACAAAAAGAACACAAGAGACATGAGGGAATTGCCTGAAGGGAACAACAATGCGCGCACACACGCGCGCACACACACACACACACACACACACACCACTGCTGAACAGAATACAGAACAGGAACAAGAAAAAAAAGTAAATGTTATTTCAATAATGCAATACAGAGACTCAGAGGGGGAAATGGTTAGATGTGCTTCTGGGAGAATATGATAAACAGAGAAGGAAGATGAGAGAGGTGGGTGTGCAGATGTGTCCCAGAAGCAAATTTACTTCGATGCACGTCATTTCACGCTCACACACAGAATATTGAACATTCACATCCACAGAAGAAGACAGTCGACTTGTACTGTTTGTCTCGCTTAATCTGTTCTGCTCTCTCTCTAACATTCCCTTCCTCAGCATATTTTCTTCCGCCCTTGTTTCTTTGTTGTTGTATTCACTGTGTTTGTCGCTCTCTGGTTTCCTTCCGCTCACCCTCTCTCCTTCTCTTCCTGTCTGAACACACCTCAAGGTTTCCTCCAGCTCAGCACAAAGCTGAAAAACATCTGGGCTGTAACAACTAACCACACATCCATCCCTTCACCGCCACACCAGCGTGTTTATACTGTTAGAAAAAAGGTATCATCAGCATAAAGTAATAGACGCAGGTTCAGACAGAGCTCCTTACTTCTCCAGAGCGGCTGCTACATCCTGAAGACCCTGAGGGCTGGTGTTGTTCTTATCCCAGATCACAGTCCTGCACAGAGAAACGCACCATGTGACACAAGCAAAGCTGGAGCTAGTGAATTAACAACGATCTAAAAATTTTAGTTGCCATCTACTGACAACCAAGAGGCAATATGAAAATATGTTGTGTCAATTTTTTTTTACAGGAAGGTGCAGTCGCAGAAGCTAACTAAATTTCTTCCAGTGTCTCCCCTTAAGGTGATTGTGAATGCCATTAGTCTTTAGCTACTTGCTGGCAAGCTTTGTGACCACACAATATAAAGCAACTCATACTAATATAAAACTGTCTATATATAAGTGCACTATATGTTTATTTCTAGTGTATTATTATTTGTGTCTATTGGTATTTCATTTCATCTGTTTACACTTACTCAACCCTCCCTATTTAGCATTTATGTAAACAAATAATTTAATAAATTACTAATAACACTTTACGGCTCGGTTAATTGGAAGTTGTGAATTTGACTGGTTGTTTGTCTATGTGTGGCCCTGCGATGGACAGGCGTCCTGTCAAGGGTGTACCCTCCCTTTCGCCTGATGTCAGCTGGGATAGGCTCCAGCCCCCCCGCAACCCTGTACACAGGATACGCGGTTGATGATGGATGGATGGATGGGCTTTATGGATGTTTTAAGTTGATTAATCCTTATATATTGTTCATAGTAGTGCTTATAAATGCTAGGGAGTACCAATTTATTTTGTCCTTATTGTGATTGTTGTTGTTGATGTAATGTATTTCTATACCCCATGTAAAGCACTTCCCCTGTTTCTAAAAGTTGCTTTGCCTTTCCTTACAGGCTGAAGTTACCTGCAGTCATTTGATACACACTGGATCCACTGTACAGTACCAAGTCAAATTATTAATAGTAGACTTGTACTACAAGTCTGAAACCTCCATCCAGGGCTGCACAGGATCCAATAGGTTAACTAGTGAGGTAACATTTATTTGTTATTTATATAATTGCCACTTGTGACACAGCCTTTCACTTCTGAACATGTACTCACCTGAGTTTGGAGTTTATCTGTAGCGCCTTGGCCAGCATCTTGGCTCCCATGTCCCCCATGGCGTTCCCGCTGATGTCTAACCTGGTGAGCGAGGAGTTGCTGCCGAGTGCGTTCAAAACAATGGTCAGATCACTCTTTAGTCTGGAATCTGCTAGAGACAGAGAGGTGAGGGGCTGTGGGGGAGGAGGGGGAATTGAGGGAGAAGGATGTGTACATGTGGGAGGAGGAGAAAAGGAAAAGGCGTTTGATAGGGTTTATATTATAAGAATAAGGGGTAAAATGCAATCTTACTTTGACTGTTATATCTGGTTTGTGACAGTGTTATGGGAAAGCAGGACAGTCTTCAGTTTATCTGCCACCTGCAGGGTCCACTTCTCTGTGTTTGGCATCACCAGCAAGCCTTTAAAAGGAGCTTTATTGGCCCTTGTTGTATATCACTGCCAACTTCAACAAAAGCTATTGTAATTTATGTAATTGAGAGCATTAATATTCCTTTAGTGGGTGCCAGCTTGTTTTTCTGTCCTTGAATTTATTCACTATCCATGGAATATTAGTTTCCCTATGTCTGTTTATCTGGCTTAATGCTGTCTCTATTCGTTTCCTTCCTTCCTGTGATCTTTGGCACTTCCTTAGAGAAAGTGTGAGCAAGCAGTTGGGTATGACTGTCAAAGCACATAGCAACTTTGACACCATTACAAAATTTTTGTGAAGCTTTTTTAAATCAATGAAAACAAAAGGCTTATTTTTTTAGTAGTCTAGCAGATTAGCTAGACTACTGTCATTAGTAGGCAATACATTTTTCATTTGGTCCTGTCCTCCAACTTCATCTTTAGCAAATTAGCAATAATTATAAAACCCCAATAAAACATTTATCACAGGATCAAACGGACCAGCAAGAGACTTCTCTGAAATTACCATTCAAAACTCCACAGGGCAGAATAAAAAAAATTTGCCCTGGATCAAGTGGATTTCTTTGTGATGCGAGAGTGATACGAGGGTTTACAAATGTCCAGCAGCGTCCATCTATTCACTCCAAGAGAGCTGCTCTATGATGCGTGCCATTTACACAGCTGGACTTTCCTGGGGGCTGTCTTCACAAAACATGCTGAGGATTAAGGCAGCTCCTGACTGGCTGAGTTAGGAGAAACTCCTAGAAATAGGGAGCATGTCAGTGGCAATTTTAGGGCTCTTAAGTTTTTGGTCTAAGAGTAAGTTGCAAAGCATGCTGAAAGTAGCTTCTATGTCTGAAAGAAGTTAGAGGCAGTGCAGTGGACTCCTAAGTCACCTGCTCAGTATTTGAATACTTGAAGTAGTGATACTTGAAATATCTCAGCTGTCTGTGAGAAATATTCCTCAGACCAAAAATGGGCTCTTTCCGTGTCACATTATATATATATTCTACGTTGTTGTTGATGTCGTTGTTGTTAAATGTAAACTGCATTTTAATGTCATAGCAGGATGTGGTTTACTCACTTCATATATTGTTGGGTTTTTTCATATATGCCTGTTATTGGTTTTTAAAATTGCTATCTGCAAATTAACTACAGCTGTATTGGAGTAAAAGTATAAAGCAGCATTAAATATATAACAAAAGTAGGCTACAAGTACAGTACTTCAGAAAATGTACTTTATTTTACTTTCCATCACTGCTACTTTCAATCTAAACAAATACAGAAGTGTGAAAAATGTGTTGTTGGATGGAAATCAGTTTAATGGCTGATTTGGTTGGTAGATTGCAGCTACCTGAAAATATAACTAAATCCAGTGTGAAAAAGCATCACCACACTTCATGTTTAGTATATGTGTGTCAACTGAAATTCTCAAGAAAATAACGTAGGAACAGGGCAAAATCTAAATATGATTCTGAGTAGGAGACTCTCGCCTCCACATGGATTAACATTAACATGTCATGCTTTTAACAGTACAAACTCTGTTAGCTCACTGGTTTTTATAGTTGAACGCCTGACTGGTCAGAGACAATAAGGAAAGGAATTCAAGATTAAACCCACAGTTCATAAGTTTGTGTGCTTTTCCATTAAAAATACAGACAACAGAGTGATGAATGATGTGTGAGCTGTGATGCTAACAAGTATTTCCCCCTCTAATGAAGCTTTTGTCTTTGAGATAGTGATAAAGTGAGGGGTATTTTACAGGCAGCGTGGTGATTAGTGTGTGGAGGACTAGTATCAACATGGTTATAAAGACAGAAAATTACTTTTTTATGTTGTGTCTGAGGATAAAGGGAATTATTTACTGCCTGCATGGGCTGAAGAGGGGCACTGAGCGCACATTAAACATGCAAATTTAAAGAGGTATAAGTTTATGGACCAGTAGCCACGGTCCTCTGTCACTATGTAACCCGCTGTTTTTAACAGCTAAATGCCCTACTAGCACAGAAACACAATGCACCAATACCATCTGGTTGCAGCAGTATAGAATAGCAACATCTGTGTGTTGTACAGACAAAATTAATTAGTCCCATACATACAGCTTGGATCTTCTTCCCTTATTAATCACTAAAATAATGACAACATTGCTCTGGGTGTGCGTACACGTCTTCTTTAATAAAAGCAAGAACATGAGAATGCAAGAAGACACGCAAATCCAGGTGACCTTACCCAGAGACAAATTAATCCATTTAATGTATGTCCATTAAACGTGGACTGTGTTTAATATTCTGATGAAACTCATGTATCCTGATCAGCAACATAACATTAAATCTCTCCACTACAGTCCGTAATAGCTGGACAGAGTGGATGCTGTTGCTCTCACTGATTGCTATTTCTCAAACGGTAAAAAATTGTTATTATTGTCACGCAGGAGAAATTAGTGTTGTACAGTTCTTCTTCTCAACTTTTTTCTCTTTCACACACTCTCCACCTCTTCTGCATATTCTCTGCCATCTACAAACCATAACATTCTCAAGAATGGCCTGATAATCATCAAGGTTCAGAGCTGTGGTTTTGAATATGCTGTAGTTGCTATAAGGAATAAATATGGCAGATTAATTATTACACATTTGCAAGAATAGCAATGTTGGAGATTTCTGAAATTGGTTTTGCAGATTCCCATTTTATTTTTCTCCATAAATGTATTGTTGATTAACATCTGATATTGTATTTTATTCTATAAAAAAAAACACACACTGCCAATGTTCTTAATTATTGTTGTTTTTTTATTTGTAAGGTTTTCTTTCTGTTGATTAATGGAATAGTTCAGCATTTTTGGGAAAGACTGGTCCTGCTCTCATGTCTTCAGTGGAGCTACAACCAGCTGCCTGTTAGCTTAGTTTAACATAAAAAACAAAACTAGGGGTAACAGCTAGCCTGGCTCTGTCCAATGGTATTAAATTGTCTCCCAGCACTTCTAATGCTAACCTTATTATACTTGTTTTTTTAATACAAACAAAAATCTGTGTGTAAAAACAAGAAACTGTGATGCATGTACAGGGGACTATTTCTTGGCCGGGAGTAATTCTCATCCACACCAGCAACCAGATGAGAGCTGTGTCACGCACTGTGTCTTTGTGTGTCTTTTTATCCTGGCTAGACACAAGTAAAACAGGAAAAATGTGCTTCTGAATAAAATTTGGCTCGTTATCTCTACAGGCCTTCACTTATCTGTGTTTGCGTGTCAGCTGTGGCTGTAAGGTAGTCACTGTTAACTGTGTACCCACTTTTAATCAACCAGCCTTTCTCTGAGATCAACAGTATGTTACAAAAACTGAATCGTCTGCCACCTTGCCTTTTTTACCTCTATTCTCTTTTATTCCTTGCTCTCTACCCCCACTAAACATTATTTGACCTACCACCTTTAACCTCTTCCTATCACATTAATTCTCTCTTTGTATCCCAACTGCCCAGCCAGATAACCAGCTCATACACAATCTTCTCATGTATGGCACACACACACACACACACACACACACACACACACACACACACACACACACACACACACACACACACACACACTCTCAATAATACCATCAATCTACCACATCTCCCTCTGTGGGAGACAAACAGGGCAGGCACTGGGGCAAAATTTCTTACAGCTCCCATGATGGAGGTAGAGATAATATGAGTGAGATAGATTGAGGGACAGAAAAGAGAAGGAAAACTAGAATATAGAGAAAATGCCTTTATTTCACTGCAGGTTTTCAGAGCAACTGAAGGATATGATAGCTTACCCGGGATCTTGTAATGACTAAATAATTTCCCCTGTGGACACTGACTGACAGTAGGAAGGAATATCCACACTTACATTTCTATGATAATTCACCCACAACTCAAAATACATTTTACAACTATTTCAAAACTATTAAAATAATGTCCAGATTAAATTTAACAAAAAGTTAGACCTGAGTATTGATCCAGCTTCATGCACCTGACCCTATCTATGAGTGAAATAGTGTAAACGTTTGAGTACAGCTCTCATAAACCACATGGTTTCAGTTTAATCTGAAACCCTTTTGATCACTGTTGGGGAATTATGTTCACACCATCTTCCAATAGAGAGGTCAGAGGTCAGTTGTAGAGCAGCTGGTGGAAATTCAGTGATTTGCTGCGCCTCACAGAAGCCAGACAGAGGAGGAAATTTAAAAGAAACTCACCGACTCCTCTTCCTGAATCATATGGACCAGGCTGTCCAACACTGGAGCGAGGTTTCTAAGTCAGGTAGAAGAAAGACAGGAACAAAAGTTTAATAAAATATACATTATGAACATGATAAAGGCACTGAGAGAACAACCTTTCGAGGTTAACAGATTAAGTGCTCAAGCACAGAAATATCTACCGAACATACATCTCAACCCCTTCACTATGTACTTCTACCAATTTATTATTATATATATTTATTAGATTTATTATTATTATTATATAGCGGACAACAACAGTCCTTGGGATAGAAGACAGACATCCGTGCCTTGCAGCATTTGTAAGATTAAACCCTGCCATCCATTTCATGTTGTTTATGTTTTGGCATCTGATAGAGGAGTCTTTGGTCATCCACAACAAACTAAGCTAAGTCACACAAAGCCACAACCAAACCAAACCACAAAGGTTTCTCTCACAGCCCTATACTGTACACATAAGCTGTGCACCCTCTCCTCCTATACTGTACTCTTACTTAGACTTGATGTTATTGAAGTTCTTGCCCAGAGAGAGGTGCCTGATGGATCGGTTCTTGGCCAACCAAACCAGCAGAGTGGACAAGTCTGAGTCCAGGCCTGGAGGAAGAGAAATAAGTTAGAAATGATGATAACTTTGACTTATTTTTGTAGTTGCATGCTGGGGACTTGAAGTTAGGGTTGAAAAGTTCAGCAAATATATGGTACACCATACATGGAAGGTGCCATCTCACCGTTGTCAGAGATGTCTAGGCTGGAGATGTTTGGGATCTCGGCAATACAACCTTCAAGGATCTGAGAACCTCCTGACCTCAACTGGAAAGACAGGAGGCCAAGTTTTAAACACACAACAACACAAATCCAGAACGATGGGACACAATGTATGGCCTGCTCATCTAATAACAGTACAGGTAACTAGAGTGTCTGCTGCACTACTACTGGAATAAGACAGCTTTTGGTGAATCCTGCACTAACAAAGATTAACATTAACATAAATGTCACAGATCTTCCACAAAAGCTTGCACTGTGCAAATGTTTGTACACAGCATACAATTCTTAGGTGAAACATGCATTCAGTTTGTAAGTAAAGACAACTAGCAATAGAAACATGCAGGACAGACTTCTTAAGAATATCTTGCGGGTACATATAAGTAAACATAGTAATGGAAACTGACACATAGTTTAAAACAACACAGATCATCCAGAGCAATTGTAGAGGGCTATTGCTTCTTTTCATCTTGTGTGAAAAATGGATCCTGAGATGAATAGGATCAGCAGCAAATCATAATATTAATCTGCCAAAACAGGCATGTAAATAAAATTGAGGAGGAGTGAGATGTTAATTATTAAGAGTGAGCACATTGGTACTTACACAATGGCCAAGCTTACAGAAGCATTAGGGGGAGAGAACAGCATGTCAGAGCCATGCCGACAATTACCGGCAGCAACAAGACCCACAGATGCTTAATGATCAAACTTCTATTCAAAACACACACTCAACACACACATTTGCACAAACACCCTCGGCAGGAGCCATACACTCTCATTTTGAATGCTGTCAGCCCACTCAGAGCACAGTTTTGGGCTGCCTCCAGCAAACGAAGAAGGATGGAACGCACCATTTTCCCCCGCAGATTCCGTTTGGGAAGATTTCTATGGGAATCTGGAATTGGATTTCCTCTGTAATTTGCATTCATGTGTTATCTTTAGCAATCCCATTGAATCTGCAGCAAGCTGTCTTTTCCTGTTCAAGCAGGGGAGGAGATGGAGGCGAGGAGCCGGCGTGTGCCTCTGTGTGTGTGTGTGTGTGTGTGTGTGAGAGAGAGTTGTAATGAAACAATTAGAGACAAAAAGTAAACCCCACCCCCCTGCTCATCTCTCCCCCTCCACCCCACCTGCTGTCTGCCAAGTATTCCATTATCCATCCTCTTAACAGTGTCACTAGCCTGTCAAATGGTTTTGGAGTAGACCCTAAAAAGCTGATTGCATTGGACCAGCATTTCCTCCAAACTATTAAAAAAGACACTCACAAAACGTTAGCTGGCAATGGCACTTATACAAATGCCACCAATGTTAAAAACAGGGAGAATCAAATCAAGAAAACAAAACCAGTGCCTCCATTACAATCCACTGGTTGTAGTGTTTTAATTATTCAAGATAGGAGTCACCGTATGTTGCAGCGTTGTCCTTTAACTGTGCTACCTACTTACTAAACAGATTTACCTGAAGTATCATCAGCATCACTGTGTCGTGCATTTAAAAAAGTGTGCTACTAAATGTTCACACGATTTAGGATGCATTTTGAACATGGTGTGAAATAGCTGCCAGATTCTAGCTTGCCTCGCACATACCTCGACAGATCTGAATTTTGAGCTTTCATGAAGATCCCCTATTATGTATAATGTTAAATATGCATCCTTACTAACCAAGTTCAGCCATGAGGGAATGATCCCCCACAAGCCAGGTACAAATGCGCAAAATGTAAAAGATAGCTCGACTTCAAATAAAGTGATTGTGCAGTGTATCTCTATCGATCTTACCTCACAGCAGCTGAGGTCTAGAGACACGTCCTTCAGACTGAGGTTACTGGCCAGGCCAAGCAGGAGAGCCCTAAAACAATGTTATTAAATAGCGTTAAAATAAAAAAATAATTATAGAATAAAGAATTAAAGAATGTTAGTAAAGTTGATTAAAGGTGTTAATAGATATAAACTTTATCATTTTACTAAATGTTAGTAGACAATTCATTGTTAGTGAAGGTTTCCCTAGATTAGTTCAATTTTGTTCAATTTGTCTATATTTGTAAGCATATATTTTTTGCCACTGGCAATATCCAGACTCCATAAAACAATAATACCACTGTTATTAAAAAAAACATTCAGCTGCAGTGTCCTAGACTAGTTTATTCTTGCTGCTTTAAATTAGGATATGGGTAGAAAAAGACAATGAGGTACAAAAACAGTCACAGAGAATGGGGGACAGAGGGAGCCGTTCCTCAGAAACATTAAATGTGAATGAATCTTTGTCTCACTTGAGGGCCTCTGGTGGCAGTTTGGTTCCTGACACGTTGATGGAGCTGAGAGACATGGCACTGCTGAAGAAGTGCTTAAATGATGGAGGCACCTCTTTGCCTTTCCTAAAAAAGAGGAGGAAATATAATAATGTCACCAACTTTTTAGGCAATTTTTAAAGGTATTTTGATCCAACACCATGTAAGGCTCAATTCTGTACTTCCTTCAGCTGCCCAGAGATTCAAGCCAACATTAAGCTTTTAGTGCTCTTAATGGGAAGAAAACTCCCCACTCACCACCCATCTGTCACACAAAATCTGCACACACACACACTCAAATGTAAACATACTGGAATTGTGCACATTTACAAAAGTGTGCGTACACTTGTGTCATCCTGTACTTTACTCTGTCTGTAGTGGCACTTTGTTACCAGCAGGTGTCACACACCAACATACAGATAGGAATTTGCCTAAAAAGAAACTACAGTAACAAGTCTGTCATTTCAGGTCATAAAGAAACTTTGATGTAGACAGTACTACTTCAAGATGAGAAGGACTTACAAACAAGCCTGAGTGGGGTTATGGACTAAAGCCCATTTTCTAGTAAGCACATGATGGATGACCATCATATTAAAGCAGGTTTGGGATGCTATTCAATATTTTACAAAAAGACGCAGGTGGCAGTGGAGGATAACTATGTACTTCCTCTCAAGTGTGATTTTCAAACTTTTCAGGCTTGGTACAGACTGATCTACAACTGCAAAACATACATACATTTGAGAAACACGTTTTGTTTTAAGCTTTTTAAAACATGCCATGGCATTTGTTTCATGATAGGAAACAACAAAATGTATTGTTGACATGTTGAAAAAACATCAAAAGATAGCCCTCATATAATGAGGACTTATACCAGGCTGATGGGCTGACCAGGGACATAAAAAGATGGCTGGTTTTGATTAAACTGTTGAGGTTCAAAGACAACAACTTCTGTGTGATTAACATATTTTTGAGCAAACTTAAGTACAAGATTTACTTTTCATTCATGAAAATGAAAATAAAGAATTTTGCAGGTATGAGTAGTTTGTTCATTTAAGGTGAATGATACATTTCTAAATTCTAAATGTATTTCTACTTTAAATAAGACAATCATAATTACAGCCATGATTTTGTATGCAATTCTTATGTTGCACTGCTTTTTAAGTTATTTCTGACTATTTTGTTATAATTGTTAATCCTCTATGATGCAAATGTCTGTCCCCAACTGTAGCATGAGCTGTTTTCCAAAGGTAATTTACCTTGTACCTTAAAAGTGCATTTGCAAGATTTCCCAACAAATGAATTTCCTTTCCTTCTTGTTAGGTAACTGTTAGTGCAACCCATATAGGTTCTTACCTGTGAGGGAAGACACTCTTTGATAAGTTAAGAACAGAGAGGTGTTGGACCGAGCCTCGCAGCAGCGCCGAGCAAACCTGGAAAATGCACAGAACATATCACATCTGAGCTATATAAACTGTCAGGTATTGTTTGATTTTGTAAGGTTTTGAAACTTTATTTGGAAAAGTTGTTTAATAATCAATGAGTTTAAAGCACAAAACACTGAAAGCTTTGTGTCTGTATTGTGTGTTTAGAAGCAGTGAGAAAATGTATTTATTTCTGACTGTACATGAGAGAGACAGAGCATGATTTAGGAGTTAATCAATATCTTCAGTGACAGGTTGACAGCTGGCTACATCTCAGACTAATCAATAAGCTGTATTTGGCTCTCAGACCCACATCAATACATCACATACAGTATTCAGGCTACTTCGCAAGCAACGGACAGCACACAGATTGAGTGGGTGTGTAAAATTGGATTACATTCCCTACAACACAGATATTAATGGCTAGCTCTTAATCTTACAATGAAGTATAATGAGGTACAACTCCAACTACATGTTGTTTGTTTAAAAGTAATTATCTGATTATTTAGGGCTTGTTGTGTTAAAAATGCTTGATCCATTATCACAGAGGTTTTCAGTGAGATACCCAGGGGGGCTTTAAACTATTTCAGGGGAGGCTCGCTGAATGGAAGTGAAAAGATATTTCCAAGTTTTGTCTGAGGGGAGGTCCACAGATTCAAACTCCTGCAGTATCATATCTCTCTTTACCCAATTATCTTTCAATTTAGCTACTTTTTTTTACATTGAGCACAAGGCAGGATATTGTATGTATATTGTGTGCTTCCTGACTCACCAGGTCCAATGAGCAGTCAGTGTTGGAGAGGTCAAGGGTTCCCAGGCTGTTGGGTTGACCCAGGAAGTGGTAGAAATGCTAAATATAAAGCAAAACATAACACACATTAGGGATGTGACTGCTCTTGGAGGATATAGCAGAGGGCTTATGATGACTGACAATGTGATTTTGACTCCTGCTTACTGTATGTATCTTTTGTGAACTTTAATAGTCTTTTCTTAAATGTTTTCTCGTCTTTACTATCCCTTTCCTGCTCTCATTCATCATTTTCCATCATTTCTGATTTCCCACATCAAACCTCCCATCATTCATATACATCATACCTGACCTTATATAAATCTTCTCTTTGCAATAAAGGGAATAAGTGTATTTCTCCCAATGTCAAACTACTCTCTGACTTTCTGTCATGGGGCGGCAGTAGCTCAGTCCGTAAGGATTAGGCTGGGAACCGGAGTGCTGCTGGTTCGACCAGAGTTGCGGAGTGTGGACTGGCAGCTGGAGAGGTGACGGTTCACCTCCTGGGCACTGCCGAAGGAGGCCTTGAGCAAGCCCCTGAACCCCTAACTGCTCGGGTCGCCGCACTGAGTGGCATCTCTCCGTGTGTTGCTATGGTACCTGGTTGTGCATGTGTGTGTGTTTTGGACTTGTGTGTAAATACTAACAATAATATCAGTGAAAACATTGAATTTTCCCTTGCGGGATTAATAAAGTATATCTTCCATCTTCTTCTTCTTCTACTACAGAACAAGAGATGATACTAACCTCTGTGTCTGTATGCATTCATGATTTGCTGTCCAGCTACAAATACAGTGTATCACTGTGATGGGTGTGCATGTGTCTGTTCCGAGTCGATGCCCTCCGACAGAGTGACATGCCAGCTGATTTATAATGGCCTGACAAAGCCTCCACACAACTGCAGCACTGAACTGTTTCAATCAATTAAGTGTTATTGATACTGGCTAAGATGGATTAGAAACTGTGTGTGTGTTACTGTGTTTGTACCTGCATGTCGTCTCCTCGGAGGACATTCCCTGAGAGGTCCAGATGGACCAGGCTGCTGGGGATGGACGGGTTGGCACTCAGTGACTGGCAAAGGCTGTTCACCCCTAAAACACGCACACGCGCACACACACATGCAGTGTCAGCATTATCACAACCCTCAAATCTCCACTTGATGTTTTGACAGCATATTGAAGGAAATAGCAGGGGAAATGAAAAGTGGGTGAAGACAGGAAAGAACAGGATCAGAATGTAGAGTAAATGCATGGAAAGAAAAAAAGAGCATGCTTTCTCATGGTCGTGCAAATGTAATGCTATGCCTTTGTCAGTGTCGCCCTACACTGAGGTTGAGACATTCTCCTCTAAAGACTCGAATTAATAATGATCAAATATCAAGCTCTTAACAACCTCATGAAGTGTTGCAATCGTTCTAATGATTAAGATGTATTTTAGAGACAATGTGTGTGCACCCATGCCTTCTCATGCATGGATTTCTACTGCACAATGTGTGCATGATATTGACATACTGTGGATACACCCGCTGACCCGTGTCATGTCTATCACATGTCTGACACACTGAACTAGCACTTTCATAGAGTCCTGACTCTGTCTGCCAGTAAACTGAGTGACATTGCATAGTGAGTGATCTTACAGAGATGAGGAGATATGAAAAAAGAAGAATAAACAGAAATAATACAGATGATTAAGCAAGAGAACATTTCTAATATTCAAGACTGTTTCAATAGATGATCCATAGGTGATCAAATGATTGATCTGCTATATTATAAAGCTCCATCAAACAAAATCAGTGCTTACATTTTCCCCCCTCAAACCTCTACTTTTGCTCCAAGCATTGGGGGCTTTTGAGGTTTGGAATAAGGATTGGGCTTCTAGCTAGACAAGCAGGGCTCAGTTTAAGAAGCTAACCCTAACCCTACTCTGTGAAATATGATAGCTCTTTATTGATTGCCTAAGAGCAGAGCATGTTTACAGTGGGTCCCTGAAGACAGTATCTAGTGCTGGAGCGTTTACTTTGTGTGAGAACCAAAAAGACTTTTTATCTGCAAGTGATTGCTGACAGTGGCCACAATCCAGAAATTATGATCAGAACATCTACAAATCCCTTGCAGTGTTTTGCAGAAAAGCTTCTGCACAATAAGCCCAGTCATAGCATTTCATTACTGCAGAAGGATTGTTCCATCATGCCAAGAGGTCATGGCTCTACTGACTGAAGGAAAGCAGTCTTGTAAGCAGCATTTATGCAAATGAAAACATGCATCTGTTTACAGATTGTCTTTGCACAGTCACACATTATGAATACATTGTTTCCTTCTCTCCCTCTCTCACTCACAGTGTTAATAGTGCAATAATTAAGTGTCATTAGCATCCCAGCAGTAGGTGTGATTAGTGGAAGATGTGAATTCAATGTGACCACAGGGGAGCATGTAAATTAAAAAACTAAAACAGGAAAGCTAGCGCATGCCAACACAATATTTACATTATTATTTTATATTTTAATCATTTCAACTGACTCCATTTCAAAACTGCAAATGTTTTCATTCATCATACACCTGTTTTAGGAACTGTATAAATAAGACAAGGGTAGACAGCACACACCTTTGGGTGATAGTGAGGTTTTGGAGAAGTTTAAATGCTTGAGACCCATACGAAGTTTGGCAAACTGAGCACCCAGGGAGGAGATACCTGCAGCAAGAGGGAGGAAACATACAGGAAATCACTATAAGGACTTATATTTTACATACAAATGACTCTGCACCTTTATCCAAACATTAACAAGGTGTAGTTATCTGCTTAACGGTTCAACAGTGTTGAACCTTTAAGCTGAAAGTTTATGTTGTATTAAAACTAACTTTTAAAAAGTGGTTGCCTATATCAGTAGAGCCTGACCGATTTATCGTTTTGCAGATATTATCGGCTACTTGCAGATATATATCTGCATCGGCGTTTATAACAGCCGATTTATGACTATTAAAAAAAGAGACTGAGAGCCGGATCATTCCTTCAGATCATGAGTGTTGCATAGTTTGCCCACCAGAGGGCGAGCTGCAGCTCCTCTGTTCAAAACACTGCAGCACCACAGAACAAAACATCAGCTGACCAGAGTCTACCCTATGTGTCTACTGCAGCTATGGTGAGTAGTCCAAGTAACTCTCATACTCAGTGTTCAGGGTGAGTTGTTAATTTTTCACGTCAGTTACATGACTTAAATAAATAGTAAAAACAGCCCTTATCACTTCTCCTCTACTCAAAACATTCATACCAGACTTGCTAACCCTACCGTTTTTCACTGCACTCTCCCGGATCACAGTAGGATGTTTAATGTTACAGTAGGTGAGTGGTGGAGGCTAACGTTACGCTGACATATGTGATTGTAGATTTATTTCTGAAACGGTGCGGCACTTCTAGTGAACAGTCCTCTCATTTCTCCCTAGTTTATTACTTCTAAATATGATTTAACATAACTTACAGCAGCTAACGCTGCCCGTTGCTAAATTAGCCACAAAGCCAATGCCATGTTTATCAGTAGAGGATCGCCAACCTTGTTAATGAGCAGTTAAACTATATTGTTTAACATATTCTAAATATATCTGTGAGCTGCATGTCTTTAGTTACAGTTGGTGTGTCAGAAATGATTAAACCAGAAGGGATGTGTGAATAAATGTGAGCTGTACCAGAATCTAACACGGCTTCCTGCCTAACAAAGTTCTCAAACGTTACCTCTTCTTTCAAATGTGACAAGTTAGTGTGAAATCTCAAAGTTGCAGGTCCTCCTTGTAGACAGTCATGTAGTATTAGATTAATTCAATTAGAGTTTTTCTCTGTGTCACTGTATCATAGATGACATGTTTTAGAGCCAGGTGGTGGTTAGGAAATGGTTTCTCATAGCTTTGGACAGAATTACCAGAGTGCTGGTAAAGGGATAAACTAGAGAAATGAAAACTAGAAAATGCTACATAGTAGAAAGTAGTCATTTTGGCAGATTATACTGTATGTAAGGTAAAAATTATTGCATGACAGAAAATATATACATCATTTTTTGCCTATGTTGGAGAACCCTCTTTATCATTATTATTATTATAGCAATGAGATAAAATATATAGTATTATTATTATTAGTAGCAGCAGAATATAGGTATTGTTTATAGTTTTTGTTACACTACAATACACTATTTACTTTAATGTTTATTAGTGGTTCTTTTTAAACGGCAACATAACAAAATTTTAGAGATAATCTTTGTTTATGTCATGCATTTCTTAAATTAAGGGGAAAATAGAATATTGGCCGATATATGGGCTACCGGATTCTAAAATCCTCAGATATCGAAATCAGACTTAAAAATCCCATATCGATCGAGTTCTATAAGTAAAGATTTCTGGAACACTTCACAGCTATGACAAACCCTGCTTAAAACAGACAATTATACAAGCAATTCTCAAAGGGAACAAGTATGTGGCTGAAATGATTGTCAGTTTTGGATAATGAGCTTCATCGCCCTTTCCTATTCAAAATCTAAGTAATTAATCACAGTCACTAGTGAACAAACAAAAAAACTACAAATGTGTAAATGTCTATAGAGGCATACATGCTGACATACACAGAGCTAAGATGTAACATATTCAACAGACCCTTGTGGTGAATGTTGGGGCTCCAGAAATCTGGTGTATGTTTACATGCAACTGCCTGAATATTTGGTAGAATGTATTTTTAATTCATGTGTCCTGGATAGACTGAGATGCCTTAGGATAGAGACAATGAAATATTAAACTTGTTGCACTCACTGTATAGTAACATGTCCTAAACTATCTACTATACCGGTGACAGGCTGTGGTGTATATATATATATATATATATATATATATATATATATATATATATACACACACAGTATAGTTTACAATGCAATGAATGGATGTTGCAGATTTAAAGGCAGTTACCTTTCACACTGAGAAATAAAGTACAGTAGAGAACATAACAGACCAGAGATGAGTACATTAGAATCGACTAAAGCACATATAGTACCTCTGTCCTCCAGTGGGTTGTTGGCAAGATTAATGGTGGTGAGTCCGGAGCTGGGGTTGTGGGCCAGGGCAGCAGCTAGCTTTTGGGCAAAATCCCTGTAGAGTATAAAAAGAGTGTATCCATTATGTGAATGACCAATGTACTGTACGTGTGCAACAAAAGGCTTTGGCAACATAAAAATCCTTTTGTTGCCACTGCAGAAAAGCAGAGCAGAATAGAAGTGAATAGGCCGCCTTCACAGAAGTCATGTTGACATGCCACAGTAGGAGAAGATAAAATGAATACAGCTGAATTTCATTTAGCTGCTTCAGTTTAAGGGTCCTAGTATTGTAGATGCTGGCTCACTGTCATGGTTTACTGGGACGGTTGAACAAAGCCAGCATAAATGTTATTAGTAACTAGAGCGCGACCGGTTTTGGTCTGGAAAGACCAATACTGATATTGATATTTGAGGATTTTAAAATCCGATATTCAGATATATCAGCTGATATTCTTTTTGTCTTTCTTCTTTTCAGAAACACATTACATAAACAATCCCTAACATTTGTTATATGTAGTTATGAAACCTCACCAAGATAACATGACATAATGCAGTTTCAATTTTATTTATTTTTTAATTGTTGTAAATAGTACTTTAACATGGATTTGTTCTGAACAGGTGCTGCTAACAGGGGAGTTGCAGAGTTCCCTCTGGTGGACAAACTATGCAATGACAACACTCATAACACTTGACTGGATCCCTCTTCTGTGTCATTTATCAGCTGTTACAAACAAATACCAATTTATCTGCAAATAAAGACTTGAAATCTGCTTTATCAATCTAGCAAACAGCTGCATTTCTTTCCAATGTAGTAAAGGAAGCTACAAAGTGTAGTCTGCAAGAGAAAAGTCTTCCCAACAGTCAGCATGTAAGTACTGAACTGAATGACAAAAAAATCCATAGCTCGCACTTAGTTGACAAAAGCAGACATCTGGCCAACATCAACAGCCCTCCACAAAGCTACTGCAGTTTTTCAACTCAGTATGTATTGAACATTTTTGTTTTTTTAACACATTGATTTCAAAGCCTTTTCTACCATAACTTTGGTTACGGGCACATTAAAACTGTTTTGTCTTGCTTTGATACTCATTAAATTATTAGTTTGTTATTAAAATGAACATAAAAATTGGTTCAGTAATATAAAATTGAATCACATTAAATCAAAAATCTAAAGTATAGTGTGATGTTTAAAAATCTTGTGATTACATTTTCATAAAGTGACTTTTAGTTGCTAGTATGGGTCAAGCTCTAAAAAGCTTGGATCCTACACTTCCCATAATGCAAAGCAGTGTCTTTTATTAGACCCTTCATGTTTGGGAAACTTTCAAAGCCCACCCCAAGTTTGTAACATAGGTTTCTGCTAAAAATGTGGTCTCCTACAGTTGAGTCATAACACTTGACAAAGCACTTTCAGACCCACAGAAAACATTATATAACCATTTTCACAAGCTCAGTAGTAGTCTTTATTACCAGTTTATTGACCTTGACACCACAAATTTAATAATCTCACGTTTTGAGTCCTGCGTTGTCCAGAACCAACTCCTCCAGTCGACTGGAGCGGGACACAACACGAAGGATCTGCTCGCAAACATCTGCAGACTAAAGACACACATGCATACATGTACACAACATAGGTGTCAGTAAAATCTTTTTTTATAATTCATAATTTTGCAGGTAGTACAATCTAAACAAGACAGAAAAACATGTACTATAGTTTTTGTTAG